>NW_027223322.1:0-442148 GCF_030449975.1 Polyergus mexicanus | reverse complement strand
GCCGTTTTCTCACCTGCGGGCGATGACTTTGGTTAAATTCTCTTAAATCGCTCCCATGTGCTGGTTTTGAAAAAACTCTGCGTTAATTAAATAATATCAATAATGATGATAAATATATAGCTAGTCTGAAAAATTTGGAAAGAAAAAAAGGAAGAAGCAAAGATAGATACACATTTTATTGGCACCATCCCTTTTGAGCAATTATTAAAATTACATATGTATGAGAATGTACAGGTAATAGCCACGCAATGAAGCGAGAAAACAAAGAAAAATAGTGAGAAAAAAAAGAAAATTTACAATAAAATAAAATACAAAATAAAGATAAATCTATATAGGCTACATTTTAATCAATTAGTTTGAAAAATCACATATTTATACAATACATATTATCTAAGATTTAAACGGCTCAAATGACAGAGATTTAAGAAGGAGAAAAAAGAAAAAAGTTGAAGAAAATGAATATTATGAATTTAATGTCTTTTTTATCCCCTTTTTATCTTCCCTCTTATTTCTTCTCTTCAAGAAGGAAATTCACCAGAATCTATTCGCACGCATCAGAAAAATATTAAAATTGAATATTAACAGCTTCTTCTACCCATAGCGGGACGTCTCCACGAGAACGTGCACCTGCTATCAACCACGTCAGGCTCGAGCCGACACGACGCGGGGAAAAACGAGCAGCGAGGGAGCCCGGGACACCCATATGCACGTCATCGCGCGCACGATTCATATTTGATTGATTCCATTTCATGAGAGCGTCGCGCCGGCCGCATGTTTCATCTACGTGCCCGGCGAGACGGGATCATCGCCGCGCATACCGATGGCCGTTTTAATGGAATGCGCAAACGGATGTTTTACAAACCAACAAAGATCCGTCACCGAAGCGCGCGCGGATATTATTGGGGATCCGCGAACGCTACCATCCATAACTGATCGCGCCCCCGATCATTTTTGACCGCACTCGGCGCGCAGCCTACAAATGGACCATCTCCGCAAAGTGTTCTCCTTCCGAAATGCAACCAATATATACCATATACGGTATCGCGAACAATTTTTCATCTATGGATTCATTGAGCGAATTTAATTTTTCGTAAAAACATTAAAAGCTTTCTTTAAACAAGAAGCTCGAAATTTTTAAAATTAAATTTTAAATCAAAATTCCATTAATGTCAATCTGAAAAAAGTCTTTCAATTGATCTAAGTTCAAGAGAGAATGTCGGGAAAAGCAGTTTAAAGTAGAAATTTAATACCTAATAGATCTGTGTAATAATTTTGTTGAAATTTCAGAGACAATTTGACAAATTAATTTTATATCAATTTGAAAAATATATATATTAAATATTTTATATTTATTTAAATTATTTAAATTTTTATAATGCACATGAATATTAAACAAACAAAGAGGCTCAAATACAGAATAATACTTTTTAATTACCGAATGAGATAAATGCTAAATGTCTAAACTTATTATTTTACAGATAAGCATTAGTTTCGCGAAGCAGATAATTAATTATTAAATAAAAAGATCGATATTCTGTAAAAATACGAGACATTAAACAAGCTGACGTTTGTCGTCAAAATATTTTACTTTTTTAATCGATAGTCGAATAATATTCATTCTAAAAACAATGTACGGGTACCCGCGAACCCGTATGTAACGAGCGAGTATACCCGGATACTCTATTTTGCATCCAAATGCTGCTCTTCGTGTGTCTAGAGCAATCTTTCTTACCACCGGGACAAGTTGCAAACAGCGTCGTAAACATTATGAAGATTTACACATCGGCCTAACAGGTGGTCAATTCGCAGTGCAATGCTGCGTCGCGTAAGCGTCTTCCGTTTTCTACAACAACACGCGTATTTAACTTCCTTCCTCGCGCTTCCTCTTCTTTATCTCGTGCTTACGCTGCAAGATCTCGTTTCATATTTATTACGGTAATCGCATCGCCGAGACTTTTACGAGCGCGCCGACAGCGTATGTACGACGGCATTAAAAGTAACCGAACACGTTCGCGATTCTTTTTTTTCACAATCCCGCGGGAATAAATGTAATGTATGAATAAATTATCCCGCGAATTGCCATAATTTTATATCCCGCTAAATTGTATTATATACTTTGCATGGTACGAGATGGATTTTTTATTAATGAGAGAATCTTTTCATACGCGAAAATATGAATTTAATAATTTTATTCCATTTTTATATACTAAATATTGCAGGTATTATCTTAAATTAAATCCAAAATAATTGTAGCGCTATCTCTTTAAGACTTTATTTAATTAATATTAATATATAACAGACAGTTCATTTCACTTTGCACATATTAAATTCTGCATGTGAATCTTAAATAAGACTAATATATTTCTTACGCGCGTAATATTATACACCGAATGCTACAGCAATTATTATTCCCAGCATAGTCATACGCATCGCTTCTACTACATTGTGCCGTTCGGTGACCAAAGACAAAAAACATGTCACCGGAAACAGCATGGTTATAACGAAATTGGTGCCCGTTGAAGGGAATAATCATAACGAACAATTCCCTGCCTCCTCCATCGGATAGCGTTGCGCCATTTTTGCCGACTCTATACTTGATTATATTGTAGTAATCGACTTCTCTCTCTTACATGCAGTTCATTCCGCGTGTATACACAAAAATCGGTTTATTTTTTGCCAGGAAAAACATTTATGAATAGAGAAGACCTCTCACTGCTTAATCGATAGATTTTAAGTGAACAAAAAAATTAGAAAAATAAAAATTGTTTATATAATATCAAATCTCTCCGAAACATTTAATCGATGACAGCAAACTGGCAAAAAAGTGTGGAATCGACTAGATTCATGCAATTATATCTTTAATTTATGAAAAAGAAGTTAGAGAGATATGAAGACCTGTGATCGAGCAGCAGCGCGTCGTCGGTGCCGTCATCGTGCCGCGGACGGCTTTCGCGTCTTTCGCGTCGCGTGTCGACGCAGCATTGCCACGAGTCGCACAATGGCTCATATGTGGCACGCGCATTTGTGCGTTGAACGCACCTTAGTGCGTCGTCGTTGCCGTCATCGTGCCGTACGAGCAACGATGCGTCGCGTTGTCGCGATATCGCGTTTTCGCGTCGTCGCGTCTTCGCGTTGGACTTTTATCTCGTTTTCACGATTGTCATGGAGAATCATACTTCGTTGCCGGCTAAATGGGATGTCTCTCAGCATTGCAATCTTTAATATATTAATACCTATTAATATAATTAATTTTATATTAATATCAGTTAATATTAATAATATATTAATATTATATATTATATAAATATTTATGTATTAATAAATTTAATATATTAATGCAGGCGCAATGTTAAAACGCCTCAGTATCGCGGCTGAGGTGAATGCCGGCCGCGTAGCAACGTATGTTCGTGCATAGTATAGATGCATGTTCGCGCGGTTAATCTTGAACTTCGGTTCGAGAATCGGTTGTTGAGGGCACGTTCTGCTCCGACGAACGGTTCGGCCCGAATCGGTTAGAGTTCGGTCGATTGTTTTGGAATCGTCGTTCATGGGTCCCTTCTCTTGTACCGTCTAACAGCACATTGTAGCGATACTAACATGTTTGGCATTTGAGGAGTCGGCTGTATTAATTAGGTTCGATTTTCGCTCGCTAGAGAAGTTGATCTCCCGCTTTCGAAGTGATCTAGATTGTTAGCACCTAGGAGGTGGGTATCTTCATTCTCGACCCGTCTATCAGCCTTACGATAAACCCGGCTCGGTCTGTACGATAGAGACTTGGTGGTTCGTATGAAATCGTTCCTAACGAAGTACGAGTCGGCCCTCGGTGGGAGCAGGCGCGGACCAAGAGTCGAGCGAACCCCATTCGCGTCGATTCCATCAATCGATTTCGTCTTCTTCCGCTTCCGCTTAACCTTTGCTCGAAGTAATCGGTGAATTCCCGACTTGTCGACTCCAAGTGTGATTCTCACGTGAAGCGGGGTTCGATCGTGCCGAAATTCGAAAGTGCGGGAGTGTCGTTCAAAGTATCGCGCGTATAAGTGCGGAAGTATTATTTTTAAATAAAAGTGCGAGAGTGCTGTTTAAAGTATCGCGCGTGTGAATCAACCTGAGAGGAGGAGGAGGTCTAGGAGAAGCATCGGGCACCAACGGAACAACCCTGTAGTGAGTAAATTGTTATTTGTATATTAATTACTTATTAATTGCATACGTGCAATTTAAATTGAGCAATTAATCGCGTAATTCGATTTTTTATTTATATGATTTAAACAAGAGAGAATTAAAGAAACAGATTTTTATATATGAAAGCTATAATCTTGTGAAAATTTTTATTTTTAAATTATAGCTTTATACGGAATTATTAGTAGTATTTTTTTTTTCAAAATTTATAAAATTGTTCTATTGATCTGTTTATTATTACATGTATTGAATATAAAATTCAATGCGTATAAGAAATTTTTTTAAATATTAATTATTTTAAGCGCTGCTATAATTTAGATCTTCTACTTGCATGTTATAGATCAACGTAACGACCCTAACATTCTGAGAGGAGGAGGAGGCCTAGGAAAGGTATCCTGCACCGGCGGAGCAACATAAGGGTGAGTATTTATTATTTGCATATTAGTTGTTAAAAATCGCGTACGCGCATTAATTCAATCTCGTTATTTTTGAATGAATTAAACAAGAGAAAATTAGAAAGAAAGACTTTTACATAAGTCCGATAAATGTGTCTCCATTATTAAAAAAAAAAAAAAAAAAATAGCCTTTCCAAAATTTATAAAATTGTTTCGTATTTATGTATCTGCTTATTATCGTACGCATCGGATATAAAATTTGGCATGTGAAGTAATAATTTTTTGAAATATTAAATATATTTTGGGCACTGCTCTAATTTTGATTTTATATTTGTATGTTACAGACAACGCAGCCTCAAGACCAACAACTCCGCTGTTGCGCATCAATGCCGGTGAGTGACAAACTCTTATTTAATTTTAAAGTAACGGATTTGTAGAGATTGTAGATGTAGATTGTAGATTGTAGATAAATCCGTTATTTTTAAATGGATGATCTAAAATAAATCAAGTTGAATAACTTTTAAATTCTTTTGATATGCATTGCATCTATCGCAAAAATAAATTAAAGTTTAAATTAAAAAAAGGAAAATTATAGAAAACATTTTTCTTCAAATTTGTAGATTTTATTTTATTAATTTATTGAATAAAGAACGCTAGTAAATTTATCAATTATGTATGTGGTGTATATGCGTGATGGATACATGTAACTCATTCTTAACGCGCATCTTATCCTAATTTCTTACAGCTCATCCATATCGTAGAATTTGTTTGTAGACATTGATCTTAAACTTTGTTTTAACTGATATAAGAGAGAAATAACAATTGATCAATCAATTAAATTGTAATATGATAATAAATGGCATAAATGTTGTGTAAATTAATTTTATTTTATAATATACAATATTATATATTATTATATAAATTATATATTAATATATAAATTTTCATCAAATTTATATATTTATTATAATTTATTATCATTTTTTAATCAAAATTTTGATTGATAACTTGGTTTTGTCTCAGTTAAGATAAAGTTATATTAAAATGTCTAAATGAAAAGGCGGCCAATACTGGCCAAAATGCGTAGCGAGAGGTATATAAGGTACGATTAGGGCGCGCGATTAGGGCACGCGGTTAGGGCGCGCAGTTAGGGCGCGCGGTTAGGGCACGCGATTAAGACACACTCCCCTAAATTTTGATGATCCCAAATTGCCGCTGGCTTAGCGAGCAAAAGTAGAGTTGTTAGGACTATCTATTAAGACTATATCTCAATTTAAAATAGTTATTTAATTTCTTAAGATTCTTAGGAAAACTAAAAAGTAGGATTCTTTTTAGAAAAACTAAAAAGTGAATATTAATTATAAAAAAATTGTAGAAATATTAAAAATTATTACTTCTTCTACAATTTAAGCTAAAAATTAAATAATAAAAAAATTAAAAATAATTATCAAAATAATTTCAAAAATAACATATATACACATATTACATTTTTTTTTTTATAAATCAGAAATTGCATATATGTATATTTATTATGTACAAAATTAAATATAATACACATGTATGTTACATTTTATTTTTTATATTTAATAAAATTGTATATATATTTATTATATTATAATATTATATAAATTTATATAATATTCAACTCTTAAAATAAATGCTATCAATATCAATTATCTACATTATTGGATATATCGGATATATCTATTTGATACTGGTAGCATCATTAATTGTAAATTGTACATTAATTATAATTGTACAATTAATTGTAATTATTATTGCATTATAATTATAATTTATATGTAATTATATAATTGTATTAGTAATATTATAATATTAATAATTATATAATTGTATTAATAATATTATAAATTATATGAAATTTCTTTTTTTTTATAAATTACACGAAAATTTACCGAAAGAACGTGTGTAATAGCAATATAATAGAAATTCTAAATTAATATATATTTGTTAAATATTAGTTTCTATGTTACTTGTTTGAAAAATATTTATAGATATTATTATTAAACTTAAGAGCCTGTGTTTTTATATCAAAGAATTGTTGATAAATTCGGCAAATTATATTTCAAATTTTATAAATATCACGAATATCGCTAATTGTTCTAATATTTAATAAAAAATTTATTGGATAAGAATGTGAAGACTCGATGTTAAGTTAACGATATTGGGAGATTTAGCCGCGGGAGAATCGACGCGATAGACACCCTCTGCGATATTTTGTCAGAAGAGGATGAATCTTTCGTAATGCATCACGCGCGCCGGATATCGGCATCGGTTTTCTCCTTTTTTTTTTTTTTCGAAGATCTTTTCTTTCTCCTTCGTAAATTTCGCGCGCGATTATCATCCGCTCGCTCGTATGCACGTATCCGCGTTTCCGTTCCGGCGTGTTACTGCTAGAGACGTGACGATACCCCCGTACGTGAGTTATTTCCGCGCGATACTCAACGAGCCGTGTCGCCCCGCGTGTGCATGACCGACGTCACTTCCGTCTAAGCAGGTTGAACAAACCTCCGTCCGTTGTTTTTCACTAAAGGTCCGTGCGATCCCGACGTTCGATCTCGTGTGAATACGTCTAAAGGAACTTATTACGTAAGAGATATTTCAACTAAACTACAATAATAATAATAAATAATAAAGTTAAGTTTTATATATTAAAAATAATAATTTTACATATATTTATTAATTTAATAATGAATATATATTGACTCGTATCTCTATACTCTCTATCTCTTATCTTATTATTGTATTATTATAATACCACGTTTTTCATAGTGTGTGAAATTAAATGTGTGCCGTGATAAACTCGTGATTAGTAAAGTCACAAAAAAAATATAGAGTCAAACAAATTTATTTAATTGATAGATATTAAATGTATAAAAAAATGTCAATTAATGCAAATTTTCTACAATTATAATTCTATATAATATTAATAAAATTCTATATAATAATTTAATAAAGTAAATTTTTTTCGTGCTCATGTTAATATCGATGTATGCAATTTTATTACATCACCAGCACGTGATTTAGCGATTTGAAGAAACGAGCCGCGCGATCGCCAGTTATTGCTCCACGAAAGAAGGAAATCGCGATGCCAGACGACCAGTTGAGCAAAAAGAGGTCGCGGCTACGAATTCAATGACGACCGGTTGATACGTTGCTAACCGCACAGATTATATTCGATGTTTCGCTTAAAAGAAAAACGAACGACACAGCGAACCGTACAATTCTCTTGCGCCTGTCACTGAATCGCGATTGTCAATGAAGAAATTCACGATGCAGCCTCTGCGATCGACTCTCTCAGGAAATCTCTGGAATGTCGATCTCCTCTACTTCTTTTGCCGCCGTCTCTCATTCGCAAACACGACGATAACATACTTTCGAATCGACAATTTTAACTCGCAGAATCGATAATGCTCGCAAGAAACGCGGACAGTTTTTGCCTATGCAATCCAAGCTGTTCGATCTTCGAAGTTAAATTTCTCCAAATACGATTCAGTCAACGCGAAGAGCATAAAATATATATATATATATATAGAGCGTTAAAAAGATTACTATACTTTAGCGCTATTTATTTTGACAGTATTCTATCTTTTTACAGAATTTTGATCTAGTTTTTAAAAAAGATTCAATGTCGCTCTGGTATTGTTTCTTGTCCTGATTTTCCTTTCGATAATACATAAATCACGAAGATCAAGACTCTCTCGTATGAAGTTTTCCTCGAGCATATTTTACAATAATTCGAAAGACTGAGAGATCTAAATTTAGCGTCGCGATATGCAACACGCGAACGGAGAATTTTTGTCGCGTACCACCCACGGCGAACGAAAGCGTCCGAAAATCTGGGTCATCGCTCTATGATGGTTCTAAATTTGGGCCGTACGACCACCGCGGCTTACCATCGTATAGAAGCTTGCGGCCTACCGCGACCAGTGACACTCGATTTGCAACATCCTAACGAGTACGAATGGTCCGTCATTGTGCAAAGCGTATATCACGAAATTCAATTAGCTTAACGTCAAAAAAACTCTCAGCCGGGAACAGGGGGCCGGAGAAATATTTATGCGTCATTCATCAGTAAGAGGACTTGGAATCTTGAATTTCGAAAGTCGAACAAATAAATACTTATTTTATATTTGACTTTAACTATAAGTAATATAAATAATAAAGTTATAAAATGAAAAAATTAATAGAAAATGATTATAAGATAAATAACAAAATAATTATTCTTAACGTCGATTCGAAAATTATATCCTTCTTCTTTTTCAACTGAAAACAATGGAAATGCAAATGGATTTTGTATGTTTAAAATTATTTGTACGAATCTGAAATGCATGAAATGTATTGGTGTGTTTTCCTATGAAATTTTTTCACCGAAGAATCCTCGCAAGAGAACTTTGCACGGTGATACTCGCGTCACGCCTCGCTAATCCTGACCGCCTTCATCGTCACCTCTCCCATCCCTCTCCTTCACTTCCGGTATCATTAACTAACGAGCGCTCGAGGGACGCGCTAACGGTGAGTAAATCCTCGTTTGCGAGAACCAGCTCGCCGAGTCGGTCGATCGATCATTCCAATCGCGAGGAAGGCATTAGGAAGCGTCCGTTTCAACGATAATTCTCCGCCTTGTAGGAGTTTCTCCCGATGCACGTATGCACTTTGTGTAAATGGCACGCGGTTACATCCGGTGCAACGAGGGTACTCGCGTCGGACCAATATTATGGGCAATACATCTCGTTGCTGAGAAACTATAGAAAGTTTTATTATATTTTAAATAAATTAACAATAAAATAAAATTCTAAAATTAAATCATATATAAACTAAATGAAAAATAAACAAGAAATAAATTACCACATTTCCTTTTTGTACTAAATTTATTGATAAAAATGATCTAGTCTGATAAATATATAATGATTTGTTAATATCTTACAGATCATATCAACACAGGTATTCAGCTTTTCGAAACTTGATAAATAGAATTTATTTCAATCGTATTTGTTTGTCGGAGAATGGTGAGAAATGTCTAGTGGATTGGCCAGATTCCGATGTACGTCCCTATGTTGCGTATACGATCGCGAGAGAACGTCGTTGCCACGCCAAGGCTTCGCTCGCGACGACGCCGCGCTGTCTGGCCATCGGTCGTTTCTCTCCCGAGGCTTCTCTCTTGACTCTCTCTCTCTCTCTCTCTCTCTCTCTCTCTCTCTCTCTCGCGAGAGAGAAATCATCTCGCGCCGCACATCCCGGCTCTCATCCCTTTGCCTCGAAGCGATGCGTGACACTTGTTTAACGCGCGTGACGTGTCCACGATCCACTGGAGACCACGTGTGTATTTATGCGCGTGTAGATAAATATTTTCGAGGAAAGACGTAAAAAAGGGGAAAATCGATCGCGGTTTTTTTATTATTATTCATTATTATCGACGCGTCACTTATATATGACGTTCTCTAGAATAGAGATTTGCAGAATGTAAAACGCAATGTAAAGGAAATCACAAGATTTATGATTGAATTTCACACACACACATACATAACGGGAAAGTAAGCTTATTGCCTATAACGTTGAGAAAAGAAGAATTATAAAAGGTATTTGATAAAAAGTTGAAAACAGGTCACGATTATAAATTAAATCTATAATACTAAATCGAGTTCGAAAAATATCCACACAAATTTTCCACAATAGCGTGTGAATACAATATTGATATTCTTCAACGTTAAAGAAAATTAATGTCTTACCTATATCAATATATCGAACTCTTAACGATTTCGATTTCTCTCTCCGCTACGAATCGCAGTAATCGCAGCAGTCCCGGCATCGACTCAACTTTCAAAAGTTTAATGTCTTTTTAATCCGACATAGATACGTTGATCGCATTTAAGTGGACACGGCGCGATGCAACGGTTTCGCGTGGCAGTTGGTTGATTTAAGCGAGCGCAAACGGTATCGCGGTCTTCATCATCGGTGTGACTTACGCTAATTGGCTTCTGAACGGTCCGATGGAAATTTATGGTAATACACCGGCCGGTTCTCGGTCGCACGATATACCTAACTGCAATGCGTGTAAATAAAGCACCGTGATTTGACAGCGACCGCCACCATCGTCGTCGCGAATGACCGCGCATCGAATACCTCAACGGCAAGAATCTCTCTCTCAACACACCTGATTAAAATTATTCCAATTCCCATCTATGACAGCCTGATGAACGAAATAAGTCTCTCTGCATTTTTATTTCGTCATTATATTGCATAAATATAATGAACGGTGGTCGATAGCGAAAAGAGTACGACGACGCAGTTTTTAAAATCCTTGAAAAAATACCATAAAAGTTGGGATAATCCGTTCCAATACTCGGTGAATATGATAATTTATACCGTATGTACAGGTGGCCGTGTACCGGTGGTCCATTAAAAAATTAGATCCGCGTCTTGGCGTGCAAACGGCTCCGGATCGTTATAACGGTGCGACACAGAAATGCGCGCGTTATGCACGAGCGTAACGAGCGGACATTTATTTCGCGCTAATGATCGTTTCCTGTCATACAATTTCTACGGTATGCCACCTAATAGAAACGATCGTCCCCGATAAGGCGCTGCCGGGTCATGGGATCTCTCTCGTGTCGCCGAGCGAGATCCCGCTCGGGATGACGATCATCCGAGGATATGTACTTTCTACGTATTCGCAGAAGGAATGACACGCTTTCGGCGCGATTCCGACGAACCAAACGCGCTAATTACCAAGCGTAATTTTCTCTCACGCGACATGTAGCATAAGTCGAACGGTTGTAACAGGATTAATTTGCGCAGAGATAAGAATGCGAAACTTGTTAACGTCTTGGCACGATGGCACGAAAGACGATCCACGGGAAACATATATCAATATAAATTTATAACACATTCGTGTATTTATGAATAAAAATATCCCTTTAAGAGTTTTTCGTATCGTATGCCTTTTTATATATATATATATATAAAATATATTTCGATCAATTTGAAGTAAACTCGTTTTTTTAATTAAAAAATATCGAGATATTTATTCTGTCGTATGAATTATAGAAAATTTAGGAATCTAGAGAATATCACGAAATAAGTTTCAGAGGAATGATAGATAATAAAACGTTATTTTAAGAATTTTTATATATGTATTTGACACAAATCACAACAAAATTATTAACGAAAATATACAGATTCTAGATCAATTGTTGCTAAATAAAATTCAAAGAATCGGAAATATAGTGAATTTGACATGTGATGCTGCACATAAATGTTCATTTAACGAAGCTAAATTTTAAGCTGTGCAACGAATAACTGCATTTTCGAATGCACGATTTGCAGTATCAAGGGAAAAAGTGCGCTATGACAGAAACATTGAAACGGTGCAAACCGCGTTCGTTCGCGCGAATTTATGGCAACCGGTTTGTGCGATCGAAGGAATGTCGATTGTCGTTTGCGCCTGTCAACTTGTGCGCGAGAGAGAGAGAGAGAGAGAGAGAGAGAGAGAGAGAGAGAGAGAGAGAGAAAGAGATACATTATCGTCATCGTCGTGATCGCTTCGTTCCTTGTTGCTTCTGTTTCAACAATCCGCAGTATTTTTCAAAGAGATCAGAGGTGAAGGTACCTCGGAAATGCCGCGGATAATAATCCCCTCGAGAGATAATAGCAAGAGGAAAACTTAAGTCATGATAAATGAATCATGTCTATATAGTAGAGCAAGTTAAATAGTTCGTCGTTAATCTCGCATTCTCACATACTCAGATATGCTAATTTATATCATTCCTTTGGATTGATGTCAAAATGTATAACGTCGGATAAATCGAAGAATTTATTATGAGAGAATTTATTCATTTATATTAAAATATTGTCCGAAATATTTTAAACAAATGGTGTTACGGATTATTTTTTTAGCTTTTAACAAGCAATTTTCAACACTCTTTTACTGGAATAAAATTATAAAAAAAAGATTATAAAATAGGAACCATGCGTTTTCAGAAAAAAAAAGAAGAGTAAATAATATCATTATGATTATAATAAAATTAAAGTTTTCGTTAAGGACTCACTCTATTCTAGCATATGATGACTTTTAGAAATTTTTTTTTAACAATATTAGAAATTGTTCTCTTTTAGCATTTTACATATGTTTTTATTGATATTTAAACAATACGTCAGTATTTTTAAGTTTTGAATATTTAACTTTTTTTTTTTTTTTTTTGTTCGATACGAACATTTGCGCGTAGCGTGTTCAAAAATGATGGTGTGGCAAGCAGCTCCTCGTGTAATTATCTGAAATGAAAAAACTCAGTCTAGTTTTTAGTTTTTTATTCGTAGGATATTTTCGAGATATATACTAAACCTAATTTCATTAGAAGAAATTTAATAATAACAAAGCACTGTCATGTTTTACAATTAGATATTTCAATTATGTTAACATTTTTTTCATTTCTTAAAGATCAGAAAAATATTAAATACTAATTTTTTAAATTCTAATTAAATTCAGTATCCCAAAAATATCCTACGAAATAAAACTAGACTGAGTTATTTCATTTCAGACAATTATACGAGAAGCAGCACGTCACACCGTCATTCTTTAACACGCTACACGCAAAGGCCCGTATTGAACAAAAACAGCTAAATATCCAAGATTCAAAAATGTCGATATACTGTTTAAACATCATTAAAAAACATATGTAAAAGATCAATTTCTAATATTTTGCAAAAAAAAAATTTCTAAAAATCATCAATTTTTTTATACTGCTAAAGTAGACTGGGCCCTGAAACAACTGCTGCTGTCAACCCTCTGTCAGCGCAAAAAATTCCCGGGTGAGGATCGCGGTATTATTACCGTCACACCCTGCCGTCAACGGCGTGGCTACGACATGCAGGTGCAATCGTGCCGCGCAGTCTGCCAGCGTTCTCCGCGGTTGCGTGTACCGAACCAGTTTTCAGGGTTTTACGCACCAGCGAAGTCGACGCCGCCAACCCGGGTGCGTACATATAATTACATGCACCGCCACTCCCCATTCAACGCGTTCTGAATGCAAGATCGTCGGGAGGAAAGAAAATATCGTATAGGAAAAAGAGAAAACTAGCGGAAAAGGGGCGGTGGATGCGCGTATGTAAAAAGAGAAAAGAAGAGGTAGATCGACAGAGAGAGAGAGAGAGAGAGAGAGAGAGAGAGAGAGAGAGAATAAAAACTGAAAGAGGCAAAAGAAACAAAAAAGAGGAAAAGGAAATGCGGATTCGAAACGGTTCAAAGAAAGCTAAGTGTGAAATGAGAAAATCATGTACATATAATTTACATGAATGGAAAAAGTTGAAACTGATAAAAAGAAGAAAAATGTGGGATGTGCGTAGAGAAATTTTACGGCGATACAAAGGGGATAAAAGTGAAGAACGGAAGAGAAACGATGAAACGCGGAAATAAATAAATAAATAAATAAATAAATAAATAAAAAAGACTGCCTGATTTAATTAATTCTTTGCCAATTAATGAGTCGGTCGAGAAATCTCACTCGGACTTTCCCTCCCATCTTTCGACGAGTATATCCTCGTCTCCCCGATACGTGTATATGCGTGTAATTACGTGTATGTATGTGTCGCGGTAAAAGGCCACATAAAACTTGCTACCGCCGGCAAATAATTACTTTTGGCTTGCTTGTACCTGTATTCGCGATGATGGAACGTCGATGATATTCCTATGTACCTCTCCCCTTTTCCTTTCCATCACTGTCGAGAAGCGTGCGTTCGTTTAATATGATTTACTACAATTGATTTAATACAATTTTCGTAAAAGCGAGTTAACAAGTTTGAAACAATCAATTTAATTGTCTGGGTTTTCTTAAAATTGAGAATCTTTCCTCGTATTTACCATATTAATAACGTTAAAAAAATATCGATGATACTAAATTTCGAATGATAAAATAAAGAGAATAAAGATTAAATCATATAGAAATTATATAGATTAAAAAGATTAAAAATTATATAGATTAAATTCAGTCATTAGTATTCTTAAAATGTATTTTAATTAAATAATTACATTGTATTATGATATCTCAATAGGTTTATATTTAAATTTAATTAGTATAATTATATATAATATAAAATAATGTTCAGATTCACAACAATTAGTTGTGGCAAATTACAATCTTATTACAAGACACGTCAGGCAACTCGAATCCTTTTAACAAGGCTCCCTGCGATAGCTTCGGATCTGATAGCTTTAAATGCATTCGCTCTCTCTAAATGGCTCAATTTGTTGCCTTCCTTAGACGGCGTCGTAGTCGTTTAACGCTCCGGAGGAGCAGTAATTTTCAAGAACCAGATCGATGTAGGGCACGAAAATGTGGTGGATTGGGCACGATAATACGACGCTCGTTTAAATCGACTCAATTGTCGCAAATTGCTGGTGTCGTTGATTCGACAAACACAGGGTTCCTGCGAGAAATCTTATTTTTGGTGATTGCGCGCGCGGAAAGCGAAAGCTTTTATTAATAACAATTACAGGGAGGGCCGAATGAAAACGATTCGGTCCTCTTGCGAAAGAGAGAAAAACAGGCAGCGAAAGTCGCGGATGTCTACTACTTGTCTACACATATATTATACACGCTACCGTTATATGTTGCTTTACCAAATTAAGTTATGCGCCCCACGCACGCGTGTAAATCATTCCTATAAAACGTATCAATCATTCCTCCGCTTTCTCTTCCCCTCGAAAATATTCCATGCAAACAGCTTCCTCCATATTAAATCCTAAACTGATTTGCGCATTTCACACACAAAGCTGGAAAATTCAAAATGATATTAATATTGCGTTTTTTTTTCGCTTAAGGTTTTGCGAGAGAAAACCTTTTTTCCCCTTGTATTTTTGAAAGAAAATAAAAATTGTTCAACGTGAAACGGAAAATTTATTATTTTCACGTATTTGACGTCAGAGTAGTCGATACGAAAATGCGAAAAATGAACGAATTTGTTTATGCAATCATGCAATCGTATTACGTTATCGTGGAACGAGAGGAACCTCGTTACGACTTTCATTCAATAACGGACAATGTTACGTATTGCTTCCTCATATCGATAAATTGCAACGTTTCGCAAAGCACGTCCGCGCACTTCGCAGAATGATTTCGCCGGAGGGCGCCGCGTCGCCTTTTGCTTTCGTAAAGCCTTTTGATTCGGTAGATCATTACACTTCACGTATGCACGCCTCATCTCAGCCAGCTTTCACCCAGTAACGCACACGTCGGTCAATGCTTTCCATCCGGAGTGCAAGGTCGGCATCAGCCGAAATTCCTTTTACGGCGCTTTCTGCCCAGAGATTTCAATTTTTTTAATATTTATAGCGATACAAAAAGATATAGAAATATAAGATGCTTATCTTTGACATTAAACCTGTCAAAATATTTGTTCGATCTCGTATCGCTACCATTTTCTTTAAGCAAAAAATATCCTGCGTCAATCGTCACGTTAATCGTCATTCCATTATCGCGGAATAATCTAGAGATAAATTTAGCGCGTTAATATTTCGCGGTACGTAATATCCAATTGTGGCGTTTGCAAACTAATCTTACCTAATGCGTTACGAGAACTAATACATGTAAGCATAATATTACCTATACGACGAAGGTGCGAGTAATTTAGCAATCGCGGTCTAAAACAGGTGAATAAAATTACCTGGCTCGTGCGCGAGACAATCAATAGGCCTTGGATGCGAACTAGGTCAATGCGATAATATAAAATAGTAAAACGTAGGTAGAAAATCAACGAACTTGACAATCTTTCTGCCGTGAGGTGATACTTGGCGCGACAATATTTTCTGCTCGCTGTTTTCGATTAATCTCAATCCCTTTTTATCTCAGACTTTCGACGCTTCATTAAACGTTGGTGGTCGCGCGGTCGATCGGTGATTATTAAAATTTATACTTATTATATCTGTCGGTTTTTTTTTTTCTCCAAAGCTTTACGTTTACGCGACTCTCGGGAATTAGATTCTTTTAGCGCAGAATATTAAAATTTTCTTTGAGAAAATTCTTTTTTTATTTTAAAGTTTTCATATACAATATATGTTTATTCGATCGCTCTCTCAGAATCTAGAGTTCGTGCTTACATTTCTTAGGAGAAACATTCAAGAACTTTCAATATTTATATTAAGTAATTGTATGTAATTTTATTATATCATTTTTTTAATATAAACCTTCGTGTTTGAAAATCTTTATAGTGTCTTTAATATTAAAATCAGCTGTAAACAAAATAACTTTACGTTACGTCAGTTTCGTTCGAGATATACGCACGAAGCAGCTGTTTTTCGCTTAAAAAGGCAACGATCCGACACAGACAGTTGTTCTAATCGACCACCCGAGTTTCTCGCGAGTCATCGTGGTCACAAATTTGGCAAGACTTTCGCGCGACCACCAGATGCTTCGCGCATGTATCCGTTCGTAATCCGAACGCGAGCTGCGCAAAACGCGCTTTCTCCCCATCTAAGGGGACATTTGCTTGAAAAATACTCGGACCAGGTTCGTTTTTTCTCTGTTTTGCGCGGTCCGTTTCGCACCGCGCCCGCGTCGCCATGTATAAATTTTCTATTTATCAAAGATACAACCGTGCGTAACGATCTGCGCCAATTTCCGGTGAGAGCTCGCAACTTGTCGTAGCTGCTATCGGAGTGTGAACACGCACGCGCGTACGTGAGCCCTTTATGGGCGTGAAAGTCGTCGATCATACGAAGAATCGTGATATCGATTATTTCGAATTTCTTTTAGTACCAGCCGCGATCGATTCCGATGGCACAAGATAATCCTTGCTTAGCAATACACGTTGTATAGCATAAACAAAGTTGCGTTTCTATATGAAATGTTCCAGACTTACAGAACCAAATTATAAGGCTTTTAAGGATAATTTTTTCTCTTTGGCGAATTTTGATATTAAATATTTCAAGAAAAAAAAAAAATGTGAATCTAACAATAAGACATTATCTTCTAAGTTAATCCCTCAATCATCTCGAGAAACAACTTCAAAAAAAGAGATTAAATATCTTTCTATAAAAAAAAAAACAACTTATATATAGACGACATTTAATAATAGCATGATTTTTCGATTCGTCACGCGCGACGAAACAAATTCCAAGGAACTTATTGATGAATTGTAACCGGCCGATCGAATCTATTATTCACAGCTTCTCGAAACCGAGATCCACGCGCGATATAATACGCGAATTGAATATTCTACAAAGACAGGATCGATTTGCCGTTCCTCTCTTCTATCACTCGTTTCATCTCTCTTTTATGGTAACGTCATGCTTTTCGCGCGTATGACTCCGAACGAGATCTTTCTCTGACGATGGCACGTCAACCGATCCTCGGTCGGCCGAGCCGGATCATATAATTGATTTAGACTTTCGTCGAAATGCTTTTAACTCTGATTTGCGACACACGCTCCTTCACGCGTTACGATGAACATTTCCTGCTCCGAGAGCGACCCGATAATACTCCTACTCGGCAATTCACGCAGATTGATCTTTACGAGCATTGCTAGCTTATAGATTCGCCGCGCTTATTTTGGATTAGCTTAGAATTTGATCCACGTGGCGATAGTAAAGATAGAAAAACAGGATCATTGCACTCCGACAGTTAATACACCGGTTCGATAGCGAGAAGTAAAATATACATAGAAAAAAAAAATACGAAAAACAATTTTAAGTTATATTTACTAATTTATTTGCATCTTTAAAGTACCAAAGCAATGCTCAATTTTTACGTTGCAATAATTCATTAATAAATCATGAAATAATAATAATAATAATAATAATAATATCAATAATATACGAATTATTCGATATAATAAATAATACTGTATAACAAAAATTTAATCAAATCAAATAATTAAACTGCTATTTATAATCAGAGACATCGTTACGAGATAACAATTTGATTGCGCAGTCCAGCGTGCGCTTTTCAAAGTAATTAATTGCGTATTTATTCCCGTCACGTGATAACCGTTAATTGCTATTCCGTTCATTTGGTCGCTCTTCCACGAGTAGTCGTAAGAATAGCATGGATTTCGCCTAATGCATAGCAATGACCATATGTGCGAACGTCTCATAAGAGGGAATGTGCTGTTCAATTATCGATATGTTGCAAGTTATTAAACAAGAATATCAATGAAAATAAAATACACATATAAATCTCTTAATGTCGACATATTTAATTATTTCCATTTTATTATTTTTTTATCTGAATCTTAAAATTTAAAGCTATTATTATATTATAATTTATTTTGTTCTAATTATATTCAAGTTATCCGTTATTTATAATTTTAAATAATTGATTATGTTAAATAATCCATCTAATTCGATAAATGATTCGATTGAATTAAATAATTCATCTACTCGATAACTTTTCTTTTCATTTTACCTCCATTAAAGTCAAATTTTGATATATAACGAAAAAAAAAGGACGCAGAAATCTATATGACGTTGTGCTGAGAAAATTTTTGTAAAATATGACATTCGATTTATATTTTAGCATGACTACAAAATTCTAGGAAATATATAAGTAGATAATCATATTTGTTCTGACATTTTCATCTCGAGATCTTAAATCTCATCGTCCTTTGAAGAATTTTCAATAAAATGCTCGGAAGATGCTACGAGAATTTAACAAGAAAGAAACATTTAAGAATAGAAATTATTTAAAGGGGAAACAAAAATCAATTTCCCGAAGAAAAGAAGAAAAAATACGTAAAAGTAGCGGACTCGAATTATATTCTGGTAAATCTTCTTACAACGAGAGAGTTACGTGAAATGCAGAAGTCAATTCAATATGTATCCAGCACGTTTACTAATTATATCCGATAAAATCTCTCATCTAATTCTCCAGCTCGAGATTAATCGAACTCTCGTTAAAATGCATCAAAGTCTCGTTGCGTCTCCGCTCGCTTCGATTTCGCACGGAGTAGATTATTAATTGAGTACTCACGTTTTTGCTATGGCTCGTGCTGTGGTGCGTATGATGGTGCGTGTCTAGTTTCATATTGGCGCAACGATTAAGGGCGTGCAGGCGCCGAAAGAGACTCTGTAGCGAGTCGGCCTCGAGGAAGGGATGGTCCTTGGCTACACCGGAAACGTCTATAGGGAACTGATAGTCTGTAACACGAACAATGTCAATTTTCATATGCGTGTTCGATTATCGCTTGAGATGGGCTAAGGTACCGCGTTGCTTACATCGACGAAAAGTGCATCGCGGCGATATTCGATAACGTTAAAAACATCCGTTGTGCCGCGTGTATCGACTACGTTTTGTTTGTTGCGATGGCATTCGGAGTCATTTGATTATCGAGCGTGCTGAACGCGCACAAATATACGCCGTCAATAAACCGAACCCACTTAGCTCACGCGCATTAATCCTCCTCGATTGTGCCCCGCATTGTCAATTCGTTCCTACTCTTTCTCTATTTATTTTTTTTATTTTTTTCCAGACAATAGCCGTGTCATTTAAATTCAATTAAGGAAGTTTGAACACGCGTTTTATTTCTACACACGACCATCGTTATGATTATACGATTGAATTTCACATCCGAAACGTTTTATAGTTAATTTTCGTTATTTTTTTGTGAATTTAATAAATAAATTTAATTAATTAATTAATTTAATTAGGTTTTATTTTTACAAAGTAATGTAATAAATACAAAAGGATTTCCTTGTATTATTTTATTAAATTTACAAGAAAATAATAAATTATAATAATTATAATTATCAATAGATAAAAAAGAAAAAAAAGGTCAATCGGAGCCCGAACGCAATACTTAGTGCATAGTAAAATTGTGCTTTATTTAATCAAGGAACATAATGTAATTTTACTACGCACTGAATACTGTATCCGGGCTCCAATTAGCCTTCTTTTCTTTTTTATCTATTGATACTTATCATTTGAGCCTCGCTTTAATTGTTAATTGTTTTTATATTTTAAAATTATAATATACCCCGCGGACACCGTTCGTGTATTTCACTTGTTTGTATTTCTCTTAAAAAGTAATAGATTTTTATTTTTATCTACACTACATCTAGAATCTCTCTTCGTAAATACGTCGCGGTCGATCGCTCGTAAAAGTTGGGAAGATTTCTGTCACGACTTACGCAACGCTGTTCTAGATCTGCGAAACCAGATCTCGGATCTATAATCTTCAAATGGTATCCTGGGATCAATTCTTCAGCTCTCGAAATAAAAGGATCTTTTAATAATTGCAGCGAATGTGTGATCGCCGCATTAAAAATCCTTGCAAAAGAATATGCTTTTCTTCATTAATGAAAGATGTGATTAATCTAACTGGTTATTTGTTCTTATCAAAATAAAAATCTTTAATGTTCCTTTATGGAAAAACTTGTCGCAAACTTCTCGCTGAATAATTGAAACAAATCTATTATAAGAATTATAAACGCGCATTATAATAGTACATGTCAATCGCGTTTACTTTCAATCATTAAAGTGCACGTAAAAATAATTAACCAGCAGTCCCCGATCGACAGCGAATAAATTAATTAGTCCTTTTTACGTGCAAATGTTATATTTCGCTTTATTCTCAAAACACGTAAATACGCGTGCGCAGTTGCCAATCGTTAATGTTTCTTGAAACTAGGACGTATCGTATATATTTCGCGAATACGGAAAAACGCTGTGGTACCATATACGATTCGAAGCAAATTATAAACTATCTTAGCGCGATCTTTCTCAATCTTTCACGTTATTACTTTATTATTTACTTTGTTTGCATCTACCATATGAAACGGAAGAATCTTTGTTATTAGAAAATTTATTGAACTTTCTTGAAGCTATATTGAAAAGCAAAATAATGCAAAATATATGTTAAAGCTTCTAATATTATACGATGGTAAATATTCTTGTGATAAAGCATATCGGACGACGAGGATGCGTCAACGTTATATCCGATGAAAAATGATCTGATTCATTATAAATTTCACATCATCAATTGCACAGAATATCTTTTGCCGGCTACGCGATCGTGCTTGGATCGATTATATCCTCGATACAAGTCGATATGCTTCCTCGCAGCAAGATGATACACTAACGATGCTACGACGCTATCAAGTAGATTAATGTTAACGGCTGACAATTACGCGTTCGTGCTTCGTGAATATACTAATTACAGATTAGTCATGTCTGGCGAAATAGTGGGAAATCTATTGATCACGATGCTCGTCTGACAAATCAATAGCACGCTAGCTTTGATTTCAATCATCGACACAATAATGTCGATCAGTATTGACACATCTTATGCATTTTTAAAAGATACTTTGTTCTCTTTTTATTTTTCTTTCTTGCTTTTTCGATGGATATTTGCTACGCCGTTTTTATATCGCTACGATTAAGATAAATCGATTCCAGTGGCAGATTTTAATTTGCCACTCGTCGCATCGCACGTGAGACAGAAAAATTCACTCGCTAATGATTTGATAAATTAATGCCATGGTGCACCGGGCCAGGAATGACGGTGTTCGATCGATCCTTAATTTATCACGTCGATCGTCAGACACGACACCCACGTTTGGTCGCATCGTTGGAATTCCACGAAGGATGCGATCAGCCGGGATCCTTCGTAGCCGGACACGATCTGCGGTGATACCTTTGCGCAATCGTGCACGTGTGCGTGTATGTGTATATGTGCGTGTATGTACGGTCGCGTGATTCTCGTACGTATTTGATGGGCGGTATCGGTATCGGTATTTATATCGTGCCTTGCGCCGACCGACTCGGGTTCAACTGGGTCAATTAGCTACTATTCATAGTGTGCTTCGATCGCGAGAGCCCGCCTGAGTTATGATCAATCGTGCACTTTGTACACAGACACGAATGTGTACGTGTCTAATAACACATGCCCCGCGCGCGCGTAAATTCGCACGCGCGTGCACATAAACTCGTATGCGTACGCCAGAGCCGGCCATGTATTAGAGCTGTTAGTTTAGAACGGATAGAGTTTCGAAGCTGTTACATTATATTTGTAGTATGCAATTATATAAAAGAATGTAATATCTTCAAGAGACAAAAGAGTTTTTTATATTTAAATATAAACTTAAAAATTTGATAAAACTCTCTCTCTCTCTCTTCCTGCGATATATATATGTTTAATAAAATATTTTATAAATTTTGTACATTCTAATATTATATACCAAATGTAATATAAATATATTACATTAAAAATAATAAAATAAATTGTTCTACTCTCTTAATTTAAGAGAGCTTCTTTCAATGTAATAATTATATGACACAAAAATCATATCAATGACAAGTTTATCTTTTATATTAAAAATAATAAAAAAACAGGATGCGTTTGAGTGCTATTATAGTTTAAAGTAAACTTTATCAAGCTGCATCATTCCTACTCGCCGTATTTGGCATTTGGGTCGCTGCTGTGCATAGCAGTCGCTTTTCTCAGAATATGTTTGTAGGCTACGGTAGTGGAAGCTGCGAATTAAAATTAAACTTTTATAATACCGCCTGCTTGTCTCCCACGCGTCCCGCAAAAAGTGAAAGTCCGTATACCGTCTCATAAGTATTTTCCTCTCACGCCTAATATCCTAATTGCTTGCGCCAGCGTTATGTAATTATCGATAACACCGCCGTGTGTTGTATTGCTATTAAGTATTAGATAATTGAAGTAAATGCATTGATATAACGTGATAAATATCGAACAATCGATCGTCCTTAACCCTTAATAATAGTATAAATACATAAAGTCACACGCAATGCGTTCTTTTTCCTCGCGTGATTTTTTTTTAGCTAAAAGGTTCGAAATAAAACGTTGAAAAACTTCAGATTTTACAACGAAATATTTTAATGCAAAGAGAGAATAATCTCACGATATTAAAATATTTTAAAAAGTATATTGTAATATTAATTTTATAACATTTAATTATGTTACTAAATTAGAGAGAGAGAGAGGGAGAGATTACTGCGACTGCTTCAGCTGACAAGCGTAATGTTATCGACAATCATCGATAAAAATATCGGCAGATGCTTTTCAAAGGCACGCGAGGGGTATCAGCTGTTCGCCCTGCAAACTCTTCGGGATTTTAAACACGATTTTGTGTTATTAGGGCGGTCCCCCGCCATTCCTCTTTCCCGCTTTTGGCATGTGGGTCGCCGCATCGTCGAGACTTGTTTATGGGAGCCTCGACCC
The DNA here is from genome assembly GCF_030449975.1 of Polyergus mexicanus. Taxonomy (NCBI): domain Eukaryota; kingdom Metazoa; phylum Arthropoda; class Insecta; order Hymenoptera; family Formicidae; genus Polyergus; species Polyergus mexicanus. The sequence continues at coordinate 418,380 of NW_027223322.1, read as the reverse complement.
GAGCAACGGTCAGCTCAACTGACTCACCGCGCGGAATCTAGCGTCGTTCGAGAATCGCGCTTCCAACGAGTCAAGTACAACGATCCGGGCCGCAACAAATCAAATAGGACACGTTTACCCGGCATGAATTTATCGCGACAATTAAACGTTGCGCCTTGAGAATTAAAACTGCGCTTCGATCTTCTTAGCGAGGCTAAAAATCTCGCTAGAATCATGGCGACTCTCCGTCCGATATTACCTTTCCGCCGATGTAATTTTTCCATTTCTTTTCGGAATGTCTAATTAAAAGCCCTTGCGGATTATCGATGAGTCGCGATTTTATGGGGAAGGTTTGTCGAGGTGTTGGACGAATTAATGGCTATTCCTCGTATAGTGACGCGTGTCGTAAAGTTATTATTAGCGATAAGATGAAAGAATTGTTTGACTTTGAGTTGAACTTTGAATTGAAATGCTGGGAATATTTGAATCGCGGCTTTTCTTGGAGTTGCATCCCCTATCAAAGTGCAAATAGATTGTAAATGAATACGCAGTATATAATCAAGATTGGAACATTGTAATAAAATAAGCATTATTAATATTAATTAATTTTGATGATTATAATTTTTTTAACATCATGAAAACATTTTCAATATTCGATAATTCAGAAATGTGTGTTTTCCGTGTTATACGATTATTAATAATACAATATCTCAGAAAAATGCTATTTTAACTCTTTTTGAAAATACCTTTTGTGTATGTGTATGTGTATATTGCAAATTGTTCTGAATATATATGAAAGTAGATGAAGAATGAGTTATATATAGAGATAAAGGTAATCTGAGGTAGTTACGCCGTTCTTATCTCTGCAAACACAGGAAGAATTCCTGGCGCACTGCGTCAGCGACGGAAGAATGCAACCCTTGACACTATATATCTCTCAGAAACTTGCCCTTGCGAGGATTGTCGACGACGACTTATATAAAAAAAAATCGCCTGCCTCGTTATTACGAAATCGACGATAAATCCGTGTGACGAACAGTCGAATAAGCTGTAAGTCGGCCGACGAGTCTACGGAAGCACGCATAAAATATTATTGCGTCATCGGCGATTCGAACGCCGAAAATGATTGCGTCCAAGGGCGATCCCAATCGCGAAATACGATTATGACTAACTCGTTACTCGACGAAACGAAAGTCGTGGTCCGCTTTTGCGAAATTTGATTTCTCGCGCTAGCGCAGCATTTCCGACTCGATGATAAATATGTTTGTTCGATTAACGCGTAGTAGTTAACTGCGTATAAATTGCGTTACATTTTTTTCTCCTTACATTGTAGTAATCTTCGCAAAATTGTAACTGTATAATAAATACATTATCAATGTTTTTTTTTTTTTTTTATTATAGTTAATGAGAAACGATACGGTGTCGAAGATTATGATGTCAAATGATAGAAGCGAATTTCTCGTCTAATTATAATTTAATATTTAATTTCGTCTTATCGTGAGAAAACTGATTAAAACAATTGTAGATGGGAAAAAAGTTATATTGAGTGTGAAACAGTGAAAATTCAACACAACATACATTGTACATGATTACAGCATCTATCATTTATATAGATTTAAATATTATATATCATTATAATATATGTCATTATGTCATTATATGACATTGTGTGACAAATGTTATCGTGGAACAGCTGCATGCTATTTACGGTGCAAACATCACTCTTCCATAACGAAGTGTTATTAATTAACACACTACATCAAATATCAACTATCGATGCATTCAACCAAATTGAAATACGCATGGTGATAAACATTTATATTAGCGTAGAACAAAATAAATTGTTCGTTCTCTCGTTGTTATCATCAAAATATTGTTAAAAAAAAAATATATAAAGATCGAAATTGTTTTTATGATCCTTATATATTAAAGACATATTTGAAAAGCGGAAATTACGAAATTGAAAATTATTAATTTTATTTTCGGAAATATAATATATTGCAACTTTCTTCTCATTAAAGTCTTTTTATAAATTCCTAAATTTGCAACAATACATAATTCATAGTTAAGCCTAGATCTAACGTATAATTCCATTCGATTGAGTAACTTTTCTCACGACACTTTACTTAAAAGTCGATCCGTGTAGCAGTATCGGCGCATTCGCCGTGAATTGTAATACGCATTTACGTAATAGTCGCGCGAGAAGAGATTCGAATCTCTCTCTCTTTCTCTCTCTCTCTCTTGCCATATCGGTATCGGTACACGGAAGGATCTCCACGAAGGATCGTCGTCGATGCCGATATCCCAACGAAGGACGATGCGCGGGTATCTTTATTTACAGCCGGACTATAATTACGCCCACGTACCACAGCGGTATGACATAAGAGATCGGTCCTTTTAGATACGGATGACTTCACTCGCGATTATTGCGCCGCGGGCAAACTAATTATCGCGATTTTTATCGCGGATCACTGCGGCACGATACGGATCAACGGGCGTTTCACTCCCACATGAAAATACGAGAGCGCTCAAATCGCGATTTTTTTCTACGTCGTGGCGACTTCTTCAATGAGAACGCGCATGACGATAATTGCAGCGCTATTTATACGATTTATAAGTCGTCTCAGTTTTTTATGCTTGAATTAATTCCAAATTGTTGTTAATCGCACGTTTACGTGTCTTGATGTGTATTTGTCTAGTATAGAAAGTACGTACGTTACTATAAGTCGAAAGTCAAGCAGTCACATTTAAATGTTAAACGTGTATTGATAATACGGACCGTTATGTATGATACATCGAGACTCGTGCAAACGTGGAAAACCTAAAATAAATATCATTGGAGAGAAAAAGTGACATCGTAAGACACTCCGAGCAAAACTTAAATAGCAACACGCGAGAAGCGAGATGCAAATATGCAGCTCTTGAATGACATCGGAGAGAAAATCTGCAATTCGCGTGATAAAATCATAATAATTTCGACAAATATACACTCGGTTCGTGCAAGCGTTTAACCGAATCCGATAAAACATATCGTTTCGTAAAGAGGTCATTCTTGCGAAATTCGCAGATTTTACCCGGAGTTGTTGCAAAATTTTCAGTCCCGGCCGGCGATCCCAGGTCGAAACGTTGCGACGTTATTACATCTGATGCGTGCGATGTGCTCGAGAACACAAAAATGTCGAGCACACATCGTGCCGAGATAAGATAACCGCTGTAAATCACGCTGTCGCAGGCGTAAGACAAATCGCAAGAGGCATAAATCAAGCGTAATTAATCGTCGATTAACAGACGCCGGCGCCCTGCGTGTTTACCTTTCATCTCTTCTCGATAAGACACCGTCGGCACATTCGTGGCTATGACGCGCGACGACCTCCTCTTCTCCTCGAAAAAGCTAAAATGTCGCACACTGTCGTACGAACGTGAAGAATCCAACACGACTCATGGCTACCGGCCAGCTTCTAATCTCTCACTAGCAAAGTCATAGTAGCGCAATCGATCGATCGATCCCCTTTCGCCTAGCGTCGCGGTTGATGTAGGCGCGTCTAATTACGCGATCTAGAGATCGAAAGATCGATTGTTACCGCGGAGAATTTTTTCCTTACTCTTTTCGCAGTTAAGATCCCACGGTGAGTCGGAATTCGCAATTGTAAAATTGCAAAACGGAGAACACAATTGAGAGTAATAAAACAAAATGTTATATATATATTGACTATCTACGCACGTGTTCGGATGATAAATTGACGGATTCGCGCCGTCAAAATATTTCTGCGTCGAACTTTATCGATCGTGACTCCAGCTGGCGGCCTTCGGTCATCGACACCCGTCATGCGCGTGACGGAAACAAGCGCACCCACCCACACATTCCCGACATCGTATGCTTCTGTATTTATTTTATTAAGTTTATATCTCATTCGAGTGTCCAATTCATCATGATTGACCGACAATAATCGATCATCCATTCGACTTATCGATCGTCACTTATGAATCATCCCTTGAAAATGTCATTACACTCGCACGCTCTCACAATTTCTTCACCTTTATCGTCTCCTCGTAATATCAGAGTTTCTCTCAAAGATCACTGTCTAAAAAAATAGCGTTCTCTAGATGAGATCACTGCACTCGCACTCGATCATTTGTTCGATACGGACGCTGATCGGGCCATTGTCTTCCGCCTAAGCGGCGCGGGAATATTTATCTTCGTCCTGTTAGCGCGCTTCGAGTTATGAATGAGATTCGCGTGCGTACGATTCGAGAGCGAAGAACGAGAGCGACTCGTGAACGAGCGAGCGATTCGGAGCTAACGTAGCGACTCTTTCGCCGGTCGGCTCTCAACTAGCGATCGTCGACGGGCAGCAGCGATATAGAAGAGAGACTCAGCATACGAAGAACAACTCTACCGAGTTGCCGAGAGAGGGAAGAGGCCGGTGACAAGAGAGAAAAGGAGAGAGAGAGAGAGAGAGAGAGAGAGAGAGAGAGAGAGAAAGAGAGAGAGAAAGAGAGAAAGGGAGTCGAGGGGCAGCTGGTCCCAGAAGAGGGGCAGAATCGAGCATACAAATACACGTGAAGAGTATGTACATGAGGTGAGAGGCACGAGTGTTTGTACGAGAAGGGGAAGAGGGCCACGGGGAGAGATGCAACCGATGCATTTCACGAATGCATGCCTATGTGTGCGTGTACTCGACTTCGCTCCGGGTAGTGCGCCTTCCTCACGAGAATAAGACGGATACTCAAGTCGGGTGGACGACCGATGTCGCCGTATTGCATGTTCGATGACGTTTATCGTTACCCTTATGTCTCTTTTTTGTTAATTAATTTGCTCGATATGAATTTACTCGATATATTGATTTTCATTGCAATTTTAATATATTCATCTTCTTGCAGCAAGACTCGTAATGCTAAGAGAGCTTTAAAAATAAATAAGAGAGAAAAAATTTAAATTGAGAAATTTTATTTAATTCATAATAAAAATACGATGCAACTATAACTTATCGTTAACCATAAGAGTCTATAAGAATTTCAATTAAATTGAAAGTACTGTTAGGCTGATGGTAAAATTATTACTCTTACATCAAACGAAAAATATCTCACGCAGCACAATTATCAATAAACTGTAATCTTTAGAACAAGATGCGAGTGATGTATAAATAACGAAATGCATCTCTAAGTACAAAGCAAAAGTAGGAAAATCCCCCTAGTGCCGAAAGCTAAAAAGGGTGACAAGCCTGAACGCGCTCTTACGATCGCCCAAAATACACGTCTACTTTTCGCGCCGTCTTTCCGTCGTAAACGCTTGCGGAAAACAAACGCAAAGAACAATCCCTTATACCGAGAAAGCTATCAGAGACCGTCGTTGTTTCTCCAAAACGTTTACTGGGTCACACGGGGTTTCGAAAAAGAATTCTCTTTACCGTCATCATTTGATGTTTCTCTTTCTCTCGTAACAGAAAACTTTGAAAACGTACGAAAGCAAGCATAAATTACATCAGATGTAATGCGCAATGTATCCTATAATTGTAAATTTTTACGCAAAAAAAGAATCTGGGCTGTCTAAACAACCTAACAATCTCATTTTAACTATTCAAGCAATGTATAATTTTATCGTCACAAAAAATCGTACATTGTGCGATTTTGAGAGAAAGAATTTATGACTTACTTTGTACAAGTTAATTCCGTTTTTCTCTCTTCTCGGCATATATATTATAAATAATGTCAATTTGAATAATCGCTCGCGATGCTATTGTCCATTGTTATCGATATGATCAGCGGATTCGCTGACAAAATTCGGCTTAACTCGGTGCTACAGGACGCGTACGATTTTCCGTGATATATTCCGCGTGCTCGTTACGCGGAAACGCAGGGGCGGGATTCAATCCGCGAAGCGGACAAGCGGCGCCGATCGCGTCCGCGCGAATTTCTCGCCTTGTCAGGCCGCGGAGCCGGTCAGAGAAGCCGGTCACAGAAGATACTCCGTGCACAACATTCGTGCATATATCCCTTCTCATCTATCGGGAGATCCATCCCGAGACTATTTACGGCCCACCAACGTCGACGAAGGCGCGCCTTCGTGGAAGCCGACGTTTTCGTGCACTATAGAGAAACTGTGTCTTCGTGTCATCTGTCCGTTCCCACTCGCGAGCAACGGCGGGTTTACGTTTCGTTTTCTACTGCGCAAAGATACCGAGGAACGAAATGCTCAGTGCGAGAGATGCTGGAGAGAGAGAGAGAGAGAGAGAGAGAGAGAAACAGAGAGAGAGAAAGATCTCGGAAGCGCACGCTTAGCGGGAATTTTCATTCTATTACTGGAGAACACATTGCAAAATAGATGCGCCGCCAGCGAGCATTATTTCGCACGTCACGATAGTTTTAGTTGCGATTGTTTAAGCAAGCGTATGTATCTTTTCGAGTCTTAAATATAATCTTGATAGTTTTTGAATTTGAATTCGCGAAAATCTTTCTTTCTCTCGCATATAAAAATACATCATTTCAAATGAAGATACACGTTAGAAAATTTAATTTACATATTCAAGAAACAGAAATTAAATTCTTGTATCGCTATACAGATAAGATCGTTTCCTTCCCGTCAAAATTTCTCAATACAATATATTTTTGCATTTTAAATATTAAATAATCCGATAGCAGCATCAATCCCGCTCACATTTCGCCGAGGTTAATCATCTTCGCGTATCTTGTCAGTCGCGTGCGCTCAAAGACGCCGCAACGTTTCGTCCTGTCGCTGCGAAAAATCCACCCCTGCAAATTTCCCGGCCCACCTACGAAGATCCGACCGACAAAGGTCGTCGGGAATTGGTAGAAGCGCACGCATTTAACCATCGCGTCCCGATCCTTTGTGCGATTTCTTCCATCGCGAGAGCTACTGCTCATCGAGATTCCATTAAAACGGTAATTTCGCGGTTGCCGGTGCAAATCATTGTCCGCGGTAGACAATTGGACGAGAAGAGGAGACGCCGCCGATTTATCCAGGTGCACGTTACAGCGCGGGCGGCCGCGCTCTCCGAGTTGGCTCACCCCCAACAGATGTGTCAAAGACCCCTTTGCTCTCTCGGCGGTGATCTACGTACGAACCCCGCGGATTTGTTCCTGGCGCGTCGCCAAAACCTTAGATGGCCGATTCGCGGCATTCGCGGATCCATTAGGACTCCGGACGTCAATCTACTAGGATCCGGCATAGGTAGTATCTCTGTTCGCGATTCTTAGACTGAGGTTAACGTTGAAAAAAGAACACTCGGTTCGCGCGGATCATGTGGTGGTATCCGCGCACACTTATCGCGCACATGATTTCTCCGAATGCAACTGCTTTATGAATATTCGAGCTTTATTTTTATGAAGTTTACTTTAACTCGACAGCCTTGTAAAATTGACATAATTGATCCTGAATACTTTAATGACGCACAACGTGGCTTTATATTCCGCATACTATATATTTTATATATACTCTAATCAATCGAAAATTGATCGATTGAATCAATTAAGATACTTGGAATCACCATCGAAATTTATTTCACGGAAATGTCTAAGTTAAGAACATTATCAAAAGGATGATTCGAGCGCACAGATGCGCCTTACGTAATCACGTTATTGGATCGCCATAGGCAGGCTGACAGCGATTCGTCGAAATCAGCTTCCTAGTCTCAAGACCGACCACTACGACGCTTCAAATAACCGTCGGAAGGTGCATGTTTAACTCACGGTTTCCCGAAATGCGCCCGGTAAATTATATCCTTCCCGGTAGAGAGAATCGGTGAGTCTACCAAAATATCCGGGATGCGCTATCTCGTTCCCGATCATTATCTTTGTCGTCGTCTCGCGGATTCGTATCGAAGTTTCACTGCGAAGTTGCCCTGCGTGAATTCCGGGCGCGGAAATACCTGTGTCTCTAGCGATCTTCTAGCATCAGCCATCTACGGATTTGGCAATATTCCAGGCTATCCGGAAAAAAAAAAAAAAAAAAAAAAGCCGACTTTACGCGTAGTGTCCCGCCGCGCCGTCCCATCGTGCGTTCCGAGGGAAATTAAGCCGTGTTAAGCTCGAGACGAGTCGAGATGAGTCAGACGAAATCTTTGATCAGGATGAGTTATACGCTCATTTTAATCTCGAAACGTCTCCGACGGGACGTAATGGCGCTCGCGCTGTAATCCAGCGTCGTCTAATTGTTAAAGTTGCGCAGTCTCGTATGGCAGCGAAATTATTTGGCTTTACTCTTCTCGGGTTAATAATCCACATTTGTGCGTGATACTCGCGGAATGCGGCTATCCGTGATTCCGAGTATTATTTGTTTCCTACGAAGATTGTGCGTGCACAATGCTATCTCTAAATGCGGAGGGATATAAATGCGGGTCAACGTACGCGGAATTGAATTTAAGCCTGAAGAGCGCGAATATAAAATTATAGCGGAAACGAATCGGTGACTGCTGCGAATTTACATGATTTATCTCGGTACCCTATAATATCTATGATTAGAGATTGATAAAGATCAAATGTAAAATATCTTTTTTTTTTTTCATTCTGTTGCAGAAACGCGAGTTTGCTTTTTTTAATATTTGTAATATGTAACATGTAATATATAAATATACATATATATGAAAGCGTTATATAAGAGTGAAAATAATAGAAGCCCTGTTACGCTTTTTAAAATTAATGTGACACACGATATAACGAAAAAACGGATAATCCGCTGCCTACATTGCTGTCCTTTAATCCGCGAGGGGTCTTCGCACGAGCGAAGGTTTCCCGAGGGTGGTTTACATTAATAATCCGGTTCGTGTAGTAATTTTCGTTACGACAAATGTGAAGGTATGGCTGGTCGAGCACGCTACGACGTCTCCTCCCGGTTCTCTCATATAGAGCCTCGTCCTTCTCCGTATATTTAAACACCGTGAGCTTTTTCATTTTTCACCGGCGCTCTCAATGTCATTGCTCGAAATAAACCCCCGTTGCACGTACATGGCGAACGCGAGATACGCGCGCGTCGCGTTTGCATGAATGCAGATAGTCTACGATTCGCTATTTATTTTCACCTAATAATAATACGCGATTTAATTTGAATAATAATAAGCATATTTAAATGTAACAACATTACGTAAGAATATTATATTTTGCGTTATATTATTATTTTATATTTTATCATTTATATTATCGATTGACTTATATCGTAAAAAAAGTTATACATTTGAATATTGAAACTATATTAGAGAGCTAACAAAGATACTTTTTCACTGTAACGAGAAACAAAAGTTTCACGTTGAAAAGGATTAAACGGATATTGAGTCAAGTATTTGGACAAAGTACCGTACGAGGTCCTGCCTCTTCCGAATCGCACGTGACGTCAGGCACGTCTCGAGTCGAGGCCAAGTATTTTCAAGACCAGAGTTCGTTTCCAAGTAGTCTTCGGGGCTCACAATGTCTAGAGATGTCACGTGACTCTCGAGAGTTTCAAGGGTACGTTACTCAGTTTACGGTCGGTTGCAAAGAACTGGTGCACCGACCGAACCTCAGTACAGAGAGAGTCGTCTTTTTCTCCCGATATTAAAACGACGACGATGACGCGGAATTATTTGAAAGAACATTAGTCGTGTAAGAAAATCGATTCTCGCTAATGTTAATTCGACAGATCGTTACATTATAAGTAAGTCGAAAATAAAATAAAATGGATCAAAAATGGAAGGAAACATTTATCTTGTCTTGCGAGATTTATCTTGGCTTCTATCTATCCATTTCATTATAAAAATGATAAAAAAAAAACCGATACGTTTCACGTGATCAATTGTTATTCGTGTTGATGTGCTTAAATAATTAATTTTAATATCGTACAATATAAAAAATTGAAAATTAAATATATAATTTATTTCATTTCTAAACTCGAGCTTCTCATTTTTATCACCGATACAATGTCTATATATGTAGAGTTTCAAGATAATAATCATTAAAAAAAAATTCATTGTCGACACGCGTGTAACTATCCGTCAACACTTTATATTCGGCTACCCCGGGATTTAATTCCTTCGGACAACATCGTTTGTACGACAATGCGCTTCTCTCGTAAAGCTTTAATTCGGCGCGGGACATTTACGACTCTCCGTCTCTCATCCGCGAGCGAACATCGCGACAAAATAGTATCGGCGTTCGCGAGAGACGGCGCGTCTGCGGCCGCATAAATTAGCGTGCGAGCGTCGGGCGAAAAAGGGATTGGCTTGGCACTTGAGTGCCAGCAAAGTATCCCGGCTCGCTCGCGTATAAATCGCCGCCCTCGCCCACCGGGGCGAATTTACATTTTCGCCGGCCGTCGAATAATTTATCCCGGGCGAGATTACTTTGTCGCCGGCGCGTGCAAGCAAAAAGGTAACCCGGGGAAGCGTGGAGAGGGTGGGAAGACAGGTTGGGGGCAACCTTGGGGGGGAGGAAATTATTCGCGAGCGATCAAGCCCGTTCTCCCCGGAGACGGCTTAATCGCCGATATACCGTGGGAAGCGGCGATTAAAGTACACGGGGAAATTTTTTTGCGGCCCTTCGTCCGCTGACCAAATATCAGAGGGGAATTTATGGAGTTCGATAAAAAGAAGGCAAGATCCACGCCGTTGTCTCGATGGTGAGAGAATTTGCATTACGATATCCGACACTTTCGCGGCACTTTTATTAAACTTTCTCATCTCTGTGTCTTTTATACTCATTTTTTAATTTTAGACAAAATTCGACAAATTTTATATTTATTGTAAAAAGAAACAAAAAATTATTCTCCGAACGTTTCATCATCACTCTTCATTGGTACATTCGTATCGTCGTAAAAAAAGCCGATTTAGAATGTTACGTGCGCAACGATGAGATCATTACACGGTTGTCGGGCATTCTCGACGCGCGACGCGGACATAAATCCGTCCAAATTTCCGCCCTCTCGAGATGAAATCCGCGAGTCCCCGATTTATACGAGCGCGGTGGCGTGACGCGAAAGAGGGCCTGGATCTTTGATGTTTTGTCGAAGGAACGTGATCGTAAAATAACGCGCTGTTTCGCGGAATCGCCGGCGGGAGGAACGACACGTTATAACCCAGTTACGTCCGAATTAAATCTACCAGGCGCGTCACATTTATGTTACCGCGCGATCGTATTTCCGGGTGTGTTCGACGGTGAAAGAAGTCGCGGGGCATTTATCTGCCGCATCGTCGGAGATGCCGAAGAAACGAGGAGCAGATGCTCGCGCGAGCGAGCATCACCGAAATAGATAGACGCCGGGCGGGCAATATTCGGGCGTTTGATTCGAGAATTCTCTTCCCCTTTCTCTCTCTCGATGCCGGAAATCTGCTCGGTTGCATAATTCTCGCTCGTATATACTTTGAAGCTCGCCTCCGGTAGATTAATCGGGCGAAATCTACCGGCGGAACTTTATCGTTTCGCGAGAAATTCGCCGTTTACTCAGCAATCGAAGCTCGAACCTGATCGACTAAAATTTGTGTTAAGAAACTACATTTCGGGACGAGAGAGATTTCGAGATAATGGAAATGCGCGTCGAGAAAGACATTATCTAATTAATCTTGAAAATTTTTTGGTTCGCGCGATCGTTATATCGACGCAATTATGAAAATTTAAACAAGGCACACACGTCTGTCTAAACAAACTACGAAATTAATGATCTCTCAATTTAACGACCATCCTGCTAATGAGCGTCGCAATCATCATGTGCTTGCTTAAGCATACGAAAATTGAAACGATTAGATACGGAAACAAAATCGTCGAACATATATATATATATATAAAATCACGCGATATTTTTATTTAATATACATATCATATTTTATAAAGGAGTATTGTAATAATTATTCAAAAATTTGATACACAAACAAATGCATAATCGTTAACAAACAATGAGACAAATAATTAACAATACTCTCCGTAAAACCATAAGTCTGCGAAGGTATAAAAATTGAAAAATTTCAAAAGTTTTAAACTCTCAAAATAGATTGTAACGAATTATTATTCTACGGGAAATGCATAGATCGATGCGTCCATGATCGCTCGTATGTTGCGGTATACATATGTCAGATATGCACCGGCTTAACACGTTGCGCGTCGCGATAATCTCATATACTTGAGTCATCGGGAATGGCCGGCGGTACACGTTGGTAAATCACGGTCGAATTTATTTACGTCGAGAGGTAACGGACACGCGCAGCCGCTTCGTATCGACTGCAGAAGAGAGGCCCCCCTTCTTCATGGCCGACTAGCACGATTCGTTCTCGTAATCGCCTCGCTCATTGAGGCCCCCCCCCCCCATCTCTCACCGCGGGTGCTTTTCAGTCCGGCAGCGATTCTTTATGCCCTGCGTAATCAGATAGACGTAACGACATCGTTTGTCATTACGAACCAGTTGTAACGATTGCCGAGCGATTGGTACATCGTACATTCCTCGCTGCACATCCATATCTCGCTACGGATGCAACGCGTGCGGCGGCGGACTATGATGGACGTTCCTATTGCCGGCGACGGATTATTAACCGTTCTTGCCTTATTAAATTAACCTCTGCTTTATATGTTCGAACACTGGATCGCGGTATATCTCAGAAGAGTAATTAATAAGCGATAATAATAAAACACAACTATTCCAGAATTTTCCAAAATTTAAATTCTTGAAATAGATTGTAACGAATTATTCCGTAGAAAGTAACTGGAGTAGCGATTAAAGCGATTTATACGTTGTAGCATACATATGTCAGCTGTACACTGACTTAACATGTTGCACATAATATGGCATGATAACATATACGACAACCTCATATATTATAATCATTGGAAATGACCGAGTCAAAAGTAGATATTTCCCCAAGACGTATTTCTGTTTAACAAAGATTTCAAATAATCAATCGACAAATAATTATATTTTAATTAAAATAATTATAAATATTTTCTATATACATGTATATAATTTCATTTTTTAAATGTTAAAAAAAAAAACAAATTTTTAAATAATATTTTTTATAAATAAGACTATTTAAATAAAATTATATTCTTAATAGTTTTCATTTCCGAATTGCTTCGTTTCCGGAAATCTGCTGTGCGATGGAGCACTGCGTCTCGTGCTCGTCATCGACAGGAGACGCGCGTATCGATAAATTCGACAAGTTGGTGTTACGTAACGAAACAATTCCAATGTCGTAATACCGCTCAGAGCCAGTTTATCGAGATATCGTATCTCGAATGAAACGGCCGTTTGACTAATTGGCTATGCACGGAGCACCCTGCGTGCCACGACACACGTCCGCCGATGGCGGCGAACCAGTCGGGATATCTTTTATTAGCATCGTCTGCCGCGCGAATGACAAAAAGGCCGGCGATTAGATACGCGACGAGGCCAAACACGGGGGGATAGCGAGAGCGAATCGAGATCAGATCGAGGCGTGATCGATCGTCCCGTGGATCCGCGCGAGTCGCGTAGACGTGTCACGCTCGGCTGTGACGAGCGATGATTTTTACACGAGACGAAGAGGCGTCAGTCCGTCAGTTTGTTCTTTCTTTATTAAAATAATATCTAATGTTTTACACAAAAATTATTTGATCGATTATGTTGAAATCCGAAGAACGATACGATATGCGATCTATATATCTTTTATTTTGTCGTCATTGCGAATTGAACTCTATTGTTGAAATAATTCGAGAATTATTAAGATTTAATAAAGATATTTTTTTTTTTTTTTTTTTTTATTTGGCAAATATGCAATTCAGGTTTTATCTTATCGCAATTTTTAGCGCTGTAGTTTTTTCAGTCCTTCTTTTACATATATGTTTATCGTCATGAAATATCAATCTTATACTTTATTTTTTACATAACTAGAATGATAAATTTGTCCAGAAGAACAATTCCAATTTGCCATTTGTAATAGCTCGTTTCTCAAAATCATTGAATTTTTCAAATCATCCAAAGTCAAAGTTTAAAAGAGATGCATCTTCTGTCTAGATGAAAAAAGCAACAGCGTGATTCTTTTTTAACTTTTTAACATTCGAATATCTCCGAAATGTATCTGACAATAAGTCAAACGAATAAATATTTCGCATTTTGTATACGCGATGATGCAGATATATCTCCATTTTGAAATTTTAAGATTAGGAGAATTATACAAATCGCCTTTCTATATTACAATGAATAATGAGTGAAGAGATGCATTATTTTATTTGGACATCAATAATTTTACACTTTGTTATTATTTCTTGCGTCAAATATTTTCTTATATATTTTTTATTCGTCGAATGCTGTGCCTAGAATGCGGCTTCCATGCTAACAATAAGTGCAACGGACAATAAACGAAAGCGGAAGATGTGAGACTCTAGACGCGAGAAGATTATTTAAACCAAGCCGTTGTTTCGGACATAACTAGGCGCCCTAGTTCCTGCGATCTGCTCGCGATTTTGCGCTAAAGACATGTACGAGGAAACTGGGTGAAGGTTTCACCTCGTCGAATCCTCTCGCGTATTTCCGCCTGCGCGATTATTATTGCAACGTGGGCGTTTGAGTGCGCTTTATTTCCGGCTAAAGTACGAGTCCTTCGGCACCCGTTAAACGATTGAATCGGACACAACTTGTTGTCAGCGATGGTCGCGATCTGTTGAAGCTCGCGAACCGTCATTCATCTGATTGTGAGTAATTTGGTCTTATTAATGCACGTACGTATTCATATTCTCGTTTACGGTTATTTCTTTAGATAACTTTTTAAATATTGAATCTAAGTGCTATTATGATTTTCACAAATCTCCCAAAATTATCATTAATAAGTTCAGGCATGAAATATGCATGAAAAGCGTCGAAAGCGATTTTACTCGTGCTCAAAGCCATCGCTATCTGTCGCTCCAGTTTCCGTCGATATTCCCACGACTGGAATCTCGTAAACAGTCATTATTTCTCTGGGGCGGTATATTTCCAGCGTCGATGTCACGTTCGCCAAGGCCTTATGGGAAGCATTCGCGCGACCTTCCAAGCGGGCTAGCACCCCGAGGAGGATCCGTGGAGCCGTGCCGAGCCGAGCCGGGCCGAAGATCAACCGTGCATAGCGATCAGCCTTCGCGATGTTTCGCAGATATATGTATAAATGCTTCTCTCGGTATTAGCTCGAGGAGAGTTAATATTTCATGTTGTCCTTAATTGGTAACGTGAATACGAGGCGCGTGGAAAAAATCCCTCCGCTAAGTGAATTACTATAAAACGAAACGCTGAACAAACTATTTATGGCTCGCGTCCTTCTCGAAATATCCCATACTGACATCTACGATCATTAATTCACAATAATTTGAAAGGTATTATCATTACTCACGCGTACGTATATTAAATACACATTAATTGTCATTGTAACGCGAGTCTGATTTTCAAGTTACGAGCCGAGAATTACTCGGGGAGATTATTCGTTATCTGAGAAAATTATCTAGGGAGATGCCGCAATTTTCCCAGACGGCATTTTCCTCGATTCGACGCGCAATTACAAGCATCTCGAAATAAAACTGAACTCAATGAACGCCCGATGATTCCTCGAAACGCTCTATTCGCGCCGACTAATTAAGTCGCGACGATCTAAAGAGATCGCTGTATTCGCAGCTGTGGCGGATTCCAGGTAAAGAGACGAATAGTAGTCGGTCCTGTCTGTCACGGAGCTCGAGACGATTATGTTCCCATCTTGGTGGACAGCTGAGAAAGAAAGAAAGATGACGCGGAGAGAAGACAAAGAGGCGCAACGGGAGAAGCGGCCCGACGTCGTCTGGCGTCGCGCCAAGCCGGCTCGGAAAGAATACAGAAAGAGCAGCACGTGCTTCCGACATCCCGCGATTTCGTGAATCGTGACTGCCGACGCCCGTGCAATTTTAGTTGGCGCTCAATTGAAATTATTTTGGCACGCGAGAGCGCTTTTTCTCTCCACGTCTCTTTCTCTTTCTCTTTCTCTTTCGCTATAAATTCAGCTGAACAGAACGAAACAGACGACCACCTAAATCACCGGCAATCGTTGGCGCAACGCCGATATGGCACATCCGAGGAGTCTCTTAGAATCGAATTGTAACGATCAATTCATGTCTCGATTGGAGAGGCAACGGCGTGGATTTTTTCGGGACGCCTTTATCCCGTTAACGATCCGCTATCAATTGTGTCGCGTACGCGTAACGCTCAAAGCGGGATCGTTTCGCAAATCCTCCTTTCTATGCCAGCTGTGGGAAATTCTATTCGCGCATGTAGAATCGCTCTATTTACGGAAGAAATAGTAAAACTCGAACGTATAAACCGTTCGTCGCTCGCGAAACTAATTAAGACTTGCAAAAAAAATGATAATAAATCTTTTTATATGACAATATTTAAAATTATTATATATATAGTTTTTGTATGTGTGTGCAAAAGGATCAATGAATTTGCATTGTTTTATAATACTTAATCTCGAAAGGATCGTGCGAAATAGAAAAAAGTCTGTTTTATCTAGAAAAAGTCGTGATAAAATTAAAAGATGTTTTGAATCTAAAGTTTTCTTGGAACTTTCTCTTCCGAGAATCCAGACGGCGGCTCTTTGTGTGCAAGCGGGTTTCTGTGGAATAATAAATAGCGTGTCTTTTTCTCTCTTGTCGTATGCGGCGGATACATCTCACACGATATAAAATTGCTTTCTTTCTCGAAACTTCAACGGCTGATTTATACGACATGAACGTTTCAAATAATACAAAATAAAATTTTAGCACGTAATAAATTTAGGAGGTCGCGCGAATAGTTTTTCCGCGCAACATCAACAATTGTCGGAATAGATTCACCGATTAAGAGAAAAAAAATTGTGGCGTTAACGCGACACGTCGTGTATATCCCGATGTAAAAAAATTCCGTCAGGATTATACGTTGCACGGATACACGGTTATAGAATATGTCGGACCAGTTTGCATTTACTCATTGATGTCATGAAACGGAATGTTCCAATCTCCCTTTAATCTATTTAGGGTGATACAATATGAAAATGGGAGTGCCGTGACTCGACAATCTTTTCGCGATTGACGTTAACCGCGCACGAAATAAACTTTTTCACTGTATATTTCATTACGCATTGTATCGCTAAGATTGTCTATACCTATACTATTTTCTAATAACATCGCATTATAAAAAATATATTTTATAACATTTTAAGTAAATGTAAAGTCGAGGAAAAAATATAGAAATTCGACAATATTAATTTATTAAAATTCTTCCATTATATTTTCTCGTATTTGTAATAAAAACAAGAGAATCCCGAGCATTCAGAATTTTCCAAAGAAGCGACAGCATCGATGACGCACTTCCTCGCGAAAGATGATCAACGTGGAAAATGAGAACTGTCGTTGCGCTTTGTGCGATTGTCATGTTATTCTAACGGTATAACGGAAATAAAAGAGATTAAGTATAGCATATGTATGGAAAATATACGGAAAATTTTATATTTCGCTTCGCATGCGCAAACGAGGCGCACTGTCATGTCAATTATTGATGGTTGCGAGAAACGTACGGGTATCTCGTTCGAATTGCGTACCAATGGTGTGATCGGAGGCACATAAATTTACAGTTATAATGAAGCTGACTTATTAAACTTGCAAATTGCATTTATATGTAGCACCGAGCTATTAACAAATCGAAAAATTCCGCTCTGGTCGTATTTTAAATAATAAAACACGATTACGTAAAATCTCGTCTTCCGCTTAGTTGTACTATCTCTCTCTGTCTAAATTTTACATATAACATTTTATTGTCACATTTTTCTTATTATATGTATTTGATAAAATTGTATATTTTATTACTAATAATTTGTATATAGAATAGATCAGTTTTTATTCAGTGAAATCAAAATTATCAAAAGAATATACATTAACACGTTATATGCGTCAATAAAAAAAAAAAAAAAAAAAAAGTATAATAATAATTATCTCGAACTTATCGATTATTAATCAGCGCAATTATGCATAGCAAACTTCATAAATTTCCAGAATGCAAAGTTTTAAATAAATTTTATGCGATTTTCTGATTTCATCAAATAATAACAGAGTAATCGAGATTTCACGACACGCGCGAGATACAAATCTTAGGAACGAAAAAATAAAATTTCTTACATTATGAGCGTGTTTGATGTAAAATCGCGCAGAGGAGTGTTTGGTTCATATTCTTCACAGATACGTACGACGATTCGTAACAGGTTGAACGAAGTCATTCGGATTTGCCAAGAGAACGTATCGCGAGACGCTAAGTGTATATACAGGGAAAATACTAATACCTCGTGTTCAACAGTCATTAACGATCTTGACGCGGCGAGTAATTCCAGGTCTTTCTTCAATTTCAAGAACTAATACGGGAATAATATATTCACCTGGACGCCGCCGGACGGTGATTAATGGCCCGCGTAATTTTTCACTTCGCCTATAGTCGTACTGATTTACATCTATGCGGATCTCACCTCCTATGGCAAGACGTTATAATGTAAGATGAGATTTATGTCACCAAAATATATATATATATATATCTTTCTCTGGCCGACGGAATGAAATCATTAAATCTCCGAGAAATACTTTATTTGCTGCTAAATATACGTGACAGTTTGATAAGAATGGAATTTCTTTTTCTTTACACAGTTTTTCTTCTCGGCAATTCAAGATTGTCGCACTTTTCCACGGAGCTGTCGCGATATAATTAATTATAGCGCATAAGTAAAGTTTGTTTAGGAGAAAGAGCAAAGGGCTCAAAAGAATGTCGAATTTCAAACTTTTGAAAATTCTGTAAGATCTTTAGTGTCAAGATAATCGAGGCCTTATGGACCCCAGGAGCGAAACAATGCGTGCGATGTCTCCTATTACGTCTATCTATATTTCTGGAAAGAAAGGGAAAAAAAAAAAAAAAAAAACTGCGTCTCTCAAATCAAAAGAAAGTTCAGAGAGTTGATCCGGACAAAAATTGATTCTGATCGCCAGTCTAAAACGGCATCAAAAGCCTTTTCTCGCCAGCTTCTCTCCCACTCTCTGCCCTTACGTAAACTGCAAGCGTGAAACAATAGCTCGCTAATGGTATGGTAGAAGAAGAAGGCACCGCTGGCGCAAATGCGGCGGCAACAATATACCGGTACCGCAATAACGAACGCATTGTTGGTAGGCGCCGCGACAAAGGGTCCGCATTATGAGATGTATTAACATGTCTAGGCGCATCTCACAGACGCTGCCCTCTTAATAATTTACTCTCTTTTGCGCGCGCACCAAGATCTGCCCACGTGTCGCTCGTCACGTCCTTCCTCCTTCCCGTCATATCTTTATCTTGCAAGGTATGAATAACTATTTTGCGACAGGAGCATTTTGCATCAACAATGTAAATCTGGCTGAACAACTTAATTCCCCCCGAAAAACTTATCGATTTTATTTGCAACAGTCTCATTAAATGTTGAATTTATCCCGTTGCGTTGTTTGTCTAATTTCCAGAATTAACCTGTATTTTTTATCCTATATATATATATTTTTTTTTTTAACGATCATCGTTCTATAAGATTTAGATTGAGCGTCACTGTCGCTTGAAAATTTATTATCTTACGCGACTCTCCAATTTTCCTTCTCGAAAAAGGTTTTGAAAGATGACGCCGACCAACCCTTTTCGAGAACACGCGTTTCGACGCGTGCGATCGCCTCGAGACAAAACGAAGCGCCCACGCGAGGCAATACACATGGCCCCGAATAACAACACTTGGAAAAGGTCGTGAAAATTGAATCGATAATAATCTCATATATAATCAGGGTAACGGCGTCGTCCACTAGGATTTATTTGAGGCGATATTGTTATAGCTGCTGCATAGTTTCGGGCGAGATAACTTAGAATTTTTCGAGGGTTTAAGAGCAGTTTATCTCTTTCGAGGAAGTAAATTAGGAACTTTGAAAGGTCATCTTATCCCCATATCCCACTTAAATTTTCATTATCTACAGGACATCCGAGTCCTCGGCCTTTCCAATTGATTTAGATTTCATCTAAAATTGTTTCCTTTCAATTTGTGTGGTAACTCTATTTAATGTTACAATCTCGGAGCAATTTAAGAGGATTTTCATTGGATCAACGCATCTCAGATAGCGAGTCGGAAATGTTCATTATTTTCTCGACTGATTTTATCGAAAGGGACACTCACCTTCGTACATTTGCGCGTACTGTGGAAATCCAGCAGCTCTCAACCATTTGCAAGCCTCTTGCGCCTCGATTTCTGAAAGAGATTACAAAATTATAAATTAGCATTAAAAATGATATACTCGAGTGAACAAGATAAATTTTTCGTTCGTTAGAGACTCACTAATATAAAAACATTTACACGAATCAACGTAACATTCGCGAAATATTGATCAAGCTGAAAGAGAAGGCGTGGAGAATATACACGAGGATTCCGTGATCGTAGAAAAATCTCTGGAACGATAAAAGGCGCATCCTGGAAAGTCGGTCGCCCCGCGAATGAGACGAGTAGGAGACGAGAATTCATAATGGAGAAATGGACGCTATCGCGTATCCGCGGGCCGATAAAACATACCATAGGTAACCATCAATATCGATATCGTCGCGGCGGATTTATCGATTCCTTTATCAGCGGGTAGCCTCCTCGCGAATGAACGGCCAACGTCTTTATTTTCCGCCTCCAAGTCGGAGTATTTCACCTGCGGCGCGCCGATAGTTGAATCGCGATGCACCTTTTAGTTGGCTCTTCGATTAATCTACGACTCTTAGAGCGCTATTAGTCGCGCGCAGGTCCTTGTATTTCATATATCAAATGTATTGCGCGTTTCGACGTAGCCTACACAGTTGGGAAATTTATGTCTCGATATTATGTATCGATTAAAATTTTTATGTTAAATATTTAACATATTTCTATCGAACTTAAATGTTAAATTATTAAAACAACTGAGAACGGTGTAAAAATAATATAGTGCACATATTTTAATATATTCCATAATATTAGTGACAAGATCTGTTAAAATTTATAGAAAAAAATGTTGATTTTATTCTATAATACAAATATATATAATATAATAAAAATAAGAATAACTATACAGACTGTCAATAACAATTTTTTAACGTTCATTTTTAAGTTAATTTTTTATCTTAATCTTTTTTAGATTTTATCATTAAAAATGTGTTAATTTCACATAAAATTTATTTTAAATTGCTATAAAGTTTGCATTCATTTCGTGTTGAAATATCAACAAAATATCACTATATATTTAACATATTCATATTATGTTAAATTAATACAAAAACTTGTATGGACCGTTTGGAACTTGCGATATATGTAAAGTTTAAGGCAAATTTTTCAATTGTATATATAATAAAAACCGCTGCTATTTTTTTTCGTCATTGAAACATTTTATCTTCTGTATTATATGCAAGCGATAAGATCCAAAGTTTTCAAATGCTTCAAATTTGGATACCTACATACATTTAAACATCTCCCACTGCGATTGGCTCGTTCACTCAATGAGTGCAACGCGACGACATGGCATTATTGTGATGCTCGTTGAAGAGAGGGAGAAAAAAAAAGAGGATAAAACTGAGCTACGAGAAGTCACGCGAGGTCGACGACACGAATTTACGTAAGTAGCTACGCGTTCATGTATGTATTCATGTACATATTCACGTATCCCACTTATAGACATGCAAATGAACCGTCTCGCTCTTAAGTGCCCACCAATTGCATTCGGAACTCAAGTTGCATGAAAAGGATGCTTAGGATGCTCGGTCGCGCTTTACAAACATATATAATAACGTTAATTCCATTAATAACGAAATTCGTACAAGCTATTACATTTTAGAGATTTAGAAAAGATTATCGATGAGCCGTGAGAGTAAATAATTATTATAAACAAACAAATAAGTTCGAGGATAAACAATTCGTCTCTTTCAGGATAGAAATTTCAATGCGCGGAGGGGAAAGACGCACAATCGTGACAAAAATAAGTGGTTATGCGGTGCTCGTATGGAAAAAAATAGCAAACGAGAAATATACGATACAAAATATAATCCAAAGAGCGAATATAAAAATTCGCGAGAACGAGGAGGATGTGAGCGAGCGTGGCGAACAAGACGACGAGGAAGCGGATGAGGAAGAGGAGTTTGCCTTCATTGCCGAGGAGATCGTTACGGCAACTAACGTAACCGCACTCTGCGAACGCGTGGGCGAATTATAATGAGATAAACTGATAAAGTATCTGTATAAACGTTAAAAATATTTCTTCCGCGCGCGCGCGCGCGCGCGAGCACACACACGTACGCTGGACGGCGAATAATAATACGCAGAATCGATGCTATTCGTGAGAACAAGGGAAAATGACATGTGTGCGCATTATAATAGCTCGCATTTTAATACCCAAAATTGACGGAGTTAAATATCAAAAGTTTCATTATTTATATATCTCGCGATATCAAAATATAAATTCAATTTCCCACACGTTACAAATACGATCAAATGTACCTTGCATCGATTCTCGCATTTCCATTATTACAAAATAATCGTTCAGATCGTTTACCCGTCTTTATATCATCAAAATATGAACTCGTCAAAGTATCGGTAACGATTTGAGTGGGCTTTAATATAACTGCTTAAAATAGCGAGTTGGAAATCGTTAAGGGAATCGTTGGAGCCGCTGAACTGCCGGAGCGAAGCAATTAACAGGCTAATTGGAGAGTTTCTAAATTCGAGTGGTTTTCGGTGCGAAAATCGATTGGCCGTGCAACAAGAGTTAAAAGGTAATGGCGAGCCTAATGGCAAGCACGAGGAAGGGCTTTTATCTCGCGCGCAAGCGACACACCTACGTGCCGCCTTTATGAAGAACATAGCTGGAACAAAGCTGAAAAGCAACGACCTACCGCAAAGTTGCATACAAGACTTATCTCTAGTATGATAGATCCTTGTCGCGTGGGGACCCCCTCGCAAAGGGTACAAGCGAAATGAGTAAGGAGAGGTGTATGTTGTAAGTTATTAACGCCGCAAAGGGGCGAAAGGGGCGCGAAACTTCAATCTCTCGTAACAATCTTAATCATATATAGTTTAATTTAAATATTTATTTTATAACTCTCTTTCCTCTCTCAATTACATTCGTTGAATAGAATAAAGAGTATTTTTATTCTGTCACGTTTCGCTAAAAGATCAGCGATATTCCTTTATAAAAAACAGCGTATATATATGAAAATGGAAATGTGATTACGGCGACGTATGCAAATATGATAATAAGCGCAACCGATAGCTTGACTGACGTTAATCTCGTTGCAATCGATAGTTTTAATTATTGGCCGTGGGCTTTTATCGATCTTCGCAGGATAAACGTTAATTAAATGGCCCATGTCGCGGTGAGACAGTTTGTTCGACAGCTCGTTGCTCGTTACCGTGTGTGCGCGGTGCCCATTTTTTTTTCGGATTAAAAACATCCTCACGGACCGTTGATTAATGTGGAAGGTCGCACGTCAGGACGATGCCATCGTTCGATTTCGAAATATCGGCCGATACTCACTTTTCGTAACTCCCAATCGATCCAATTTGCACGCTTCCCGAGCGGATTAAACGCGCAGTATAAATGGCGAAGTTCCAATTAAACTAATCCTTCTCTGTCCGATATTATTTTTATCTCTGGATGCAACTTTGGGGCTCCAATACACGCCATGAATTCTCCGAATCTCAAGTCATGTCAATTTTTTTTTCAATATAACTCTCAATCAAAGCCAATATATAAAAGTAAAAAGTAAAAAAAAAAATACGAAATCAATAATTAATACTTCAATATAACGATCGCATATTACTAATTTTTAACGATTTCGATGTTTTAGTAATAAAATATTTCAATATTTTAGACGCTTAAATGTTTCAATATCAAATGAATTCCGGATGAATCTTTCAGCCCGCTCGGCCGTGGTCAAATTAAAATTCGAGACAAAATTTATGTATCGATTTTGACGTCAGGATCAAAGTGGGTCAAGCATTAGAAGAAGCGGGATTGAAGTGGGGCTGAGACGTAAAAAGTGTCAGGAGCTTTTTGCGACAGATCGAAGTCGAAGGACATTTTCGCAAAAGCGTATCGCGTCCATGTCCCACAATCCCAAAATGTACGATTGTTCATGGATTCGGGTCAAGTGTATGAATGCGAAAAACATTCTTTCCCGATCGATCGTGACGTAGTCGTTTTCGCGTAGGCATGAGTCAGGTAAAGTTTGTATTTCCGTCGGAAATTCCGCAATATAAATATACCGACGAGTCGTTGGTACCAACAATTATTGATCGGGGATAGCGTTCAGGAACAGCGATATTAAATTTTTTATTCATTTCGAGGAAAAGAACATCAACGCGTTAAACAGAGCGGAAACAGGCTCGCAACCTCTTATTCCCGATTTTATCCGATATAATCGGGAACGAAAGTATATTGCGACATCGCGACATAAAACTTCACTCTTTCCGAGCAGCAAAAGTAAAAACGGAAATGATGAAGAGCAGCACAAATAAGAACTTTAATATATTAAATCTTTTTTGCGAAAGCGCAACGCGTTACAGAAGAGATGAATTAGTAATTTTATTCTATTGTATTTATTGACTCGATCTTATTCAGTCAATAACTAATCAAAATAATTAATTGTTTCTTAGAATAAAATTTTCATCGGTTTACGTCATAACATCCCACGTGCATTCTTCCGAGAACGTACTTGTTCCATTCGGATAGTTTATTGTAACAAATGGAATTCTTAAGCGAGTTTATTGATCGTACAAGCAACATCGTCGTATATCTATCGTCAATCGAATGCGATAAATCGAGTAGCATACCATTGGAGTGGGTCACGGTCCTGCAAATATGTCATTGTTTTCGCATATCATATCTAGTGGCGGACTGGCGCCAAAGATAATTTTTGCTCGATAGGTAGAGCATAGACAAGCACTATATGCGAATATTGCGAAACTACATGTTCCTCGAACAAGGTTTATTTCCATTATTATGCAAGCGTCGAAAAGGCCAATGAATCACGCGCTGGAATTTAATCCGGAAAAGTCATGTTGGTGCATCCGAAACGGAATTCAAAGAATATCTTCAGTATCATATTCTGATACTGAAATAGGCATCTCACAAATATAAATGAACAATAAACAAAATGAAATAAATGTATTCATTGCAAGTTAAATCAACTTATTGCAGTTGTTTTAATGTTTTTATTAATATTCCCTGATATTAAGTTGTGCTTATTACAATCTTATTACGATTCTATGTTAATCAATCCTTTCCTCGTTCAAGGTAAGTATGCATTTATTTGTCATTCTTGACAAGCGCGAATTATTCATAGAAAGGAAGGAAGAATGTATGAATATGTTGCTTGTCATAACTATGTGCAAAATTATATACTGTGCTAATCGACGTTCCATTTCGTTTCACGATTTGCGTGCTCGCCAAATTAGGATAATATTAATGCTGATTTCCACAGTTTTGCACATATACGGCTGGTACCACTCCTATATTACGTAATGATCCCTATCCGTGTTGGCCGCTGAAAGATCTCTTGCAATTCGTCCCCGTTACTCGACAACTCAACCTTTGTTCAGTGATACACGGCAACGTTGTGCCCCGCATTTACGATCTTTCATTGCGCAAACATTTGTCTAATGAGCACCGTGCGTTAGCGATCATAAAAGCAATTGAAATTCTTACCTTCATTCAGTAATTTTCAGCGGCAAAGTGTTTACCCTTGTGAAAATACTACGAGAATGTTTGGCTTTAGCGTTTCAAGTTAATTATTAAATATAAATACAAATATCTAAATATCTCTTTATTTACTAATATTTCAAAAAATTTTAAGGTTTTGATAAAGTTTAATTTAACGAGCATAGTGCGCGAATTTATTTTATATTCACACGTATCGCGTTACGTTATGTAACAATAATAAAAGGTTAATTTGAATTAATATTAAGTTATTGTATATGTTACGTAACTCGTAAATATATTTAGCATTTTATAAGCATAACTGACATGGAAACGTCATCGGGCGAGGAAAAAACGTTATGTCGATGACGCGAGAAGCGAATTTTTCTCGCGTTAAAGGAGCGGTAGAGATATCCTCTAAAGTGCGTCGTAGTTCAGCAAATGGGGATCAGCGGGGTGTAAAATGCGATGCCGCATGCTGCGAAGGTGCAGCACGTTGTCACATTGACAGAATCTGAGAAAAGGATCGACAGAGAGAATCCGGGGTCCTTCTTCGCGTCGATTCGGGGGACTCGCGGAACCGGTTGACCGCTTTGCATAGGATCCTCCTTCGTGATTTGCAAAGCGTAGTCTCGCTAAGATTCTTTCTAAGAAAATAAATGTGCCTCGATAATCATCAAGCGATACGTCATTCGGAAACTAGTAATGGAAGAGCTAAACTAAATCTCGTGCAAAATATTAAGATTATTATTATTAATAATAATTAAAAAATGTATATCATATTATAATATTATACTCGTAATTATTATCGTTATCATTTATTAAACGCTATTCTAATTCTTCTTGTTAACTATTATCTCGCGAAGAAACTTGCCATATTTTTCCGCAAAATTTGTATTTCTTGACAATCTTTATAATCTGAAAAATACTTTTGTATTTCTCTTGTTGATCACGGATACACCCCGCTGATGCGAACGAAAATCCACTGTCATATTTCGACAGCAACCTTAACAATAACCAGCCTGCTTCGCGGTCAAATACCGGCCAACTTCGTATTTCGTTTAGGTAGGAAGATAAATCTACACTCTACACGGACAAGCGACGAGGGAGGAGATACAGTCCGGTTCGCGAAGAGAAAGAAGAGGGAGAAGGAAGGAAAGGAAAAATAAAAGAAAAGATCGAGCCACGCCTTCGTCCCGGCCGACTGAGGATCTTCCACCGGGAAAAAGCGACAGAAATAAAAGAAAACAGGCAACTTCTCTGTGAAAACGTACGCGCGACTTGTCTCTTTCGCATAGAATAATATTTGATCCGCGCGGTTACATTTCTTTTCTACACATGGCTTTCGCGTTAATTAAAACGACTACCTTTTAACCTAATCTTCCGTCGTTTCCTTCATTAACAACGGCAGAGGATACGACCATCATCGCGTCTTACGGGCCGCACCTTGCGGGCCGTAAGTCCCCGCAGAACGACACCGACTGACCCAAGCTCAGCAGCGGTTAACTACCGTGTGCGAACGGACCGTATCATTTGCGGGGCTGAAATGATGCGTTCTTGCGGGCGATAAAATCCATTATCGGGACGCGTGGAAGTAGTAGGTGATGATTTACATCCCGCAAGGGATAAATTAATGTATACCGCACGAAAATTCTATATGCAAATGATTCAAATGTCCGTGCGTGTCGTCTCGATTCTTTTCCAAATTTTCTTTGCCCTTTATGTTTTTTCTCGTCTCGCATAAGAATCACAGACAAGCTTTCTCTTCAGAGTGTTTCAAAAAGTTTCACTCTTATGGGAATTAAAATTTAAAAAATATGAGGATTTTTAAAGACTTGTATGATTTGTTGAGAAATTGCTTAAAAATATTCTTTTTATTTTCTCGCGAGCTAAGAAGAATTAAGAATATTAATCGACAATTGTTGCATCGTTTAATAAATCATTAATATCGTTCTTTAGTAATTACATATTTACATTTATATCATAAATATGTATCTTGTATGATGAAAATGATGGAAAAATTTATAAAAAGAGAATACACTTTCATACTTGAGATTCTAAGTCACAACCCCGTAACGATATATTCTCACGGAAATAATTCAACTCGAGCATTGGAGAGATCGAAGAATCGCAGATTCACAGATTTCTCTATTACGGGATCGCAGATTGTTTATAAGATAAAATTTCTGCCGCGGTCCTTCGCGTGATCGTTGCCACAGCTGGATTAACTGTCACGCGCGCGTGTCCCGCATCTGCGGATCGGAGGGATCGGATACGACGGAGAGAAGGCGCGATCACGCGAGAATGGCAAGGGGGCGAAGTTGTGGGACAGAGAACATGGCGGTTGTCATTAACTGGTAATAGCTCGGAACACGGGACGGCCTAACCTACCTCAACCTAAACCGGTAGAGAACGAAACTGTAGGTGGTGAGAACGTGCCCGTCGAGATTATTTCGTTTTAACGAGATATCTGTGCGAAGTGTATTTACATTGGCGATCTGTCAGGCGTTTCTTATCGATTCGTTATCACCGCGCTCGTATCTTTCTAGAATTTGACGAGTTTGGCCAGCAATTATCACCGACACAATTATCCGAGAAAGAAAAATTACCAAGTTGCTTTTTATGCTTTTATATATAGTATGAAAAGATTTATTTATCCCGCCGCTCTCTGTACCTGCGCATCTCTCTCTTTCCATCGAAATAAAATATTTAAAAAGTTCTTACGATCAAACTTGACATCTTTGCTTTAGCACAAGGGATAAAGAGCTAAATGTACAAAGATTTAGTTGTACAATATATAAGATGAATCATTATTAATATTGTATTTATCATCATATATAATTCCTCTCTTATTTTTTTAATACGAGTTGATTTATATATCGTGGGCTATCGAGATATATTTTCAGAGAAAGAGAGTCACACATATACATATCAACGATTCGAAAAGCTTTGCTTTACCTATTTTATATATTATTGCGAAAATCACGAGTGCGAATAATCCGGGAAAATTTTACAGAGAGAGCGCAAAGAGCTCTTCCTGTATCATTGCACGATACAATTTTTTACTCGTAGCTCTTGAACTCTGACATTTTATACGTTATCGTTCGTCGTGAGTGTGCACATACCGCTTTAACGATCTCTTCTCGGGAAAACTTTATCGAGAGCTTGCAATGGCGCGCACGAGAAGCGCGAATAACGAGAAACTCGAAAATTGTTGCTGTAACACGATCGCGTTCATTAGTTAATTCGCGCAATAAATTTAAAACGGCTTCTTCTCTCATTTGTTTTCAACCAAAAAAATTATTGATGGAAAAATAATAATAAATTATTATCAGCGTCTAAAAATCTTTTAATTACAAGCCATGTTAAAGCAATTAAAGAATTATCTAAAAAGCAACTTTCAATATCATTAGCAGTTTTCATATATCGTTCTTAATTTTTTTTTAAAATTTCTGAGAGAAAGATTCGTACGTACGTGCAATCGTAAAAGCACTATTTTATGTATTTATTGTATAATCATTTTTATTTAAAATTGCATCAAGTAATAATTTTTATATTCTCATTCTTAAATTCATAGATAAAGAATGATCAATTCTAACGAGAGATGAAAGGATGAAAAATTATAGAGACCGATTATTCAAGATGACAATTAAGATGCAGCGCGTACTCGTTGTTCTCCGAAAAATCCAATGAAAAACTCACACAGTATCGTTAGTTACTCTCGCGATAGAGGCGCAATCAAACTTTCACGAGAAGGTATAAGATAAATAATCCCCCGGTGTAAAAATAAAACATCACCGTATCGGATGATTTCTAATTGCCGACCAAAGAGATAATCGTTCGAGTTGTCCCCGGACTGGCAAAAGCTACGATTTATTATTCAAGCCTATCATATCGCGCGTATTTTTTATCGTTCGGCAAAACAAAAACGTTTAATCGAATATCGCCGTATTCAACGAGCCCTAATAGCCGATAAAGTAAACTTGAAAGTTTTCTCATAATTTTTTAACATTTTGCTTCATATATCTTTCTAATTCAACCTCTTAGATTAAAATTCTATAAAAGTGAAATCCGTTTTAAATCGAATAAGAGAAAAATAAGACTATATTCTCTGTCTAAAAGTTCGTTTTATGAAATTATCTGAACTCGATAATCATTAGCGTATCGATATTTTTATTAATAACAAATTCATAAGAGAGACGTTCTATTTCTATGTGTGTAAGATACGTGATACCATTTTATAGGGGGGGATTAAATATCGCAACCCAAAATATCTATGATAGTTCCCGATGTCTGATTTATTCGAATCGAAAGCACGCTATTAACTTAACGCGTGCTTCTCGTTCCTTACCTTGCCTAGCTGCGCGTGCACACACAGACACGAGGGGCGTGTATTTACACATGCGCGTGTTACACGCCGGTGCATATCTCATTTGAATATGCGTACACGCAACTCGATACACGCCCCGTGATACACGCCAAGTCCGTTTACTAATGAACTGTATTATTCGCGATATATAGCCGCGATGAATTTGCATTAACATGGCTTTTATTGCAATTAATTAAATCGGCTTTTAGACGCGTCCGCAAACGAATCCGATTCTTTTCTGCGAGTGGTCGATCCTGCGATCGACTACCCGATCTCTTCGCCGCGACAATAAACTTAAGCCTGATAAATGTGGGTAGTTCGATGCTTAAAGATCGCGAATGACTTGCGTCACCTTGTGTCGAGATGTAATATGAATATTATTCAACATATCGGAGAGACTTGCTCGGATGAACGCAGTCCGTAAATTGTGCCTATCCAGCACCTCTCGCTGGGAATTATAAACCCATATCATTTAGTTATGACTAGGTAAATTCCAATAGAGACTTTCTATCGTCTATATCTTCGTTATCTGATAATGCGTAGAGCGCATCTTAGATTCATTATCTCTGTCCTCTTGTAAAAACGCACCGCAAGACAAACTACAGAAAAATATGACAAGGCTAATAACATGTTTGCTTGTCATTATAAACGCCGATAGATTGAAAACATTCGTGTAATTTAATTAATATCGAGATGTTTAATAAAATAATATAAACAATAGATAAATATCGATAATAAAAATTTTTTTAAATATTGTAGTATTAGTCGTGAAAAACTTAGTCCAAAATTCTATGACACAAGAATATAAAGAATTTATTCGACCGAGACGGGACAATGGTGCCGTTGGCGTTTGTCATCGCGCATACTTTATCACGTACAAATCGACTGTCGATGAGGCGCTAATGACTCACGCGTGTAACCGGTGCGAAAAACGCGCCGCACGAGCACGTCGCGTGTGCCGAGAGTGCGGGATTGATTTACGAGAAGCCAGGTCGATAATTAGAGGCTAACGGTGCTCGCTGTCGGCGGACTTCTTTTTCCAGTTCGAGTCTCGAACGTGTCACGGCGATCTCGCGGCGCCTCTTGACACGAGAGCCGTCGTGTCGTCGATACCGCCATCTAAATTGGCGTAAATCGCGAGTGACGGGCGCGCAGAGGTGAGAAGTATAGGCAATGACTTATGGTGGTAAGAAATTACGAATCTCACTTTTTCATCAGTCAGTTTGTGTAATTTATTCTTCGATCTTTTTCGAGAGCAAACAAGAAAAGAAAAGGAAATGTACGGAAATTTTATATATATATAGAACATCTACTCGAGTCTTAGTAAAGTTCCTTAAAAATTTCCTTATTTTCCGGGATATTCTTGTTCAAAATTTCAGGTAAAGAAAAGATTTTCAAGATTTTTTGATGCATCTTTTTAAAATAAATTTTTTTCTTGCATGCGTTTTCTAATGTTTTTCACTCATACAAAGGAAAAATAGAGAGCTTTTTAAGTTTTTAAGTATCAAATTTATAAATATATTTCTCATTTACACGTAACATTTTAATTTCTTTATCGCTAAAGATTATAATAAATAATATGTAATGCATATATTCAATATTTTATTAAGACATTGAATTTATATAAACACAGAGATAAATATATATTTATATAATATATTTTAAACGCATAATTCACTTGGCTTGCCAACTATTTATGATACCAAAAATTATGCCGAATTTTTAAGAAGATTCCAATAAAGAGTCGCAATAAAATTCCATAAGAATTTCCTGATTTTTCCAGAGATACAGAAAAAATATTTGAGAATCCACGTTTCATATTTTTCCAAGAAGTAAACACTCCGTATATATTTACGTATATGCGCACACTCGGTGTTATATTGATCTTATTTTTCGAAAAATAATAATTTTGCGTAATTGAATTTTCCTCTAAACAGTTTAACGTCTTTTTCACGGATGCCGCTGCGGCAGAGAAGAAGGCAAGATGAGTCGAGAATATACAAATCGCAACAATTGTAAATCCTTCTGGACAGGCAGCATTTCCGGCAAATCGTATCTCGTTGCAAGCTTGCCGCAAATTTGTCGATCGATGTCCGACGCGACGTTGCATTTTCCCGCTGACAATGATTAATTTCTCGCCGATCTTCAAGCGATACGACGACCGGGCGATTCCGTTACTTGGCCGCGAGGCAAGGTAGCGTGAAATCGCTCTCGGTTGCCGTACTCGCGTCAAACTTAATCGATCATCGAGAAACGATGTACTATGCGCGGCACGATCGACCGGGAGAGAAAGTCTCGAATACGCGAATACCAGCAGAGAGCGACGAAATTCCTCTTACAGCGGGAAAGAATGGAACGCGACCTTTTTCGAGTCATCCGGTAGATTTAAGAATCTATTGCGCGTTGAATCGGAAATTCGCAAATAAACACATTTCGATTGTAATAATTATATTCGCATAAGACGTGAAAATAAATATTTATGAATATTGAAAGGGTTAACAGCCTTATTTTGAACAACGAATCATTTGGAAGAAACTTTGAGTGTCTCGCTTGAACGCGGCTGGTCCTTACACCGTAAAGGATTCAAGAGTTTCTCTCGGAAATTGTGTCGCCCCACGTGTGGCAAGGGGTTAAATCGTTTGCGAAACCGGTTCGTGCAACAATAATAATTAGCTTATGCGGACCCGCGCATAATCACCGTCTTTACGCCCATAATAATACTTTTGCCGCGTAGTCCTAATTATTATCGCGACGGTAACGACCGAAACTCTCTCGAGTGAGAGCCAAACTGTAATTTGCCTTCGCTTCATGGATTGTATTATGCATTACATGTACATGTAACGCCGCTCTTTTTTCGCCGGTTAAGAGAGAAAGAAAAAGAGAGGGAGAGACAGGGGGAGAGAGAGAGATAGAGAGAGGAGCACTTAGAACTGTCCTGGCGGCCGATAACTCGGGTATCCACGAATAATGGAGTTTCTCCAGGACGATGTTGCGAAATAATGATACTGGGAAACTCGGTGGATGCATCTGCGAGATGTGTTTATCCGCGGCTATTGAATATACGCGCGAGTAAAAAGTTACGCGAGTGTGAGAATCTCGTTTGGGTCTCGTCGATGAACTGATTATTTATTAGCTGTAACGTGTTAACGTTGTACACGGTGATCTGCAATTCTTTCGTTGCTAATTCCTTGCAATCGTATATTCGTCGGGATACGATATCGAATAATTTGTTTAGGATCTAAACCACGGAGGAAATAATAATCGTTATATATTTTATTATAAAAATAAATATTATAATATAAATTATTATATTATAAAATAACATCTATAAGAAAGACTCCTCGAGAATATGCAAGTGAAAAAAAAAAAAAACTCTCTTTTTCTCTTTATATAACATGAACAAAAATTATATAAAGTTAATTTAGATTTGGCAACTCGTAAGTTTGGCGCGGGCTATCGATTGTCTTCAGTTGCGAGAAAGAATATGCTCACGGATTATGTACAAGCGTGTACGCAATGCTTATATGCGTTTGTATGCGAGGATCTGCATGCTTTTATGAATACCGTGGGAAGAGAAACATAATAATAGCTGCCAGATATACATACACAGGCTCACGTGCCATCACCACCCTTCCTCGCTTGTGTTCCGCTCGTTTTGGGCTGGTCGGGCAAAAAAATTCATGGAGCGCGGGCCCACTCGTTTCTTCTTTTCTCCTAACTCTCGTCCCTCCGCATTCCCACCCTTCGCCCTTTATTCTCACCGCGTATACTTCTACACGGCTTTCGTGACTCGACTCCGAAATAATCCACTCGCGCGGCATCGAAAGATCTCCGGGGGTGGTCCCGCCGATTATATCACAGGATTATGAATAAAAAGATCGTGAAAAAAACATGATCCTTATCGTTTTTAATCCTCACTCATACAATTTATTATCATACATACCTACTCCCTTTTTAATAATAGATATTAATTAATATGAAGTAACTTCAATATATTGTATATTGAAATAAACATTAATAATAAATCATTATTATTTAATATTAATCAATAATATTAATTAATCGTTAATATTATTACGATTAAATATGGGTTATAGGCCTCTCGTTTATTTTGGAACGGTGCAGAGGCGTATGCGCATTAAAACTGATTGTTTCGTATTAAATTCTGCAATTTAAATTTCGCTCTCGGCGAATTTGCGCACAGATTTGCGCAGTTAACGAACGCAGCTGGGTGATTTAATATAATTATCAAGATCGACGGAGATCCGTCTATCGTTGGACGGATGGGCATC
The DNA here is from genome assembly GCF_030449975.1 of Polyergus mexicanus. NCBI lineage: Eukaryota > Metazoa > Arthropoda > Insecta > Hymenoptera > Formicidae > Polyergus > Polyergus mexicanus. The sequence goes on along the minus strand of NW_027223322.1, from coordinate 384,081 downwards.
GCCCGTTATAATAACGACTGTACGTTAAATGGCCGCGGATAGGGGATCGTGAAATTGGCGCGAGCCTCCGATAATGGCGATGAACGGTCCCCCGGAAACGCTTGCCGGATTTTACAGTCTAAATCCTTCGCGTCGGGATAGCCGACGCCGAGAAAGTAATTCCCAGAATCGTTAGTTACGATTCGAAGCCCGTCCCGGCGAACCCCGACGCTCTTACGTCTTGCACTTCCGCCAAGAACGGCGGAACTCCGTTCTGGAACTCTGGAACTGGAGCACGCAAAGCGCAAGCTTCTTTCTTCGCTACACGTTAAACGCATTTCCCCGGATTTCGCTATGCGGAGAACATGTACAAATGCAGAAGAGAAAATAATATCTCTCTAGTATGCGATAATAATTGCAGGCATGCACGGATAAAGTTTAATAATGCGCTAAAAACAAGGCAATATTTGTGATATTTTTCTATATATAATTTTAAATAAATTAATTATAAAATGATTAATTCTTTCTAAGACCTTAATGTGTGTACAATTAATTCTTTTCTTGAATTTCAATCTGTCTCTCCCTCTCTCTATCTCTCTGACCCATAGCGTTAAGTTTAAGTTGTATTAGTAACATTACGTAAACGATGCGTTTTGAAACGCGAGAAAGTGAGTATTAAGAAATGGGTAATTTTTCGGAACAAAAACGTTGTGCGAATATACCGTTAAGCGAGATTGCACAGACGAACTCTCCGAAGCGTACACGACCGGCAAGCGTCATCGAATAATTGTCCTGAATAATTATTCAGGACAATGGAGAAAGCTTTGGCAGCTGCCTATAATCGCGACATCTCTCGCGACGAACGCCCACGCGTTGTCCTCGGACAATCTACGACGCGGAAATTACCGGGTTTCTCGACCAACATTATTCATCTTCTCTAATTCCTCACGGAGACGATTTCGTCATATGTTGCTCAACTCTGCTGCCGCATATATGGTACAGCCGTTGAAGTCTGCATAAACTCGTTCAACTCAATTTTCAATGTGTTGAGAAACCGAGAACTGAGTCAGATAAGACATTGTCTCTTACGTAAAAAAACGTGAAAAATTATAATTTATTATTTCATATATGCATTCCAAGTCATTTATCTTCTGCGATTTGGAATGAAAAAAACGAATATTTTCAAACGTCGAATCTAAATGCAGATAAATGCAGTTGGATTAGTTGCAATTACATTTAAGCTGACATCATTGAGATCTAAATTTATGCTTAGATTTCGAGATGAAATTTTGAGTTAAATAATGTCGAGCGAGGGGCAAGAATCACATCGTAATATAATGGAATCGTAAAATCGCGAAGGATTTGCCATACAGATTTATTTCGCGAAAACGAAAAGAAATTGATCGATCCTTTCCCGGATCGCGTAGACTGAACGGCGCCGAGAAAGTCACGCAGCTGTTCGCGAATGGATGGATCGAAGGTAAAAAGAAGGCGAGAGGTTTGCGCGAGCGTATCAGAATTAATGCCCACGTGAAAATTGATACTCACGATAGGTCCGTGAGCACGCACATCGTTACAAATTTATATCGGACGGCGCGGACGCGTCCGTCATTCGCCACCTACGAATTTCTTAGAGAAAAGCGATACGATGACGTCCCACTTCGGGCTCGACGGTAAAGCTAGCCTTGTGTGTGTTCTAGGAATTTTTCAGAAATCTTTTTATAAATTCTCCGTAACGTGAGACGAAATCGCGCCGCAACTTAAAAATTTATGTCCCACGATTTAATCACGAATCATCCGTAAATCCTGAAAGCTTTTATTCTGCTGTTCGAACCGCACACGCATGTATCAATATTTTATATCGTAATTTAAAACAAACAATATCGTGTAATTTGGAATGAAAAAATGTCCTACGATATCTCTCGTTCTGCAAGTCACAGAATGACATTAAAGATATACGCACGCACACAAATCAATCATTATGTTTGCGGATAAAAATGCTTAAAATCGGTTCACTCTCAATTTTCAAGTAATTATCGATTAGCGTTGAGATAATATTTAATAGTCGTCGAGCGAGTTCCTTATTCGATTACGAAGTGTCAACAACCTACGCAAGGTGCACGCGCGAGACAAATTAACGAGCATAAACAAGAGCGTGATGGAGAGATTAATTAATTCTTAATCTGCGATACAGATTTGTACTGCGACGCTGTCGCGAGTTGATTAATTTCGCAAAACTACATTTTGTATAATTAATGCGAACGTTACTTCTTGTATACGATTTTAATTACGTACCCAAGATCCCTATAATACGAGAATACTGTAAATATAACACAAATTAATTGTTCCAGTTTAGACCGAGTCAAAATGTGATTAAGGCCTCGCCATGAATTTCATTTTGAACGACATTTATTTTAAACAGACAAAAAATTTCATCTTTCCATTATTTTCGATTCAAGTAAAATATAATTAATATTTTTCATCAAAATTATATAACATATTATAATCTTTTCATATAATGTAACTTAAAAATAATGGTTAAAAAATTTACTCAAAAGTTATTACAAGAATTTTTACAAAAAAAATTTATTTTACGTTACTGTAAAATCGAAAACACACGAAAATTTAAATAGTTTAAAATTAAAGCCACGAGGAAAGCACTTTGCTTCTTTCGCGATCATGTAAAACAATGGTCATCCCGCTCTATTGTTGTGCTTTTAGAAACGCCACGTATCCCCGTTATGATATCGCGCTCCTTTCACAGACGCCACCACCAGTCATTAAGCCTGTCGTCTCGATTACGGCGCGTGCATCGACGCGACCGCATTTATCGCTTGCACCCGATTGCAGCCGCTTTACGCGTCACCGCTCGCTTTGTTCCTCGATCTCGCTACCGCGTCGCGAGACCGTTGTTGTCAGTTTCGTGTTGGAAGACGCGATAAAATTTGCCTCGGATACGGAACTAACGAGAACCGCCTCCGTCTTGGAAATGCGCCCGCACACGTCGCGCGCGTCACACTAATTAGCATCGACGATTAATCCCTTCGCGTCAACTTTCTTCTCGGTCATCTGCGATGCCGTTGTTTGCGACAATTATAACACCTACTCGCTATAAGAATAATTAATATAATAATTTTAGAATAATTTTTCAATTGATCGTTGCAGCTTGTAATAAAATAAAGAATAATAATTTAGGAAATAAAGCAAATGGTTCACGTATACTCACCATACCAGCAACGTGCGTGTTCACGCTGTATGCGTGATATGCGTATCTTAACCGAAAGTATACGCAAAAAAAAAAAAAGAAATAAATGTTAATCAAATTATAATTATTGAAGCGAATGACGAAAGAAAGTTGCCTATATCATACCTGGTCTCCTAAATCGTACCCCATCAATTTCTTTATAATTAATGAATATAAACGATCAAATTTATTACTTTTAAAGAAGATCGACGATTTTGGAAATCGATAGATGCGATTTATGAATTGCTTAAATCGTACCTTTTACGCCATGTCATAAAAAGATTTATAACAAATTAATTTGTTCTTGACAAAAGATTAAACATTTAATAGTAAGTGTCTTAAGTATCAAGCTAAAATGTTCAATGTTAACTTGATCACAAATTAGTGCCAAATAGGAAATATAAGGTAAAATATCTTAATATCCTGGTAGGATATAGGCAACTCTTCCCTATATGCATACGTGATATGCTCGCGAGTTGGTTAATTATTATGCGTCGAACTTTCAGTTACACACGGAACCTAATTGAAATTTCTCTCATTATACTATACGACGAAACGCATCCGTTAATTGCGTAACGAGAAACTCGTATAATTAAATATAGAATATATTGCACATTAATTTCATGCGCGTATCATCGTGATCTTTAAACGTGTGAACAATTTAGAAGAAGAATATTTTCCCTCGCGCTTGCATGTTTTACCTGAGATATTGCCGATCGCTCAATCATGCGATGCTTATCATAGCAAACGTCATCCACGATATTTTTTCTCGCATGCAAATGATGGTATTTCCTAGTTCGCTTTCTTCGAACCGAGTCGCGCGCGAGTTGGAAAATCGATGCTCTTTCGCCCGCTAGCCGCACATCATAGAGCCATTAAGAAGGCGGGCGTACGCTTTTTAAGGAGGATTGCACCACCGGCACCGGGAGAGGTGCGGCTCTCCGCGGATTATGCATAATGATTCCTCGCAGCCCAGAGCGTTCGTGGGAAAGCGCGCGATACGTGAAAAGAAGAAAAGCTCTTGCGCTCGCGCAAGCGGATAGCGGTTGACCGTAATAACGCGCCGGCAATCGGTGCGAGATCTCTCGATCGTGCAGCAGCGGAAGTATCCGCGTATAGAATCCGGGACCCCGTCGTAACGATGAAGCAATATTCCGGTCGGAGAGGGAAAAATATTCTAATGCAGTTATAAAAGATTTACATCATATTTTAAAATTCATGTAATAATTCTCGGTAGATTAAAAATCCTTTCCGATCTATCTCCTCGATAAAAAGAAGAAAAGGATAAATCGACGACTGAGAGTTTGTATAAATTCCGTAATATTCGCGAGCATGTCGAATAATATTTTTCATTGCAAAAATAAATGCATTTCGATGTAAGAATTGATATTTGAAATAAGAGAAGATCGTGAGAAATCGTCAGGAACTACGGATCGCGTGTGTCCGTCAGTGCGATCGACGGAATCGCGATCCTTAGCCTACTTTCGACGACACGATTGCACCTCATCATCGGAATAGAGCGAAACGTAGAGGGAGATACGCTGGCGGGCGCCGCGAGATGTGAATTACACTGTTCTGGTGAGGAAATATGTAACCCAGCACACGATATGGTGTGTACTCTCCCGGGTAGACCGGGATAAACGATCTCAAATGGGCTTGTTCCAGGCAGAAGAGGAGAGAGGAAAGAGGAACGAGCTATTTGCACACGTGTGCACGATCGTGCTTATTGTCGGGATTGCACCGAATTACGCAACTTTTTGCAGCCGACATGACGGAGATGCATCGCCGATGCGGATAATCTCTGCCGTTGTATGTTGCCTATGTTGTACGAAAGGGAGAGGAGGAGGAGCCGAGTCATCCCTTTTTCAATTACATCCTATTACCGGCCGGCGGATGCTCATGCGGTTCATTTTCCGAGTTGTCGAGAAATTGCTTCGCTACACATTAATTTCTTTCTGCTTTTCTTAAAGAGAGAGGTGAACGAATCACTTTCAGGCATGTCCGATTACGTCGACGAGTCTGGATAAAATGCGCAATTTCTTTCGTTATCCGGACGATTTTATCGGATCGACATAATCCTTCTCGAGAAGAGATTACAACCAGCCTCCCCCGATTTCCTTGACGTGGCTTAAAACGCAAGTTGCTTAAGCCCATTTATCTCGAGCTAATACCGGCGCATTCGTTCATCCAGAATATTGTTTGCGCCGTTCACTCACCACCTACACATTGCATTTTGCGAGTTCGCTAGAGAAACAAGGCAATGTCATACATCTGGAAAAGCGGTTGCGCAGCGTTTCATCTGCAAGCTTTTATCGAGGGAAAACTTGACGATCTTCTCATTTCGTTCGATAGAATTCAATATTAGTCGAGAGAATATTCGAACTCTCTCATTTCATCTATACATTACGTAATTAATATAAACGATCGAGAAATCTCTTAAAAGACGATATTATTTTAGGAGATTATTTCTGTAAACTTTTACGTTAATCAAAATCTAAATTAAATTAAAACTGTATAAAAGTCATACGAGTACAAATGCAGGATTCTCGAAAAGAATCTAGCACGTACAAATAGATTTAAAATTTACACGACTTCTCAGATTGCTGATGAAAAATTTTATCACGTCCACTCATCTTCTCTATAAACTTCAATGAATTCCTCATCAAAAAGATAATAACTATCTCGGCAATGATTTTTTAAGAATCTATCTTGCGTATGTGTGTAAGCTGCGCTATATTGCTCATTCTTATACCTCGTCTTTATAATTTAAAATACTTCGTTGTTCCGAAAAATTATTAATAATTTTATATATTACAACATATTTTACAAATTAAACAATTAAAATTGAAGAAATCCACTTTTTATCGTTATAAAATTCGCCAACGAAGAGAGACGAAGGAAAGAAAAATTGCGCCAACCACGCAGATACTTTTACTATCCCCCTCCCCCTCTCCCCCTCCCCTTTTATATTTTACCCGTCACCTTTAAAGAGCACGATGTCGGTAATTCGCGGGAGACCCACGCATGTGTCGCTACGCAGGTGTTTTACTACGTACGCGGAAGAGGGGGAGAGGGTGGGGGAAGGAGGGGGGGGGGAGGAATTTCTAACGCAAATTCATTGAGAAAACACGCGGGACGATGAAGTAGCATCCGGTATGGTTCAACGAACGCCCAGCCCATTGCATTAGAATATTGGATGAGTTGACGCCTTCTTCTTCTCTGTATTTCCCCCCCCCCCTCCCTTGCGCGCGGTTTCCTCCTTTTTCTATTTTCCCATCCATTTGTGCCGGAAACGGCTTAATGCGCCGCAATTATACACGTTGCTGCGACGCGACGTGTGCAAATGTCCTCGCGGATAGAATCGGAAGACGATGAAAAATCGTCTCGCAGTCGCACTAATTCGTGTGAATTAGATGTTATCGAGGAATTATTATTATCCGATAATCCCAACGATTTGATGATTTAATGACAGTGGCGAGCATGTTTCAAATGCAAACTATTAAAAATAATTATTTAAATAAAAAAATGTTATTTAAAAATATTATTTTTTTCCCAAAAATAATAGATTATCATTTATTCAACAGGAAAAATGAAAGCTGTTCAAGTCAATTCGATATATTCCCTCCCTGCAAGACCATCTTCCTATTTAACAATTTGATGCTTGTTTGGTAACAGAATTAAAACAAAACCATAACGTTCGAGTTAGGTTCTAAAATTTTAATTAGTGTCGCTGCTTATTTACTCAATTTAATTCGACGTTGCACCGAAAGCTGATTACGCGACGAACGTGACTCCAAGTGTTTGCGGACACTGTTGCTGACGTTGTTACCGGCGTATAATCCGTTTACTGTTTATACAACATTTTCAAGTTAACAAGAATGAATCATTTTTGAATGTGACATTTTTATGATTATGGCGAGATTAATTCGTTAACGCTCTCCAACGTAAATATTTTTTCCGAGTTTCTTCACACGACACACTCTTTCACATTCTCGAAAAATGCAGTTTAATAACATATACAATATATTTAATAACGTATCATAAACGGAATAATAAATAACGTAACGAGCTAAATACATAAAAACACTCGATAAAAAATGAACAAAAAAAAAGAGGAAAAAAAAATTCTTGGACATTTTTTGATATATCGCATTTAATTCTGTATGTACTAAACGGCAATGCAAATTTAGAACAGAAATATCCAAACGATTTGATAATTTCATAATTGTCTGACATGAAACGCGGCATTTCAACATTTCTCGTATTCGTAGCGTGATGTTGCAGAAGCTATGCAATTACCACTCTCTGTCTGCAAAATTAAGATAATGCCAATAACGCAACACGTACAAACATACACTAATCGGCGCCATATGAAACAGGTGGATCGAATTATCGAACGTGCACACATTTGTTGCACAATGGCTTATATAGATACACGGTATGAATTCGGTAAACGAATTTTCCTGTAGCTTTAAACAAGGTGACGACGATACGTCGATAATTGCGTCTATCGGAAAATTGCGCGTGATGTAAATTATCATTGCGTATGTGTTTCTAACGAATCTCGAGTGCTTATCATGCGTTTAATTCGCCAGCATTGCGCGAGCGATCACTGTGCAGAATCTACGATTAAATTATGCTAATATTGTGCAGCGAACTGCTCCTTACGAGCAGAGTCAATAAACTTTGTTGATTTTAGCTAGTGCTTTCGGTAGTGCTAGCAGATGCTGGATTTTACAAGTAGCTGCGTTATTTGCTCATAAAAGCTTATTAGAAACATTAATAAAGTATATCGATACTAATCGCAATATTTATATACGTGTAGCGTAACTAAATTAATAAACCGCAAGTTGTAGATGAAATCTATCTATTTTTGGTAAAAAAGTCAAGATATCAATAATTTTGTCTACAGTATAAGTAATTAAAAATAAAACAAATAAATAAAATATTGTTCATTTTTTAGTGCAAATTTTTTAATGCAAACTTTGCTTTAACAAAACTCTGATTTTGGATCAAGATGTCAAGAGATCAAGATTTTAAATCTAAACACGATATCACACAAAATGCTACCCGCTTTATTTTTCTTTAATTAAATCCATTTCAATTAAATGAAAGTTATAATATCCCTAAAACTTTTATTTTTTACAATTTGATTATGGTTTGTATTTGTGCTCGATTAAACGCAGATTGAATAAAATACAATCACATCCAATCCAATTTCTTGCGAATCCAATTCATTTTAAAATATATTTTACTCAATGGAAAAAGAGAAATCGGATTTTTATTATTCAATTATTACATTTCATCTACAGTTATCGTACCGCATCGAAATCAATATCGATGCAATCATTTACATCCAATATAATTTCCAAAGTTATAAAAATCCAACTGAATTCATACTCTCGCATTTCATGCTTCCAAACGAGAACACGAAAAGATGCAACTCTTATTAGCAAAAATGCGCTTTATCGAACGTGACCGAGGCTCTCTCTTCGACCTTACAAGTTCGTTATAAACGTCGTTCCCGTTTTGCACGAGACCGAAAATTACCTTCAACTCACGCCAAAGGAAATCCATTAAGCGGATACGTATAAAATCTGCCTTTGTATCCACTTGAATGTCGTGCTAAGGCGCGAAGAACAAATATTTCTCGCTGCGACGAGCGGCTGCGCCTCACGCGCCTCGTTTCTCTACCCTCAAAGTAAATTTAATACTATGTAATCGCACCCCGGCAATTATGCCGCAAAATTATTTTCTTTGGCTCCTCGTATTTCGCGAGATTTTATTTTACGAGCGCGCAACTTGGCGAGCGAGCCGGCCTGAAATATTGAGTTTTCCAAACAGTAGATTTGTTCAAGATTGCCAATAAACAGACAATTTTTTTATTCGCAATCTTGAAGTAATACCCACGCACACAACGTAATCTAATATTTTAACATAAAAAATAAAGTATCTTAAATTTACACGAGCTAAAACAAACGATATAATAATACTTAAAAAACTTATAAGAGGAAAGAATATTATATATTCGCGCTACGTTTTAATTTATTTTTTATATAATTTTGTAGCTTCTTATTGTCCTCAATTAATCTCTGCTCTTAGAAATGTTTAAATTATCGTTAGAAAATATGTATATATGTAGTGAACATGATGTATATTCGTCGTGTAATGAATATTCTCCTCAAACTAGTACCGTACAAGCTTACAGAAAAGGAACCCAGTCGCGAATCGCTATTCGCTTTTGACGAATCCGATATTAAATTGTTACTTGATCTTGCGAATGACGTCACTACCAGTTGATGCGGTTTACTGATGCAAAATTCTAGTTAATTGCGTAGGATGGGCCTAATGCTTACCAATGGTTACATTTGAACTTTAAGAAAGACGCAATATAATTACACTAATTAGAAATTTACTTCAAAATTTAAAAATTAATTTGATAAATAATTTTATACATTTTACATTAGTTGATTATAATTATGTGTGCGTAATAGCATAAATGTGATTATTATTACATAAAATGCAATTACGGTCAAGTGCATCAAAACTAATTAACGTTACTTTAAAATTATCACGATTATCATTTTAGAATCGAAACAATCACAGTTAAAACTTTCAGAATACTACTAAATTAAACATTTGTAGCTTAGAATTTAAATTAATTTCTATAATTAAAAATATAATTAAAAAGCTAATCTGCAATTAAAAAGCTTATTAATGCGAGACGCATTTATACAAATAAATCTATCGAATCAATCGTAGGAATTTTTGGAAATTCTTATCCTTTAAGGAAAGCGTAGTGATGCCGGCAATTTATAATTTAATGTTATCATTTTAGATGTCAAAAATATATTGTATAATTTCACAGTCATATTTCGGAAAGAAACACATTCGTGACAAGTGTCAATTAACATCATGTCACGCCATCGACCGCAGGAATCATTAAATTTATCGTTCTTTTATATCATAATTTCCAAAATTATCGCGAGCACGATAATAAATTTATTTTTAGTGCTGTTTAATCGATGTTTGTGGAATCAGTGAGATTGACGTAAACCACTCGCGTGATTAACAACTAAAACCAGAAGCGCGTATCGCGTGCAATTCTTACGTCAGCAATGAAATCGCGTCGAAAAAAAATTGCCCCGAAATAAATCTCTCAACTCTTGAGTGTACGTCTATATTTCATACAAAAGATACATGTATCGTGACAAATTTCTGTTCTTCGATCATCCGAAAGCCCTGGTTTTTAGTAAAAATTCTGGTTACGTTTAATTTCCATAGCACACGCGTTAAACATTTCTCGCGATAAAACATGTGTTAACGCTTTCAAATTTTTTAACATTTTCTAAAATTAAATAATATATATAATTGTTCATTTTTCAACTTTTGATGCATATAATAGTTATATAAATAGAGAAAACAGCAGAAATATAAATCAAAATGAAAATCTTTTTATGAAATTAAAAGAAATTTTATATAAATACGAGATTTTTCATCGAAAAACATGCATAAAATTCAAAACATAAATGTAATAGATGTCGAATTAATCATTATTCATTAAAAAAAAATATATATCCATATAATAATCTCTTTTCCCCCGTGCAAGAGACTAATTTCACAAATGAGATTGCGTTCAGGATTGGCAGGCGACGAACACGTGCTTAAATGTCGGATACGCGTAGTCGACGAGATCCGCGAGAAGCACGCAGGAGAGCATCGGTCGTTGCGGAGCGAAAACTGTGCGTATGATAAGCGCGTGCACGCACGCACCACGCACACCCATAATGACCCGGAGCTTGTTTGCTCGCGAATATTCATCCATCAGTGCGGCAGGATGGTGTCTCATCTCTCATGCATATGTATCGCGGTCGCGTGTGGTTAATCCTTTAGTCGCGCCAGCGCGTGTGCAACAAATCTTAATCCGCATGCGTGTAAATTCCACGCGGGAAGACGTTGCATCTAATATATACGAACGAGCAGAAAAGAACGATTCGCACGAGTTTCGCGGAAGGAACTCTTGGCCGCAAAGTCAGTAGGTACTCTCTCGAGCGATCTCAAGTATTCGCAAACGTCTCCGCTTCCGTAAATCGGAAGCGAATGTTCTGAGGATTGAGATACTATATAATAAGATACGGCGAATACTTCGATCAGAGAATACACGTCGACTTCTCTGGAATACTTGTCATACTATGATCGTACAAGTATTAAAATAACCGAAGCAAATATACTTCATAACATATCATACCCTGCATAATCATCGACATATTAATTGTATCTACACAAGCGAGATAAATATAAAAAAAAAAAATAAATAAATAAAATAAAATAAGATATAAATCAAATATGCGAGAGATAAAATAATTCTTGAGCAGATTTCGCGGGACATAATTGAGACAAATAAAAACAAGCGTGAGTTTCATAAAAACAAGAAGATATTGAAGTAATATATAAATTAAGCAAGTTGAATACAAATAATTACATTTATTGGAAGAAAAGCGGATTGAACAAATCGCGTAAACTGCTCACAAGTATGTACCATATCGTGCCATCGCGTTAAGAATTTCGATTTGGTAAAAACGAGATGCACTTTCTCGTGCATCTTCGCGACCTCGCAAGGAGGCGAAGGTGCTTCCTGATGCGCCGATTATTCTAACGAGGGATTAATTTCCCGGATCTCGGAGAGAGTTTTCGATCACCCCGAAATAACTCGACGCGCGTTAAACAGAAAAACAAACGACGTTTACAAATGCCCGAGCTTGATGCATTGTTGAGAAAATATACCAGGGGGCCATTGGAGATCGGGGGAAAAAAATATTCCCGGCTGCTGGTTCTTCGCGCATGATGGATGACGTCACGAACGCGCGAAGGATCCCCGCGGCGGGAATAGGCGGCTGTTTGTTTAGGCTGCCCGTCTTCTATTCGCAGGGCGTCATCCCTTACACCCGTGGCTGATTATTTTATTGCCGGCGCCGAGCACCCGAGGGATTATCATGGGTGGCCGACGGTCAGCGGCCATCGAGGCTCTCTATATAAATATAATCCATAAACTCTCTAAAATACAGCGGATCGTTCGAAAAAATATTTAATTTCGTCAAAAGTTTATTTTTTATAAATCGCTCTCGATATACATATATCGCCTATTTCAAATGTAAGTTTGAAAAGTAAACCGATAGCCAGGTCTTCTCTCGTTGACGAAGGATTGTATTTGCTATCTATCCCGGTAGATCTTTACGGTGTTTGCCATGCTTTTCGATCCTCCAAGTGGCTCTCCGTAAATAGACTTCGAACGCGTTTAAGCTTTCGAAAGCGACCAGCAAAATAAATATAGATCGGTAAAGTCATTATTTCCGACTGATTCAACGATGGATCATCGTTTCGGATCATCTCTCTCTCTCTCTTGTCTTTTTATTTAATAGAAAGCCCATCTCTCCCACAAATGGATTTAAGAAAGAGAAAGATACGCCCCAGTGTTCTCTAAATTGAGTTATCAGGCCGACACTCAGTTTTCCAATTACCGGTGTAAAGAGCGTAAATGGCCATTGAATCGGTTTCACCGCACGACTTCTCCGACTATAGATTTTCAGTCGCGGATAAATGTCGATTCAGCCGACATTGTCTCGCGTCTTCTCGAACGAAGCTGTACTCGTTTCTCGTCGATTCGTCCTCATTCTGGATTAGTTTATCGTGACTGTGCGAAGGACGAGAACACGTTTTCTGTCTGGCATAACGTTGTATCGGTAAGCTTAGCAACTTTAATGAGAGTTGCGAGAAATCTACTATACGCGAAAATGCAAAAGTGGCTTGCTTTTGGGACAACCTTCAAAATTACAACTGATCGAGAGTCTTTTTACTTTAAATATCAAAATAATGATAGAGACAAGAATCTTAAAAAACATTTATTTTATACACGTAAACCAGTTTAATACAATTATTAATAATACTAATTTACACACACGCGTACATAAATTAATTTGGGTTACTATATTCAGGACTTTTTTGATTATATTCGTTGTCGTCGCTATACAATTCGCTATTAATTTTCGAGGAATATGGCTCGTATGTCGCATAAATATTGTCGTATACAAACTGCCACGAGCCCAACACGGAAAAGTCAAAAATACGCAACGTCGGCACGAGCCAACCCGTCATCTTTTATGCAAAACAGAAGACTGAATTATATAGTTTGACAGTCGGGGCGCGATTGTTGCACTCGCACGCAATTGCGTAATATGGTCAAATACGGTGCGTATAGATCGAGTACCATCGAGAAGTTGCGGCTGGTCGATAGATTTACCGTTTCTATCTGAAGAGTTCTTTTTGATCAATTTTTTCTTGGCTCAAGGTTTTCGCGAGCTCCACGTTCTATTAAAGATCTGTTCAAATAGATTCCGGCTGATATTTTAGAGAATAAAATATGTGAAACAGTATACATATATTACAACGTAGCTCCAACATTCTTTCGAAATCGGTTTTTTTTTTCCAGACATGAATTTTTCTGCGTCTCCTCGCATCCAGCGTTAGTTTTATCCAATACATATTAACGTGCTCATTCTCATACAAGCACGCACGATATGAGCAATTACGAAAAAATATACGCTTTATAGACTTGTGACGTGTTTATAGACCATTGATTAAGAATCGGTTACGCCAATCTCGTAATTCTAGGATATTAGAAAACGATTCTCGCTAATAACATATTTGTAATGTTTTACTAAATTACTGGTGATTTTTTAAATGATTTCTATTCGCGTATCATCTTTTTTCCATGTTATCTCTATCTTAAAATTTTAATTTAGCGCGCGCAAAAGTCATATTAAAATTATCTAATTGTGAATATTATAATAATTTGCTCGTTTTAGATTGCTTTTACTGTTGAATTGTGTGAAAGAGCTCCAATCAATTTTTAAACTTGTATATATAATATGTATGCTGACTCTCGGAATGAAAAATAAGGAAACACAAATCTATCCCAATCGCAACACTCAGTTCCGAGCCATCGGACTCGATTAAATGAATCCCGCCTCTTTAGGACGGCACAAGAATAAATAGCTGCGACGTGAGACGTGACCATCATTTATTTTCAAGTGCTTTATTCGCGACGTGATCCTCTCGTACTGCCGAAGCAAGAGTTTCGCGTTCGATATTTACAGGGGAATGAAATGCGATCATCCGTGTGACGATAGGAAAAGATACAGGACGGCTTTGTCGAAGGTCCGAGGCATTGATTTTCAATAGGTCAGTTGCAAGCCGACCGTCAGTATAATAGGATCTTGCGGATAGGCTGCCTACACGATCAGCTTTTGTCATCGAATTTTGGTCTGGTACATCGTATGCCTCGATGACTTTAAAGCTGCTCAACAAACTCTCGTGGTTGTTTTATAAACGAAAATAGAGTAGATATTACTTGGTTCTGAGATAGAAGAGTGACATCGTTCTCGCTTCCAGTGTAATGTAATATATTTCATTGTATTATTAATGAGAGATTTTCTGCATCTTTAATTTTAATCTATTAATCGATAAAATATTATTTTCTTGAAAAGAAACATAACACAAGAAAAATATATTATTCCTCCCAATGGAAATTAATTCTTTGAACGGATTACGTTGCAAGTTTACTATATCGTTATAGAATATTATTGCGTGTAGGAAAAAAAAAAAAAAGCATCCGGAAGAAATAGAAGAGATTAAATATATAAACCAATTTTAAATTAATAAAAACAAACTTTTATATATAAAATATGTTTCTATATAATAATTAAGTTATTCGTTCTAAAGTCTTTGATGTTTGAATTTATCAAATTTTGGATCGCAGGTTCTATCAATTCAGCTGCTACGATAAAAAATTTGCACGATTGACAAAGAACGCAAACTCAATATCGCTGTTAGCTTGCTAAAGAAATAAAAATATCCAATATTATTATTTAAAATATACTGCGTAATCTCTCTACTTCGCAACGTAACCCGGGGCTTACCTACCATATCATATCGACATTCGCCTCGACATTTATCCATTGCTTTCGCGGATTTGTTTTACGAAAAACCACACAGAGTTTTCATGGCTGGTCTGTGCTGCCAACATTTGCAACGCACAAAAAAGATTGAGCAAAACGAAAAAAGCGAATCAGCAAAAACATTTATCCTATCCGCTTTTTGTATTGCGTGTGCTGTCCGCTCTTGTAATTTTATAATTCTGTGACAAAACGCGCTTCTATATATTTCTCTCTCCCTCTCCCTCTCTCTCTCTCTCTCTGTTCTTATACATTTTAAAATGATAACTTATCCCCATTATATATTGCATGTATGTTTACACGCCATTTCGGATGAAAATCGATCAACTCATCGATGGTATTCCCGTGCATAATGGCGAATGTCGCGACTGCATCCACGCAATGCAAACGCGGAGAGATGCATCGTAAAATGCGACCCTTAAACTTTACATTTCCACGGCGATGCCGGCACGTCGGAAGCACTCTACGCCTCTACACATCCGACATGTGTGCGCATCCGCATGTACCGCATTGTTCGCCGCGATGTAGTAACTGCAATCGCGGCGAACTCGCCACGGTTGAGCTGCCACCATTCGTGAAGCGGCCGTAAAGAATATCGTTATTCAATTTATATCATCATATCATGTAAATTGAGCCATAATACGGGACCCGCTGTACGGAACTATATAACAAACGTCCGGTAAAGATCGTATCAATCAAGAAACATATGTGCCTTTGCCGATTTCGGTCAATTTCGATATATCGGAATATCGTCGTGTATATAATTAGAGCAATGAGATATCCCAATTTTTGAAGATAACTCTTTCTCAAATAAATATTCTTCAATGTTCTCTCGAAGAGACAACTCTTTGTAAATTTTATTCACAAATAAAATTTTATATTTGCAAATGTGTGATTAAAATGTATACGATTCTACATGTTTTCGCAAGCGCTCGCGTATAGATGGAGGATTGTCTGATAATAAAAGTCCGTCCTTCTCGTATCACATTAAGCACTCTCCAGAAGAGTTTTTATTTTTACGACATCAAATTGCACGAATTGCCTTTGCTAAATTTCATTCCCTTTAATCGACGCAGCGTTGCTCCCGGTTGACGAATAACCGCCTTTTATCGCATGTAAAACGATATCTACGCCCTCTTGTTGTATCCGGCGCGGCTAAAAAAAGCTCCGTTAATTTTCGACGAGAGAACGACTTTTCTGACGAGACCGCCAATCGATACCTCGCGCAACCACAATGACCATGATCGAGTTTCTTTTACAATAGAGTTTCGTTCGACTCAACGATAATAAAAATTAATTTTGCTAATTCATATTAGTTTTTAAAATGTCAAATACGATAATCCAATACATTATTTAAATTTATTTCCAATATATTTTATGCTATAATTAAGAATGTATTTACGTAGCGATAAACGCACTCATAAATATATCTATTCATCTATATTTTTTAGTTGCATATAACGGATTAAAATTATCTAGATGGTCAGTAATTTAAAATTGAACCGTGATACTTTTCGGCGACAGAAAAAGAGACGATTAATATAAGTTATAAAATACAAGTATATATATATGCAATATATTAATGTTATGCCATCGCGAAGAACAAACGAAAGGGCGTCGATTAAAATATCAGGCTAATCTGTCGTACAGCAAGGGATTAATTAAAGAATGATGCGTGGCACGCGCGGGAAATCAACGATTAGCTCGAATTGCGGGATTCCGCGAGCGCATCCTTCGTCACCGCCAATTTCTTTCCGCTGGCGATTAAGGCCGTTCCGCGCTGCGGCCCGTTCGTGCAAGTAAGTGCCGTGGTTTATAGGCGCTCGTTGAAAATAACGTCGGATGTGCGCGCCTTGAGTTCGTCGACCGAGGCTGCGAAGCATTGACGTCGCTCTGACGCGGGATGCTCCGGCCCGGTTTCTATCCACGCGAAAGAAGCGAAGTCGATCCCTGGCCTGAAATGCGATCGACGCAATTCTAAAGGTTTTTACGTAACCTCGCAAATTCGTGCAAAGTCGTAAAAATGAAAATATTGCGATATTAATATCTCATTATGGGGGAGGGAAAAAAAAAAAAAAATCTCCAAGTGAGCAGGTGCGCTTTAATGTAAAACGTGAAAGCTTGTTATATAAAAAAGAGATATATCGATTTATGAAATATGATTTTGTGTTGTAAAAAGAACTAATTGACCTTCCACACCAAGATATTTTTAAAGTTAAGATCGCGCAAAATATCCAAAGAAATTGGAATCGTGATAAGTGATATAAAAGACGGGAACATTAAATTTACATAATTTAATTACGTGTAAAAGCAAATACAAGCGAAAGCCACATATACAATAATATCCAATTAAATTCAGCCTCAATCACATTTAGACACTTTCCGATTTTCACGTTACGAGAAACGAGTCCGTGAAGGGGAAAAAAAAAAAAAAAAAAAAAAAAAAAAAATCAATCGAGCGTATAATTTTGCAGTGTTGAGAGAAAGAAACTCGCGACACTCCATTGATTCATGAAAATTCACAAATCAGAGATTGCGAATTCCTTACGGCGCTTATTTGTGTGTGATCGATCAATTAATATATCGCTTATCGATCCCGCTTGTCTATCTCTTCGCTCTCCCATGTCAGTCACGCGGAAACCGCGTGTAGCGGAAAATGACGTCGGGACGAGGAGCACGATTGAAAAACGAAAGGGGTTAAATCTACGTGTCGTGTCTTATCTCTTTCTGCGACCTTTGCACAGCGAAGAATCTAAAGGAATCGCGCGATCGAGCTGCACGATATGAGAATGGTCTCGCAAACAACCAAGTCATGCCCATACGCGATATACGAGATATTCCGTCGATTATTTTTTCACACGCAAATGAGTAGCGTGGCATTTTAAAAAAGCTCGATAAAAAATTTCGAATTTTCGATCGACGTCACGTTCTCCGCAACGGAGAATGGACGGGCTCGCCGCGAAGGACGAGAATACGGAATAGGAGGATACTTGAGTGAAAGTTGCGGCCCAAGTGGATTTCCTTGGGCAATCGAGATTGGGAGATTGGTCGCGTAGATAGAATTTTGTTTAGATCCTGTTTGGAAGATGCTGCCCATCAGTGATTCTCATCTCTTTCCTGCTCGATTTTTTATTTTTATACAGTTTAAAAAGATCAATTCGATATAACTAAATACAATATAAACAAAAAAATCAGCTAGTATGTCTCACAAAAACAATTAATAATTGCATTAATTGGTCGATATATCTAAAATTCGTTCTTCTTAAAGCGAAATCTCAAGATTCGGCGATACTGAAAAATCTTGCATGTTTGCGACACGTGTAACGATCTTATCTAACACGATCTTGAATCAGAGCTATGCCTCTGACGTGGAATGCGTCACGGAAATCGCGCAAGGATTATTAAACGGATCCTGTCACGGAAACCGCCGTCGAGATCTTTGAGAGACATCCTCGAGGAGGCGAACAGTCGCCTCCTGATAAAAAAACCTCACTTCTTGAATTCTTATACACACGTCAATAGTGAAGGCGACCTTGCGCGGCACGCAGGTAGAATAACAGCTTACGCAGCATTCGGATCCTATTCTGGGTATTTATCCGTGGGAGTTCGACGATCCGTGAAACTCGTGGATCTCTCGATTCCCAAAGATCCGGCTAAGTTTCGGCTCGACATTCACACCGCTCAATTTCACGCCCGCGAAGACTGCGATTGAGAGAACGAAATGACTCTGTTGTTGGCATTTCATTGTAATCAAATTTTTTCTTTTTTATAAATGCATTTCCTGAGAGAAATACATGTATTGTATAATGTTATTATTTATTCTCTATAATATAATATTGTATATAATAACACGCATTAATGAATATACTGATTAATTTGAGCGAAATTAAAGGAAAATTAAATATACGTATATAAATATGTAGAGATTTAAAAGATTTTCAAATAAAGCGAATGTAAACGCACATGTCGCCATTTTTGTCGAAGCAAACATTGAATTAATTAGACACCTACGTTACGCGCATTCGTGAAAATATCTCACACGGAGAACGTGGATTATTAAATTATTAAAAGATAGACGAAGAAATCGATATAATTTATTCGCTTCTCTCTCTCGAGTCAGTCGCGCGTGGCCGCACATATATCGGGAGCATATTCTTAAAATAGTCAAGAAAAATATGCAACGCGGACATCTGGACGCTCCCATTCATCAATCGTCACGCAATAAAAAGAGAATCTCGAGGAGGGTCCCGTCGATTCTCGAAACTAGAACGGATTAAGCAGCTGATGGATGTAACCTTAATCGATCGAAAGTCCTCTGCGGGGGCCGTTCGGTAAACTAATATTCCACGCTCCGTTCGAACTCCCATGAGATAGATCGCTACCGTCCGGTATATAGGTCGCGTTCACACGTCGCTGTCTCGTGTTTCTCGTCGTCGATCCTCCCGCCGGTTTCCGCGTTCGCCAACGAGGAACTCGCTCTTCCCTCGAGACGAAACTCGACACCCGTTTTCTAAATTCGCGCCTCTGCCATGGCATCACATAATTTTGTCGTGATTTTTCGCACAGCAACTTCTCTCATAATAATACGAAATGAATAGACTTGATAATAGAAAAAATCGTACAGATCTGATTAAAGCAGATATTATATATTCTTTCCTATATTTCTCCATTGAACTAATTTACACGTTTAATCGATCGGTTATACAATTGGCGACGCGCAGCTTCCTCGCTGCGCATACGCGAGTCCGATGATCTCTTTCGTGCATATTAAGCTTCTTTTTTTCCCCGTAAATATTTCTATTTTTTGTGAACATCTCGCGTATATTTCTTTGCCGCATGCATCTATTACGCGTGTGAAATCCCGTTAGATGAGGTGCGAGGCATCGAGCGCGTCTTAAATAACTCTGACAGGAAAGAGACAGAGACAGCAACCACTTGAATTTCCAGTGAAAATCTATTAAAGGAACGCGGCATATACACCATAAGCACAAATTATTCGTAATATGCGTCGCGAGTGTGGCTCTCGCTCGTCGAGATTGCCGGTTGAACGCGCGAAAATAATGTATCGGCTCGTAAATTGCAGCATCGTTTGCGACAGCTTTTTATCGAAAAGCGTGTCGCGGTACCGTGCTTTTTATCCGTGCTCCGTATACGTGCATATATTTGATACAAAATAACTTTGTTCACTTTGATCATATTAAAAAAGAAATCAGCAGTTGACGGAGTCTCGATGCGCGATCGAATTTGGTGTTTGATTTTACTTTCTAAATAAAAAATAACATCGGCCCTTTAATTTACAATATGTTCGTGCAAAAAATTCATATATCGGAAAACGAGTTAAAAATTATATCATAAAGCTATGGGAGAGAGAGAGAGAAAGAGAGAGAGAGAGCGCGGAGATAAAATGGTCTAATGATAAAACTACCTATCTTCTGTAATAGTTACGCTAGCACATTGACCCGAGTTTCCATTGAAATGACAAGTGGTCGTCGTGCAGAGGACCCGTTAAGTCCCCCGTATTATCGTGTAAATAAATGTAAAAAGACACACGTAACTTACGTGATGCGCGGCAAGAGCTCGCGAGAAAAGCGTTCATATTCTATTCAAAAATTTTCACGTGCATATATTTTTCACGAACGAAAATGAATCGCCAGTGGAATGTACGTTCTCAAATGCGAATTTTTCGCGATTCCTATCGTAATGCAAATATGAACACACTCATGCGTAATAGAAAATTTAAATAAATCATTAGAAAAACAGTGAAACAACACTGTCCCTCTCGCTTTGTCAATGTTTAAGTTGCTCGGCGCGCGTTGAAGGTTTATCATAATCACGTTTATAAAACCGCAAACTTTTGTGGTACTTAAATACTTAATTTCCCGAGCAAACATGGATAACACTCGCACGGTTAAATCTGACGATGGAAATTTTTTAAACCCATATGTATGATTGTGTAATGAAAAATCTTCAAAATGTAAAACGCCATCAAAATATAATCTCGAGATACTTGAATAGATATTGCAAAAAGGTAGTTTAATATTAGTATAAAATTACACATATATATTTCACGAATTGTAGTACAATCTAAATGTGAAATCAAGTTTCTTAAAAGAAAACTTCTCAGCCAAAGTTTTTCTATGGTTAAAAGTTACTTTTCATTACCATCTGCTTTATTTAATATTTCACTATGATCTTTTGATGCGTTAACAAACTAATATATTACAATAGAAACTATAATTTTTCCTGTAGAAAGTTAAATTAATTACATAACTCAATATTCGAGAATAATTCTTGGATGTAAAATATCCTAACACTTTACACGCGATAATACCTTTTTTTATACGTTTTGTATAATCTTCACGTAACGAAATGATCGTGAGTCGTAACGAAATTTGTGCGAGTAAAGTTTTCGTAAAGACATACGATCGTTTCTCGTAGATGGTAGTTTCTCGTAGAAAATTGTTGCCATAATTTATTTTATTGTTATCTTCGATAATTGTTTCCACTATCGAATGCAAAAACATATAATTTATTCGCGCTGCAAAAAGAGAGATACTTTTCTGTAATAATATCAAACGACAATAAATTATTCTATTATAATGCAAATTTAATGAATATAATTTGAATTATTCAAATTATAATAACAAAATTTATATTGTCGAATACCTCTTTTGTACCTATACATAGAGAAATTTATTCAGCGTAGACTTATCATTGTTATTCACCGATATACATATATCAATTTTCAATTAGATACTGCCCATTATTCAGATCGATGACATATTTTTGAGGGAGAAAAATTTCACATTCGACACGAACGATTTTCTTTTTCGCTCGAATCGGCTTGAGATTTTCATGGTATTTCTATGCGATACGTATATATAAAAAGATCCAAGAATATTAATTATCTACATTTCTCTTACACGAGATAACGATTCTAGCACGCATAGCTCAGGATCTGTTACAACAACAAAAGGGACGTACGCGTTAATCGTCAAGCGTAAAGACCAGATTGCGTTCGCTCACACGGTAATTACCGTACCCTAGTTAGCTGATTCACGGTACTTGTGTTACGTGACTTTAACGAATGCAGGTTTCGGATTAACTACCAAAGGTTTCGTGAATACGTAAATTTCGATATATTCCTTTCACGTGATATGTATCAGATAATTGATTTAATCGCTGAAATAATTGTGTCGATATCATTGAATCTTTATCATATGTGCTGAAAAAACTTGTTACATTAAATAAGATCTCCCTCAGCACTCCGATATACAAAATACATATAAATACCGATACAAAGTCGATTGAACAAGTTACATAATTAATGTAACGAATATTTTATTGATACAATAATTATACGATTATTATCGTAATTGCAAATTAATAAAAATTAATTATCACGTAAATTATAAATGATATTAATATTTTTAAATATTTCTTTTGTACAAAAAAGAAAGAAAGTGAAAAAGAGAACGATCGGATATTTCTTTTTGTTCAGTTTCATAATTAAATTTGGAAACTAACGTAAAGAATTAATAAAAAAAAAAAAAATTTAATAATATTTGTATGTTAGATTATTGTGTGTGCAACATATAATTTAACGATTGTCAGTCATGAAGACGGAATACAATGTGTCATTCGACATGAGTCATTCGTCACGCCGAGGGTCGTCGATTGAAGTGTCAGACCTACGTTTACTAAACAAATTACGTGACATTCGATTAACAAAGTTAAATTGCTGTTATCTAAGGAGAGGCAAACCTATTTTTATCGTTAAAAATAAAAATAAAATAGAAACATCACAAAAGATATCACTGGTATAAATTCGATAGTAATAATCGATAGATTTATTATTAGTTATTTAATATTATAATGTGTACTAATATCACATTAATATATTACCAGCGGAAATTATGCGAGTATTTATAGCAAATGTTTGGATTTATCCGTCGAAACGCGCCCGTTACGATCATTTATCAAATTTTACAATTATTTGGTTTCCGAGACTTATTCAGGCATTTTCTGTAAACGATCCAAAATCGAGAAATATTCGCAATCTACATTACTCGATCATGCTGACGGCGAAACCGAAATAGAAATAGCAAAGAATATGAGATTAAAGTCAGACACTGGTATTATGTTAGCTCTTCTCGCGCGCGCGTAACTTTATCCTTCTCTCTCTCTCTCTCTCTCTCTCTCTCTCTCTCTCTCTCTCTCTCTCTCTCTCTCTCTTCTTCTTCTTCTTCTTCTCTGACACACAGATCGGAAATAGCGAAAATTTAATTACACAGTACCAGGTAGGTCGAAGCACTTTAACGTGGATCTCTCGTGGTACGCACGCGTTCCTGATGGTCCATTAATTACACGACAAACGTAATCGTAAGCCTGAAGGTGTATAATAGTGCATACGGAAGATCGTATACCCACGCTCGTTGCCGATGCACTTTAAAGCACGACACGAATCGATTTCAACCCCTTCGACATGCTATTATCGCATGCTGTTTATTGGCGATATCAAATTCTCGGTGATAACTTTAATAGTTCTATCTGAGATCAATATTCTCCCCGTTATGCAAATTTGCAGACGTTACGTATGTATAAATATTTCACATACATATCCGCATTTACATAATACAATCCAATTAATTATTTCGCGAAACATATTAAAAACAAATTTTATAAATAAAAAAACCTACTCAATTTTTTCTTTAAAAAGTTTTCATTCTTTGAAATATAATAAACTAGATCCGACAAAAAAAAAAAAAAGGAATATGGTTCTGTATTTTATAAGTTTCGTATTTTATTGCATGTAAATATTCATTTATTTTTATTTATGATGCATGTAATTCTTTTTTTAAGGGGAGCTGATACTCGATTAAAAAAAATGTTGCAGTTATTTTACTATTTATAGACATTGTTTCTTACAACTTCTACAGAGGTTACCGTGCCAACCCTGAGTTATGCCATACGTACATACCGACACGATACGATCATATCACTGTGTCAAAGGATATGTTACGTAGGTGTATGAGAGTGATATTTATGTATGAGGATGCACATGCACACAATGCACGCGAATCCCGATGCGTAGAATATTACTATTTATTACAGTGGCCCGCCGTCAACGACGACGGGGACGAGATGCCGTTAGTCGACATAGACACCAGTGACACAGATTTTCGTTCTACGTTTCTCGCCTACAATCAACGCTACAGCTATCAAATTTACGCGTACGTGAACGATAAATGTGTCGGGTGTTTCGCATACGATAATCTTCTCGTTATAGCTCTAGGAAAATTTTAAACCACCTAACACATACACCGATCAATTGATTTATTTTCTATTTTATAATGCATCGGAATGAAGAGAACGAGAGAGATACAACATTTCTTCATATATTAAACGTCATACCAATTATTTCGTTTCATAGCGAAATAAGATTACTATCTTGGCAGAAAAGTGGATAAAGAAAAACTTTCATCCGAAAGAAGATTTTGCGGAAGATCGTCCCAGTGGCCTTTAAGAAGCACTCTTGCATTATACGTACATATGTATGACGTTCGTGTATATCGAAAGGTCTTAGTGTCCGGTGCGCATAGCAAGATGACTTTGGAACTGGTTCACGTCGCGTCGAATGATATACGATTTCCGTTGATTTATCGTTTCGAAAGAGTATATCTCGTGGATATATCACGCACGATCGTCGGTCAATTTTATCCTTGGATCTCTCTCTCTTTTCCACTGGCGCGAGGAGGCGAGGAGCTACTTCAAGGACTGTCTCGGTCTGTGGAATCGAGTCGGTAAAGCATGATATCCGGTAATGTCTCGAATTTTAGTATTCAGATACTCGCGATAGAATCTTGACTCACGGATAATATCAGCTCAGTCTAAAACTTTCAAGCGATGATTCGATTTAAAATTTCTACGCTAGGGAGAGAATCTAATTTGAATATAATTAAATGTAGATATATTTATTAGATTCGTATAAAAATTTCGTTAAAAATATGCAATGATATATCTGCGTTTATATTCTATACAATTAATGATTTAGGCGAGAATAATTGAAAAATTTAAAACCCACGATTGAAGTACATTATCGATTTATATTCTATAGACAATGATATATGGATTTCATAAAAAATTTACATCGAAAGATGCATCGAAGAAGAGGAGGATCTTGTAATTATCATGCCGACCATCAATAGACATCGTTGGCCATGCAGAAAGAAATATTTCCCTCGAAACATTTCGACGAATGCGCGCGCCTTGTTTCCGTGTTAAATATCCATAAAATGCACGCGGTACAAGGATTCGTTTCGCAATGCGGAGCATCCTGTTTGTCTCCCGTGCGGCATGTCATAATTATGGGATGCCGCGGTATTTCTATTCGCACCAGTTATCCTTAACGCGACTATTACGTGTGTATGTCGGTGAGATTGAACAATTTTATCGGAATAATTTTGCGCACCCGGAATGCAGCAGCGGACAGCAATATTATCTTACGTCTGTCTGTCTACGGACGCATCAAAGCCGTGCTTGTCCACGCAACGGCAATAGCTTCGATCCGCATTATAACTCTCATTAAAGCCACATGAGTCACATAAGCACCATAAACGAATCTAAATTCAGGTCAAATTATATGGAACGTGTGTTCCGAGAATATCTCGACGATATCGATATCTCTTTGACATTAGAAATTATATTTCCTAATTAAATACACAGTCGCGTTTATCGGAACCTGCAAAGTTCGATGCTCCTCGATCTTTCTCTTCGCATTTTTCGGTAAAGAGCAAAAATTTATCCGCTAAATTTGCACAAAAATATTTTAGTAAAAAAAAGAAACATAATAATGAAAACAATTCTCACTGTTTCTCTAAAAAATTCTAGCGTACTGAAAAATTCTCGAGTTTATTAAACTATTGTATAATTCGATTTCTTTCTCTCAATTATTTAAAATTCTAAACTGTGTTTATATATGTATATTTACGTTTTAAATATTAGTTAAAGAATAAACGAAGAAAGATTTATTTTTTCCATCATTTCTTATACTAAAGTTTCACGGGTTTTTCGAGTATAGTTCTAACACGTTGTTTGATGACCCTTGCTTGAATCCATCGCTACGCATATACGTGCGTGCGTGCACGCAGTGTTAGCCATTTGAATCACATCTTCCCGTAGACAGTCCTCGCGTTGTGCCCGACGATTATCGAGCCTGTAGAGTTCGAGAGCTAATGGTATATCGAGGCCTAACTCGAAATTTCTGAGAGCACGGATTATTTACACAGTAAACGGAACAAAGGTGTAAGAATCGATATAGACCGGAATTATGTCGGTAGGAGATATTTCTCACCGTGTGAATAGAAATCCGACTGTCTTTTCATGCATACTGCATTCTCGAAATATTTCTCACGTTAAGAAGCGTTGTTCCATTGTCGCGGGTCTTTCGTATTTCGAAAGTCGTACAAAGTAATCGATAATTACGAAAAAAATGACGGTGTTTTACCCCGTTTCTCTTTTACGCGCGAAAATGATAAAAGTAATTCTGCAACAGAAACACGCAAATCTTCATCTTTCCCGAGCCAGTGATAAGAGGCCTAATTAATTAAGATGTATCAGAGAGAGCGTTCTCAGTGCGTAGAGTAAACGCAACACAAGATTGTAAACAAAAATTCTGACGGCTTTTTCTTTGGCCGACTGACAGTCCCGATGAAATTAATGCGAGAGGGCAATCACGAGCGATTGGATTCGTTCGTGTGCACGTGTGTAAGAAACATGCAATTAGCTTAAACATATAATCCGCGTGATTATGGTAATCGGCGGTCGATCGAGAGGAAGCCCTCGCGCGAAAGATGAGATCGGTCGAGATTTCACGTGGCCGCTAATAGGAGTCGCGCATCTGTCAGACGGGCGAGTAGGTAGAGTTGCGGGAGAGTTCGGGGCCCTCGACAATCTCGCCTCTCGATTAAAAATTCCTCACGACGGCGGATAATTAACGGAAGACCCAATTACGAAATTACGTTGTCGCGTCGAATGATCCTAATGGCCGGCGAAGTAATGGACGGGACACACTACGTGCGCGATTCTCGATCCTACCTCCCGTGGATTTTCATCATCTATACAAAGTGCTTCGGTAGAAACTTTAAATCGCATCGATATACGTGGGAGTCATACGTGCGCTACGCTCTGTAAATGGGACATTGCAGCTGTACAGGAAGTTGCTATCGAGCGGCGAGTGGAAAATTAATCGCAGGGGAGCGGCTATTATCCCGTGAAGCCAGAATAAAATTCGTAATTAATGACGAATCGTCTGATAAGCATGAGCTGAAATCAGCTGAGATTTAACTTGAAATTTTATGTACCCTTCTAATTGTATCTCTGCAAAAGACAGAGAGAAAAGCCGTCTCTTTTCGTTTCAATCTTCAAATAGAGGCAGAATATCGGCTGCATCGCAATTAACTTTAACAAATATTTATGTTATGCAAATAAGCGAATTTTACAGAATTAATCCAACTATATTTCGAGAATTTTTTTTGGTACGGTTGCTTTTCAAGACTCGAAATTAACAAATCAATCCACAGCATGTTGATGTGCTAAAAATGCAATATCGTGATAAAAAATAATGTTTCCTGCGTTTAGGAATAAAGAGAAAATAAATAAAATATTCGGACTGCATTGCTGGAAATTTATTTCCACGGCATTTCTTTGTCACGGAAAGTAACGCGAGTAATATACAAGTTGAAAGCTTCAGAACATGGCAACGACGGGCGCATTATAAGCGTTACGGCGCGTACAGAGAACTCATTATACGCAAGGTGAATTTTCTTTTAAGAGAAGGAGAGACGGCTGGAATTAATTTGCTTTTTGATTAGCTCGCGATAGAGCATCGCATGGCGTGTCGATCACCGAAACATCGTGACTCGGCGATACGATTGTTTCAACTGTATCGGGGCGAGAATATTTTTTCGTGATCCCGATCAGACGAGCGGAATTCTTTTCCGTGCTCGCGATAAAATTCTCACGATTATTAATATAACAAGTCAAATAATTCTTAACATATTTGTAATATATATAACTTTCTCTCTCAGATTACTTTTGAAGATATTCTCCATTTGAAATGACAGTATTTGAAAGTATTTATGTGCATTTGATGTAAATACGCATTCAAATCACCCTATTTTATACGTGGTAATAAATAATAAATAAATATGAAGAAAACTGCTAAATGTATGATTTCTTGAATTTCTAACAGACTGCCAACTAATTAGTAATTTTAGATTCGCTAAAATGCGTTAATAATATTCACGGTAATCCTACGTGTTTACGTGCAGATATCTCGTTGATGTTAGTAATTACATTTTATGACGTTAAATGGGAATATAATGTTATATATGGAGAGAAAGAGAGAGAAAGGAAAAGATGGAAAAAGCTATCGTAAAACTATATATAAAATTTATTAATATGATCATCGTAAATGTGAAATTTTCCCTCTTTTTTTATATTATATATGCCATCGTGCAATTTTTTTTTCTTCGACAAAACTTGAAATTTATTAAAACATCTATGAAAAAATTATAAATTTTTACATTCTTTTTTAAGTTTCGTAACGCCATAGAATGTTATTCACAAAATCTTTAGATTTTTAAGATTTATTCTAAAATATCAATTAACTATTAATATATAACGATATTATTATATTTCATATTATATTTTAATATTGATATAAACATGAATTATTTTACTTAAAAATTATATGTATTCTAGTCAGTCTTTAACTCTTAACAAATTTTATCGCAACTTCCTCATCGCTCACTTTCTGTCAATAAAAGGATCGCAAAAAAAAAAAAGATGGAATATCTTTTTTTAAATTATTCCATTCACCTAATAAAAAACAAAAGAGAATAAAATACAAAGTCATCTTAAAAGGATTATGCGCGAAAATTGATACGTGTGAAAAGCTTGTGTGTTTATCTTGCGCTATCTTATTTAAATAATCGATTATATCGTTGGCATATAAGCCATAAAAAAGTTGAAAGTCCTGTACAGTATCGTAATTCCTTGGTACCGTCGCGGTTACGACAATCTGTCGCAGACTAATAACCGCAATTAAAGCTCTGTCGTGGCCGGTCGGCGTAGCTGCCAAAGTGTTAAATTATCAACGCCAAAGTGTAAAGCGTCGTTCGCGGCGCACATTTATTTCGCATTCGGTAATATATGATCGCGCATTATCTCGCGCACGGGCGCATCCGCATATACCGTAATCCCATTTACGCATGCGAGGACTGCGTTCTCAAAAAGAAACGGAAAATCCATACGGACGACGATAATGGCGCCATTTAGACACAACCGTACGTTTCGTTCCGCGCTGTTATTCCGACCTTATTCATCCGGGTTTTCCAGGAACGTTTCAATCTCTCGCCGCAAGAGAGGAGAAAGAGAGAAAGAGAAAGCGCACGCCCTACGGAGACGAATGCAACAACGACGAACGAGAGTAGCTCAATGTACGCTATGCGTGAACGTGGAAATATTTGTTCGACCTCCTTCTTAAAAAATTCCACCCCCGCAAATTACATCGCGATTACACGACCCTTCCCGTTCAGCTTCTTCGAGCCTACGCTCGCGATCGCTACTGCATCCGCGTCTACACGCACGGGAATCGCATTCGAAACATACAATACATCTCGGATGCACATAACCAGGATTTTCGCGACGATCTAACTGCGTGTCAAGTCTGGAATAGTTACGTAAAGCAATTGTTTCTAAATCCACGACACATATCCTTCTATAATTAATTTTTTTAGTATTTTCGTAACAAATTAGAATAGTATCACACGATTGGAGACGAAGAATGTAATTTGCCGTCAATAAAATATTATAAAGCAGCGACTATTCGCGTCTATTCGAAATCCAATTAAGCGACCGTTTCGAATGCTATTTCGAGCGCGGATCCGGCCGCTATTTCTTCTCGGCCGATACTTTCCGACCTTCGCCGCGCGCGAATCTTATTCCACGGCCCTTTTCTTCGTCTCGTATCTCGCCGAGACGGAGAACGCAGGAGCCAGGCGCGTGTAACGTATCTCGGCAGTCGCTGATCCGTGCAGCGCAACCTGACTCCTTCGACAGCCACGTGCACGTGCGTGTATATGTATGCGCACGTGTTGCGTGCTCCGCGACGACGAATCCTGCCTGCCTCCAATCCATGTGCACGCGACTGCGAGTATATGAGCGCGTGTATAGCGATGGATTTCATCTGGGATACGCGATTAAGAATGTTTCTGTACAAGTAGAATATGATATAAACTGTAAATCGGTAAAAATTTTAATGTGCCTAATAATATAATCATAATTAATTTATGCAATTTATGCGTAGCATTATTCATTTCAAAAGTGAAAAGTCGAGATAACTTCTTTCGTTTTTCTAAATAAGAAAAAAAAAGAAACGCCTATAACAATTTCCTCGGCAGAATTGAAGTATCGATTTAATTCCTTTTACGAATTAAACGCAAAATTTAAAAAAAATGCCAGTTTCTCCAAAAGACATCGTCAGATAATAATTTTGTTTAAACAAGATAAATAAGTGTCGTTAAAAAACATAATCGAAACATTATATATTAAATAATAATGTGCATAGATCGCGAAACACAAGACGAATGCAACTGATATTTTCATACATAATTGCATAACAACTAAACGATACTGACGCATATCTCGATCGACTCGAGGCCGTCACTTAACGCATACACGCATGTACGAATCCATCTGTGAGAATACAGCTGTATGTACCGGTTCACATATGTTTCCTTTATATTGGCCACAATATATGCGTACGATGCGTATCAACGATGATCGTCGCTAGAACTTTTAGGCATAGTCAAATGCAATTATCTATGTATGACGGTACGATTAATATCGAAGATAGGATACCAAACTGGATCCTGTACGTTGCAACGAGTGTATTCGGCGAGCGCGCGAGCGATACGCGCGTTGGCGTATACGCGAGTGCGTGCACGTGGAATGCGATGAACAACGCGTTTATTGTGCGTGCCTCTCGGCCGGTTCAGCTGGGAAGCCAAGATTTCTTTAGCAACGATGACGAAGAGAAGGGAAAAACGGAGGGCAGAGTGCAGCGATTCGGAATATCGACTTTTTACGCAGATTTCGCTCTCACGAATGCTTGTCGGTGATCGCGGATATTGAAGAAACGCATCGCGGCATTACGAGGCCATTTCAAGCGAACAGCTGCGAGCACACTCGATCCAGATTTATTGAAATAAACGGAGCGTTTCTCAGAATGTAATATTTCTATATAAACACATGAGTTTTTAAATATTTCTAAGCGAAAAAGATGATAAATTCATTAATAAAAGATATATAGTTGCAATATTATTAATTTAAAATTAAGAATTCAATTATTGAATTCACGTTTTTTATTCGTTAAGTAAATTAATGTTTACATTTTACTATGTTGCGGATTATTCTGATAATTAAGACAATCGTATTATTTTTCCATAAGCATTAATTTCGAAATTTTCTTTTTCAATTTAATATTTTTTATAAACGTTGAGATAAAACGTTTTAGGATAGAACACTCGCGCGATGCGAATGCAACAGAAATGGAATAGACGAGCGAACAGATCGTAAATATCATTGGGCAATATAAATATCATAATGTCGATTATCACTATTAGTAATTGACTATAATTAATTGTGAGGATCATTTATTATCATTATAACGAGATGCGCTCTGTATCGGGTACAATCTTACTTGTCTTGCGAGGAGAGAGAGATGAATATTAACCTCCCTTCAACCTCCGATATCTCGAAGACCGGAGTTATCTCTCGCGCGGATTTATTAAATCGCGGTCGGCAATTAAAATTTCATTAAGAAACTTACACGCGCTATCGTAATTACATGTAAATTTCTTATGCGTAAACTCAACTTTACTTAACAGTCGCGGACACGCCGGACGCGCGAGGTGAGGTTTTTCAGTCGCGGGTACCGTTTCAGAAACTAGCTAGAGAATCGCGCAAAGAAATTGTTCACGATAATATATAATTATCCTTACGTGTACCTACGGCGCGCGATGAACGGGATAATAACCTGGATACGATCCGGAAATCATTGATTAGCTTCGTAATAAGTGATCGCAGTTTTATTCCTTTCTTAAATTTCACATTTGTCCAATGAATGCAAAATTTCTCACGAGTATAATAATCTGATATCTAAAAGCTATTCATGGATTTTGAGCTTAATCTTCTCTTACTCTTTGTTAGTTATATATTTTTAATTTCAAATAAGCTTCTTCCTCATCACGAAAAATATTCTGAAATTATGTTATTTATTTCGTGCACATTATTATGTGTTCCAGCATATGATCTGTGACGGGCGGAAAAGAGGTTTTTCTCGTTATCGTTCACGAAGAGCGATCGATTAATTTGTAAAGTATTCGTATGGAAAACGTTAGAATTTCAGATTGATATCGCTTTCCCTGTCGTTAATTATTCCGAAAATCTAATTAGACATAAAGTAGATATTGAAACGATAATATAGAGCAAATGCAATATATATTCAAAAATAAAAAAAAAGTAATATGTCCCTTCATACTAGACACGTTACAACACCGAGTGTAATCAAAGAGATTGCTCGAAGCGGATCTTCTCTCATGGATCTCTAGTATCTGTATACAGTATACGCTTTCATCTACGCAAGAACACACGTGCGATCGTTTTTATTCGCAAACTTCCTCCATAAAATTTAACGACAAACGCAAAATAAAGTTACGCCAAAGATGCAATTTTATCAGACTAAAATATTAATTTAAATTACGCAATATATCGATACTAATATTTTCAAATTATGATTGGAGTTGTAATATTAAAATTGCAATTGTAACATTTAATTACTTTCGATTGCAATTTAACGGAGAATACTCTTTAAACAATTTTGAATCGTGTGATAAATATTATATTCTTTCTAAAAGATGCGTAGAAAAGTTTAAAGTTGCAAAATATTTAAAAATTATTATAGAAACGATAAATGTTACATTCTATGGTATTATTACAAGTTGATTTACCAAAACTATGAAAAGCGAGAAACTGCGTAACGTTAAATGTATATTAAAAGTTTCGCGTTGCAAAGAGGAAACGTCAGTAAACTGACAAGAATAGCGTAGTCGCGCTATTGTATGATTTGATGTTAACGATATCATGCATGTCACGCTGCATATTACTAAAATATTGTATAAATGACATTATCTCTGCTATAACAACAAGTTGGATTTTTTGTCGTTACTCGGTAAAAATATCACGAGTTAAATAATATCCATAAAAAAATATTGACATTTCATATCAATGACAATTTAATCATTTTTCTCTCTACATACAGAGAGAATGGCTTTCTCTCAAATTTAATTCAAAGAAAACTATTGTTATCGTTGTAGAAATTTAATCGCGACCGCTCAATTTCGAAAATTTATCACGGGATTTGAGACATGTTACGGATTGAAAATTATGAACGCCGCGGTGTGGCGAGCAAAATAATCCAGCCATTATCCCTATAGCTTTCCCGGAACGTTTTTTCTCTCCGAAAGAATCGTGGCCGACGGTGTGTGTGTCGAGAATCTCGCCACCGGAAGACAGGCCCTGTCACAAGTCGGAGCAGCTCCATAAAACCCGTGAACGGGCACTAATACGGGCCGCAGTATAACCCGGCCACGGACGGGCGCGTGCGATGTGCGTTCTCCTTCGTCGTCATCCTTCGTCCTTCGCGTCATCCTGAACGCACCTATCTCGTCGACGGGACTGAGGAAATAAAGGGAGGAATTCCTCTTCAGAGAGATACACGCGCGTGTGTATGCGTGCGCGCGAGTCTCGCGGGCACTCTCGCGGACCGAACCGCGCGAGTGGAAATACGGCGCGCGTCCGTTTACGCGGTTTATTGCCACTATAATAATGATTTTATGTGCGGCGGTTGCGTGCACGCATCGTGTATGCCGTTGGTGCCTTTAAAAGCGCTCGACGAATGGTAAACATTTCGACAACGCGTGTTCCCGGTGATCGGTCGGTCGATCGAGTCGATCGATCGATCGATCGATCGACTCGACCGGCTGGGCTCGTTGCGAGATCTCAAGAATCTGTAAGACTGACTTTTTATGTACCAATATAATCCGATTGGTATTTCAATAAATTTTATACGTTTATCAGTTTTTCTTAATATAAAAAATAATTTCTATATATTATTAAAATAAGTGCACAAGTATTTTGTAAAAATCCTAAAAGTATAATTTTTACACATAAATACATTCCAAGATTCTAAATCAACGCACCGAGTTCTTCTTTTTTCATCTAAAAGCATAACGATTAATTCTTCTGTTGTAAAGATATAAAATTTTCATTCAAGGATAGAAATTAGCATTTCAGCGGCATAAATTGAAAAGAAAGATTTGCCACATCAGAACTTTCTAACTGTTTGAAAATTACCAGAACCATGCTATACTTTCGTTGTCTAATATTAAGATGCGATAGTTTAAGATGAAAGTGAAATTAGCATATAAATGCTACGAATTAAAAACTCCAATTTCTATCATTGAAAAATAATACAGGCAAGCCTTTAATTACGTACGATCGTTTTGAAAATTGATTTTAATGCGATTTCACTCTTTATTTCCGACTAATGGATTATCGATTTCATTTTCCGTTCAAGCTCTATATGCAATGACGTTTCAGACCATTCGACGCGATTCGATACGCGATCGTTTCTAATTGACTCCAACGGAATTTTTCACGCACTCGAGCATCCACGTAGGATCCGCCAGCTAGTTATCCTTGGCAGTTAAGCCTCGGTAAAACAAACTAATAAAACTGCAGCCATGACTCACTAATAACATTACTAATTATA
This sequence comes from Polyergus mexicanus, assembly GCF_030449975.1. NCBI lineage: Eukaryota > Metazoa > Arthropoda > Insecta > Hymenoptera > Formicidae > Polyergus > Polyergus mexicanus. The sequence goes on along the minus strand of NW_027223322.1, from coordinate 348,950 downwards.
TACGATTGCATATTCTTTTTGCATGTCCCGAGACGCGATGGTCTCGATGGATGCGGGGGATGTAAAAGGGAAGGTAAAGGGAACATTATGAAGACTGAATAAGAGAAAGCAGAGCGGAAGATACTTTGATTGTATGCACTATTATAGATAAAGATAGTTTCTTTGCCGAGTAAGATACGCATTTCGTGGCAATCAATTTGTCAATCACACATATGTATATATAAGTAATATAATAATATATAATAACGGTTCCTAATAGATTCTTTTTATAATTATAATAATAATATAAGAATTAGATATAATTCCTATTTATACAAAATAAGATCATTAAGACGGATGATTTTGTAAAAATACATAACATTGATTGTATTATATTTATTGTATATCCTATACAATAAATATATACTTTTGATAAGCAGGTATGGCCAAATTTCCAAATGCAAATTATTGAAAATTATTATTTAAATAATGTATCATAAATAAAATATTATTTAAAATTTTTAATATATGTGAAACATGAAATTAATAACATAAATAATAAAACTCGAACAAAAACGGATCTAAGAAACGTTAGAGTTGTAAGAGAGAATTAAAAAGAATAATTGAAGAAAAATTAAAGTAAAAAATATAATTTTCCGGATATCTTATAGCTCATGCAATAAAAAAAATATATATATACACACACACACACACACACACACATATATATATATATATATAATTATTTTAATAAATAATAGCTTAAGAAATAATAATTATTTCAGTGAATTATTTGACAACGATTGATTACTTCTTGCACAAGAAATATATATTCAAAATATTTATATTTCTGAATCGCAAAATGAATTAAAAATTTGAGAAAAAATTTTAAATAACATGCAAGTAAATTATTATTTTATTTTAAATATTCATATAAAAGTCACACATACCATACGTAATATTATTATCCTCTATTTCAGATTTTTTTTTTCTCTATCTGTGCTAATAAATTTACGGATATAGATTTAAACGTATAATATTCCTCGATTGCAACGCTTGTACGAAAAGTGCACTTTTGAAACGGTCTGTATGACTTGTACACTTTCGCCAATGTATGTATTTTGTAAGCATCGCGCGAGACACTGCGATTTCCAACCATAAAGTCGGCGCTGATAGCAGCCCATCAATTTCGTAGGATGATCCGTGCGGCTGCTATGAAATGCACCACCGACGGCAAGCTCTGAGAGATATCTTTATCTGTAATCTTAAGTATGCCAGTACAATTATTCATCCCGTGCCTGACGCACTCTCGCGCCTAGCCGCCTCAATTGGCGGGGTCTGCGCCCGGTTTCAACGCGCTATAACTCGTCTCTCGCACTGCACAATTAGGGCGCTTCTTCATGCTTACCATGCCAACGAAACGAAATTTCAAGAGAATTGATGGATCGTATCGTACTTGCAAATTTCTTTGTTTCTCGTAAGAGCAGACAAACAAAATCCCAAATTATATAGCAAACATATGCCTTAATATATGGTATATACATATATATAAATTTCGTCGTATGTTTAACTTAATTTCGTATAAAGATTTTGCTTTGCTAAATAAAAAAATTATCTACATTTAAATTTTCTAATTTTTATTTACAAATAATTGATAAACTTATAAAATTTTATTCATTTCGACGAATTAGAGCAGTCGTTTGTAAAGTATACCTACATTACGCATCTCTCTTTGTAGGAAAATCTAAAAAAAAAAAAAAATCATTATCTCAGCATTGGTTAAATTTTTCTGTTTCGAATAATCTGGTGGATAGGGTAGAACGGCAAAGCACGGTTCGCTAAAAAATCGAATATAACTTCGGTTAGAGAAGCAGTGATATCGTTCGCGTTCTATTAATACAGGCGTGTCGCAATAAAAATCACTAAATGCACGGCCTTGTTATCCACGCGTAGGTACCTGCGTTCGATTTTGCGGAGGCAAGCGGATCTATAAAAAGCTTTATCAGGACGGCCGCATCTTCTCGCGACTGGCGTTAGTCGGTCGACGACTATCGGCCGAGTCGTTTAATTGAAAAAATGGTGACGCTCTGCCCGTCTAAACGCGAGCGACCGCGATTGCCCGAGCTCGACGCACAATTTCGCGAGTGTAACGAAAGAATGAACTTTTTGTCGCCGTTTCATGTGCTCCGCGTAAGGTCATCTATAGAAACCCTGTCGCACTTCTAACCATCACCCGTGCTGCGAGAGAAAATTTTTACGACATCGTAGAATCCGACTATCCGATAAAACGCATATTTACCGACAAAATGATACGCGAAATTTTATATATCGCCGTATCGGATATATTATTAAATCGCTCTACCGTATTTCCCGCATTGTACGTAGCGCCTTCATTTTTTTTTTTTTTTTTTTTTTTTTGTATCACATTCTGCTCCGTTTCTATGCCGCACTTTAATCAGATAAGAAAATTAATTAAGCGTTCTTTGTTACTTTTTGCCGAGAAAAAAAAAAAGACAAATATCTATTCTAAGCTGTTTCTCTGCTTACGTTAATCGCAAAGATGGTATCGCCGTTTGAATTATTTCTGACTTTGTGCATTTGTTATTTGAAACGAACGGTATGACTCCGCGACTCACGTGGTTCGCGCGAAAGCCTGTGGTAGTAGACACCGACGATGTAACATTAATCACGTTGGATTAAGTGCAATTATTAATTTCTTCCTCGTAGCGGGGTGCGCGAGGTATCGCCGCGCCGCTATCATCGCATCTCGGGATTGATCGAGTAATTCTTTGGCGATCCTACGTGCACGTGATCATTGAACGTGACGTAAAACCACGGCTGTCATAACGTGTATAATATTACAATTGCATTAATCAAAGTCCATTCATTCTCGTTGCAACCACTTCATCACATTCGTATACTATATCACAATCGTTCGAATGTATTTTTCTCCCTTCGGTTATATTTGAAGTTTTATATATGGACAAAATATTCTACTCGGAAAACATGTATATATAGCAATTAATAATACGTATGCGTTTAAAGTATATTTAATGTTTGTGTTATTATTGAGTAATGAATAAGTAAATAAGCAATATCAACGCGATATTATCCGATTTATTGCATTAGTTTCAATAACGCTTCGAAAATGAATTTGATCGATTAAAACTTAATGAAATCGCCCCGATCGCGATGTATATTTTCGTTACTGTTACTATTTTCGTTTCGTTGCTATTAATTGAATTAATCCATCACCCCGTCGCGGTTTAATCGTTCTTGAGACCGAGTGCTACGCGACTTTTGTGCGCTAAACTTTAATTAACCGACCGTGTGATCGATAGTGGATTAGAAAAGAGACACGGAGAGAGAGAGAGAGAGAGAGAGAGAGAGACGGCCGAAAGGATTACTCTCTCTCTCTCTCTCTTTCTCTTGTCGATACTAAAAATAACTCGGATTTCATATTCGAGTCTCGCTCCTACGGAATCCGCGATCGCGTAGCGAGCTCCTAATTAATTCCTGCGCTATAAAGGGAACACGCGTCCAAATAAACACGCGCTCCGTGCAAAGGTATACGGCAAGTAGCATTTCGCTATTCGCTCGCTCGTTCGCTCACGCTGCACCTGCACACACGGCCAACTGACATTTTTCGTGATCTTCATCACGGAGACTCGAAATGCAGTCCACCTTGAAGGTGGACTAACCGTAGAGGTGCGTCGCCCCATGAAAATGCAAATTGTATATCCCCCCCTAACGACTCGCGCCCTTGGACACTATTTTATGGTGATTGGATGAGTCTTAAAATGCGGCACGTACTTACCGGGCGGATTTAGTGTTTCACTTGCTACCGCCATAACCCCCCTCCCTCCCTCCCTCCCTCCTTCCCTGTTGTCCCTCCTGTAATCGACCTGTGCTTACTTGAAACATAAAGAAACACGAAGGTATTAGGTACACTCGAACGATAGCGTTGTAGAAAGGTTACTTCGCGAGAGATATCGAAGTGATCGATTTTATGGAGAAGCGGCCCCGCTTTGCCAGATCGCCTGTGTAAAATGCCCGAGTTACGGCCGGAAAGGCCACGAAAGTTGAACGGAATAGAATCGACCTAGACGCCGGTATATCTCTCAATTTATCAGTAATAGGGAACGATGATAAGAAAACGAGAGAGCCGCGAATATTTTAGCAAAGCGCATTTAGAACGCGTGTCAATTATTTCGCGATGCGTTACAAGAATAGATATAAAGGGATGGAAAAAGTTTCATCGTACGCCTGATGTAAATTATTATTAAAAGAATATAAAAATTTAAGCGCTCGTGTGTGTTTCGTGATTCTATGTCTCGCGCACACATATAGTTTGAAGCACAATATTAATCGCGAACATAGTTTCTTCTTCGTGTCCTTGATACGATAAATTCGGTCCGGTAAGTTGCGTATACGTCATTACTGGCTCGCATCGAATTACAAAAGTGTGCTATATATATACTATTATCGAGGTATCGAAAGCATTGTTTTGCTTTCGTACGAGATATCCGTTTGCAACGACGCATCTAGATGATCTTACTTACCGCAATAGATAATCAGCATGATATAACGTTATCTAAAACGAATCGATATATCTGGCGTTTGATAACGAAAAATAAATTACGATAATTTTAAGTACTTTAGATACATTGTCAAACCGGTGTGGATAGAGAGAGATCACTCGAACGATAAATCCTTCGTAATGTAACATATTTGTACCATGATAAAAATAATTTTCTATAATGAAAGATTATTTTTTATAACAGAAAACACGTTACGCACGAGATGATGAGGAGCGCGAATCTTAGCGCAATCGACGCTCGTTAAACGAGCAACTCCGAGGTGCTTTCGTTCTTGTAATTAACGCCGCTCGACACATCCGTGCGCTAATAAAGTGCGATAACGCGCGATCAGGGAATGCAATATTTTATGAGCCAGTACACCATCGGTGGGCCGTACGTCGGTGGCATTTACATGTTCCATAAACCGGTACGTCTGCATCTCGCAAATGCGCGGTTTCGCGCATCCGCAATCGCTTTGAATTCCCATGGGTCGCTAAACGGAGCAATCGTTAAATTAAAGGCCTAATCTCTATTCTAACGGTCTGAAAAATTGATGATTTTTAAGAATTTTTTTTTTTTAAAAACGTTAAAAATTTATCGTCATTTCATATATGTTTTTATTAATGTTTAGACGATACGTCGGTATTTTTAAATTTTAAATATTTAGCTTTGTTTTCTTCAATAAAATCCCCTACGCGTAGCGTGTTCAAAAACAACGATGTGACATGCTGTTCCTCATGTCCGAAGCGAAACAAAAAAAACTCGGTCTACTTTTATTCTATAGAAGACATTTTGGGATATTGAAGCTAATTAGGATTAAAAAAATTAATATTTAACGCGAAGGCAACCACGCTTATTATATTAAATTATTTACCTCATACTCTTCGTTTGCCTTGTAGTACAACACATTTCGATTAATTATCTAATCTACTGCCATCCCGTTCATAGGTTCTTTTTCAATGTATCGTATATCGTTTGCAAAAATAATACGCTGAACTATTTTTGCGCCGGCTGCTCTTTCTCGTTAACCCCGACTTCTAGCTCGTATTTTTCTTCTCGCTATACGTATTTATGTACGCGCACTCAACTCTCACGACTCATCTACGTGCCGTTATATCGATGTTTCATAAATTTCGCGGATCCGCCGACTCGACACTGCCGAGCCGCTCGTTTCCTTATTACCAGCCTCAGGTGCAATCAATGACAGCGACGATTCTCCGTTAGAATCTTGAGAAGGGAACGGAGGGAAATGGAAAGAGAGAAACAAAGATGTGCATGTACATAGCGGCAAATAAAGTAGATGATACGGTTTTCCATCGACCTTCTGAAATAACGAAAAGGCTCGGCTTATTAATGAGAAAGGAAAACAAAATTAATATTACACGATTACCGCGGATCGACGAGAAGATATTATTAGCAAGTAAAATTTTATAAGCAATCGATTGACCGAATAAATTATATACGTTCACGGCTTTCGCTTGTTGCAATATAATATCAATTAATAATACATAACATTCTAGATAATTTTCTTTTCGACCGATATTTCTTTCAAAAAATTACGATAGAGTATTTTAGTACGGAAAAAAAAAAAAATTGAAAAGCTGTTTAACATCTGATGATTCATAGAATATAATCATCGAAATATCTTATTTAAAAAATGCATGGGAATCTCTTTATTCTTATTATTATAAATAAATACGATATTAAAATAATATATAAAAACTTTTGTGAAAATCATACAATTGCCAAACAAAGCTTCGTAATGTCAAATTGATATCAGATTTTTAACGATACGGGTTACAAAAGTGAAACGTGCTTGAAAAGAAATTATTTTGCATTTGCTAATAATGCGTATACGCATCACAGGATGTAATAAAATCGCACTTGAAAGATGAAATTCAACTTTGAATGTGAAATGAGTAAGTAATGAGAAAAGTTGCCTGGAAAATGCTCAGGTTCCATTTTCCCAGCGGCGATTCAGTTCTCGCGAATAAAAAAATTATTCGACAAATTTCTTAATTAAATCGCGAGATACAAGATGTGACCTGGAGCAAAAATATTATACAACGACAGATATATTCTGTCGAGACGCGAGAAAAAGATCTCTCATCCAGGACAATTCACTAGACGCGAGATGGTCGGTTTATTTTTCGCGGCGAGTAACGCGCTCGCGATTTAGTTGCCAAACCGGTCGAAGGTGCAGCGCAGAAGCCGCAAATTAACGTTATTCACGCGCATGAAGTTGCATCGTCACGAGACTCGATGAATTTTATTAAGAGGCTCTCGTTCGTCCCGCGGCAACTTTATCGTCGCGAGCTCGCCCCAAGGCTGCGCGTACAGACAAACTGGCTCTTTTCGATTAATCGATTTATTTCATTTTCTTTTGATTTGTTTGCCGCGCAGATACGGACGGGTAAATACAGCTTAGGATAAGAATAGTAAAATTATAAAGATAGAAACGTTATAGATATACGTACAACGAGGAGATAGAAATGCGTGAGCGAGGAGCGACGATATAGTCGATTAAGATGCTCGTTTAATTAATACGCGTCGTGGATGATTTGTGAAGTTAGTGTATAATTCGCGATGCGAAAAAAACGCGACCGCCAGGCGAGGAGAAAATTTAAATATCATACTTATTCATAAACGTTTTCATACAGATTGAAAGTAGTTTAATTGAAGCCACAACTGTGCCGTCTCGCGCTATAACTATATTTCATATATCGATATGAAAGGTGAGAAATCAAAAAAAGGCTGCATCGGGAAATCCGACGATGCATTCTTGTGAGACGAAATACGAATGTAAATGCGATTCGTCGCTTCGTTATTGCATCACTAGGTGGCAATCTAATACGATGTAGAGATGCACCCGTATGCATCAGAGAAACCGACCATGCCAGAAAGCAATTCCTGCTGCCTGCTACCAGGGATGCGCGAGAGTTGCTCTCGAATGCGATTTATTCGAGCGCGATTGACGCTCTCATTGAACACTCGTGTGATATTTCCCGTGACATATAGATATATCGAAACACGAATGCATGAAATATGGATTCGATAGAAATTGACAGCCAAACGTATACGGTATACTCGGAATCTTTCTCCGATTTAAAGATTTATTTAGCTGCGAAGCCCATTTAACCGGATAACTAGCAAAATTAATTCAATCTCGAGATCGCAGAAACTTAGTTTCTTTGCGTATACTTCAACATTATGTTCAAGATTTATAATTATTTTGATTATTTATACAAGATTTATATTTTTTATTGCATTTTATAAAAGTTCATACCTGAAAAAAAAAACTTGTTTTCTATTTAAATTACGCAATCTTTTTTCTCTAAATTAAATATTTGTTCAAAAAAACTAATAAAATATTCAATTGCACGCATTATTGTTTAAAATATTGAAAAACGTGGACTCCGTTTCATGCTTGGGATACATTTGTATTGTCAGACGCTAAAATTGATCGGTGCATCGTAAAAATGTAAAACTATTTTTCATAAAAAATATCTAAAGATAATGAATGTACGAGAATTATATGTATAATGTATGTATGTATGTATATATGTACGTACTGTATAAACTATTTAAAAAAATGTAAAAAGATGGTAGGTCGTTTTCTGCATATTATCTCAAATACTAGATGCTGAAAAAAATCAAAGTATCTGCAATATTTTATTGCGCTTCCAAAAATCAATAGTTATCATCTCGTCATTATTATTTCTCTGTTTCGATTTTAGTATTCGATTTTAGTAGTTTCGAATAATATCAAGATTCTTTCCGATATAAAATATCTTTCTTCTTTTCCGAGATAGATTCATTGATACGATTAATTTTAAATAAAATGAAATAAAATGTGCGTGTGGTAAATAAATGTATGGTTACAATTTATAATAAATTCGATAAAAATTTTCATGTATCCGGATACAATCACTGACACAATAAGTAAGACGATTTTTCACGCAATACAATAAAAGTACAGTAATTCTCACGGAATTTTACGCAGTCGGAATATTCTGTTTCACCTATTGTCTTGGTCTTTATAGGAAAGCCCAAGCATTCTCAGGTATAAACGCACCTCGTTCCGCGAAGAATACGCATTCAAACTTTCTAAACTGCAATTTGTCTTGATCGTTGATATTTCAGGCTCGCGCGCCCCTTCTTTTGTCATCGATTTTGCGGCTTACGAAATTAAAGAGACGCCACGCGATAGTTACTGGCTGGTGAAATCGAGAGTCTTCTTCGTGTATTTATAATCAAATATTCGGTACGGCATCTACCCTTTCATTTAAATAATTTTTAAGCGACTTAATGCCATGAGTGAGATTATACACTAATGCAATTGATTAAATTTCCGGCAATTATACGTCTTATATTCGCCCGATTAGTAACATAATGTAATGTTATGATAATTCTTTGGTGCATAGAAATGTGATGCTTAAGAATCAAATCTTCTTGATTGGTAAACGATATAAATAATTAATAAAACACTCAACAATGTTTTCAAAATAATCTCATGATAAAATCAATTCTTAATAATGCTGAATTTAATATTCAGTAATATTCTAGAAAAAAATGTACATCAATTTTATTTGGCACTCTTAAAAAGTTAGATATTTTACTTTATAATCTTTATAAAGCACCGTGTGTAGAATTATATACTTATGGTCTAATTTCGAAAATGAATAAAAATTATAAACATCACTCTTGTCGAACTTGACATTAGGACCACCGACAACGTTATAACGTTTCTCATCTATTTACAAGGTAACTATCAAAAAACAAAAAAAAATTCACATAAGTGCTATTAGGCAGTAGTTTATAACCAAGGACTACTTAGTGGTGACCAGAGGCACGTTTCTCCCAAGACAAATAAGCTGACTTCGCGGGACGCGTAATCGTTGTGCTGCGTTTATATTGTCATCTATTATAAGACTCGTGGGTCTTCACAAATAAATCTCGACGCGCACATTGTACCAACGAACAACTGTATACGTTTTACGCCGAATCCGCAAATTACGCAGCCGTTTGGTCTGCGCGTCGATCGGGTTGAATGACTGCTCGCCATTAAACTTTAATCGTTGTGGCAGAGCTTACTGTATTCTAAATCCGCTATAAAATTTGAAATGATTTATTTAAATCTTCCGATTAAAATTTAATTTCAATTTATATTCTAGTATGTGTAGTATAAATCTTGGTGACCTTTTTAAATTATGTAAATTATTTCGTGCATTTGTGAAATCACGCATAATATTATAAAATTTGCCAATAGCGAACACATTACAATTACATATCATTAAAAATTATTTTAATTATATATTTTGTTCCAATAAAACATTATCTAAAATTTTTTTTTTTCGTAAATATATATTATAGATATAATAAATAAAAATTGAAATATTTTTGATTCGTAAAATCACGTAATTATTTCAAACAGAATTTAAAAAATATAATTGTCATGTGTAAGTAAATTATTATTTTACATTAATTATTTATAATATAATATAATTCAGCAAAAATAACACTTACAAATATAATTTTATTTTCCATTTTAAATTATATTTTTTACCTTTGAGATACTCGTTAATATTCGCGTTTTTTGCGGTTCGGATAAATGACATGTGAATCGTGCGGTCAACGTGCAACAACAAAAACCTTTTAAATGAAAGGTCACTTGCGCAATAAAATTCAACGTTTTATTGCATTTCTCTTTTTCTCTTTCTCACTATTGATCTTAATATACGCATTTACATGTTCTCACACTTCGAATCGGAATAAAAATTAAAATCAAATATAATTGTGAGAAAACGTAATGATACAAACGCGAGATAAATTAAGTTGTATAATGATATGTGTATATAAATCGATTTAATTAAAGCATCGTCATATATAACAGATTTTAACAAAATATTAAATATAATTATTTCTGTCTAACAATCACAATTACAATGAAACTAGCATTTGAACTAGGCCAACAGCGAGCAGAAAGTTTATCTTCATCATATATTGAAGAAGAAAAGTGAATGCAGTTTGTGTCCAAACTCCAAGTCAAAGGTTTATTCCACAAAACATTATTAATTATTTTCGTGCGATAACAATGTGACACAAGTTTCTACGGTAATCTCTAATATATAATTGTATAAACCCGACGAGTCAAATGTTCGAAAATAAATAAAAATATATATGTTTCAACTTTATTGTCCTATTATCATTAAAATTCGAGATAATTCAAAAAAAAAAACAAGAAAGAAAAAGGAGAGAAAATAAAAATTTGCGTATTTTCAAGAATCTTTTCTTCTACATGATAATCAAAATTAAGAGACGAAATTTTCTTCAAATCTATTTTATCGAGGCGCCAAACGGATTGCGATCTTTCATTCTTTCACGGTGCGCATAAAAAATAAAAATTATATTTTAGTACAATACGAATTACTCGAAGTAGATTTATATTAATGGTATTAGTTTTTTTATCGCCGCAGTGCATTTCTACCGCTTTTTATTGAAACATGCAACATAATACTTTGATTCTATATAGAACTGAAACCCCCAGGACAAATGATTTTCCGCAGAAACGTAGTTTCAATAAGCCACATATGTTTTTACATAGAAAGATGTTTTCACATATGTGATACATCATGTCAAAAAAAAAGTTATACATAAACTGTAAAATCGGATCATTAGTGTGCATCAAATGTACTAGATTCAATATTTATCAATTCATGGGATTAACATACGATTCATTGGGTAAATAGAAATGAAGGTAAAATATAAAAATCTAAAATAAATATTAAAATAAAAATTAAGAAAAATATAAAAATATAAATAAAATATTATCTTAATAACGATATTAATTAATATTTCATAAAACCGTTATTAAATATCTAATATTATTCAATATCGTTGTATGTTTAAATAGAAATGGAAAAATATAAATGGAAATATATAAACTGAATTCATAAAACCAAATATTATTTATTTAGCAAAAGTAATAACAATATTACGTTTTTAATTAATAAACATTTATCTTATTTCACTTTATAAATGATTAAGATATACAAAAGTGTCAAAAATTTTGCAAATTTTCCAATATTTTTACTATTTGCAATATGCAACGTCGTTTTCCAGCAGTTTTGCAGTATTAATAATATTTAGTAAATATTTCGCAATATTTTGTGTTATATAAATCACTATTTAACCATAAAATACAATAATGTTGGTCAGGAATTAAACACACGAAATTTTAATAAATCGTATCGTTGTAAATTTTTGCTCTTAATATACATCATGCACATGGTTTTTTTTTTTTTATGTATGCCACGCGTGTGTGCTACATTATCTTTTAATAAAACGAATTACAAGAAAAAATAATGTTTTAATAGAAATAAAAAATTATTTCGCAGCTTTGGTGGTCTTCTCTTTGGTGATCAACGTTGCGTTGCATTACGAAAGAGTTCTATTGTTTCGAGAGAGCACACTTTTCATCGCGACAACCCATAATTATCATGGCCCCACGATACTTTCTGGATCGATTGAAATCCGCGATTTATCGAACGCGATAATTGCACGTGAAATACGTTGCCTTTTGCCTTTCACTCTTCGCCGCAACAAAATCTTACTCGCAAACGAACAAGTTAATAAAAGAAATATTTATCGTTAATATCGTTTTGTTTCTTCGGAACACATATAGCCGTAATAATTGTCGTCTCTCATCGATCACTCATATAATTCGCGAGACCTCATCGCAATAAGCGATTATGCGACCACCATAAAGAACGTATATGATCTTTTTTCTTTATTCATTAATTTCATCAACGTGAGAACGTGTCATATGAGAAATAACATCGGCCATCCGATAGTTTTCAATTAAACTCGAGTCAGTCGAAGCTTTTATTTTGAAACATAACTGTTATCGTGGAAGCCGGTGAGGCATTGAATATTGTCAAAGAATAATTAAATCCGATGTTGCGTAATATTCCAGTCGGAACCGCCGTAATCTTGTTGGATTTAAATTGACCCAGTTATTTTCCGTAGAAAAGTTAAATTATCCCATAATAAACTAATAATACTTGGAAAACTGATGCATATATTGAATATCGGATTTTCTCAGATTTCTTTTAATAATAAACTTGCGTTCCCTACTTAATTATATTATATATAATATGTTTAATATATGTTGTATCTCTGATTAAAATAAATAATAATAAATACTATATCTTATTAGCTCTCTTTATTATATTAATACTAGTAATTTTATTGCAATGTATAGTACATAAAAAGAAAAAAAGAAAAATCAATAATAGATTCGCAAATTATCCCTATTTCTGTTTAAAAAGTTTACATAAAGGAACTATGAGAAAAAAATACAAAAAAGATTATAAATTCACTTATATATTGTATTATATAAATATATTCCCGATATTTTGATATGCGTCATATCGTTTAATACCAGTTTTGCAACGCATCTGAAGACATCTCTTAGCGTACGAGTGCGTTTTATTTGATCAAGATGTTGCTTTTCACCAGCTGTTGTTTCAGCAGCAAAATATCCACAGGATCATTCTCGGAAATCGCAAAGAAAATACTAGTCGCCTTTACGACCTATCGAAATGATATTCAATTGCTTTGCAGCAGGTGGCATCTAAGATCACGCGTATGCAAAATTTAACGGTTGCAAAATTATGACAAACGAGATAACGCTTAATGAAATCAATACATCAATTCGCGGATAATTCACTAAATAATATTGTAAATAATATTTATCATATAAAGTAACTGCAGTTAAAAAATAATCCTACCATCGGTCATCGTAAATAACGCAGTCAGAAACGAAAATAAAGCGTTTATACGAGATTTCCCTCAAAATTAAAATTCAACAACATGCATCAGAAATATTGTACAAGAAAATAATTAATTTAACAAGAAATAATAATTTATAAATATAAAAATATATTTTTATACATATAAAGAAAAATATAAAATGTAAATTATATCTGTGATATTTGATTACAGACTATGTTAATATTATCTATTCTTTATCGTTTGCAAAATTATTTATTTTTTCTTTTATATATATATATATATATATATATATATATATAGAAAGAGAGAGAGAGAGAGAGTTTTTCTCATATAATTTATATTTCAAAGATGTTTTCATCTTCCCGAGAGCGTTGCTATATAACTTGATGAAACATGGGCTCTGACATAAAACGCTTACCTGCGATTTTCCGCTCGCGCATTCGCCGCCATAACGCTTCCGCCTTGCGCATCGGCCAATTCTCGACTTTCGCGCTGAAGCTGCGGAAGAACTTGTACTCCTTAAAGTGCGACATTCTTCTGCCGCCGGTGTTTTCTGTCTCGTCGATGTTACTGGAACTCGTTGTGGTGCTGGCTCGACAATCTTCGTTCGACATGTCTACTATCAAAAACTAATTTTCCTTTCCGTTTCACGTAAGAATAATCTCGAGTTATGGTAATCGAATAATTCATGCAAAGTCGAATCGTTTGGCATGTTTCTTCTTTTTGTAAAAAAATATTGAATCATTATATTAAAGTCCTATTTAGTATTATCTTCATGGAATATATTCTCTTTCGATTAAAACATTTCCAGAGAAATATATATGTATATATATCTCTATAATATATTTTTAATTTATTCCAAAATATAATATATCTTTACGCTTAGCATAAATATGTCAAAATATAGTTCACATCTCTCTCTTAATATATTTTGTACGTAAAATAAAATATCTCAAAGATATATTATAATTCTGAAATGGGGAAAAAGCGTACGCGTTTTCACAGCGAGAAAAATAAGAAAACTGAAAACAACTTCTATTTTCTTCACTGCGAACTGGGCCACTTGTTGCTACCGACTGCACGTTCTCGGCAGACGATTGTTTGCTGTATCATATCAACGATCCGAATCCTTTCCGAAAGTCAGCAAGGCGATAAGCGAACGTAACGAGATTCGCTCGTAGAATTTCCGCGTAGCACAAAAGTTTCTCTTCCGTGATTCTTTTCTTTAGAGATTAACAACAATGCTGTTTTTCCATTTCCTCGTTAGAGAAAAATAGATTTTAGTTAAATCCTCATTAATTTTCCACCATTGTCTCAAAATTTTTTTTCAATTGCTTTCAAATTCCTTTCTCCTTCGCTTAATTTTTCGCAATTCAGAATAAATTTATCTCGTAGACGCTGGGAAATTTTCTTATATCTGTCTATTTCGCAGAAAATGCTTTTATTCGTGACAGCCTGACACGACAGCTCGCTTTGAGAAATAAAGAGATATAAAGTTTGTTCGGTTAATCCAAAGCGAGATCCTGGGAACTTCCGTCGACCAAACGATTAATCGCTCTGATATCCTTCTCAGTTTCGAAGAAACTCCATCACATTTCCGACGAAGAATTTTACATTTTCTTGAGAAACCGCCTGAGCTCGACAGCTACCGGCCGTCGTTTGCGGTCGACCATTTAATTGAATTCTATTCAGGTACCAGTAAATACTGCACGTATATATCTTCACGTTGTTGTCGAGAAGAAACTCGCGTGGAAACGTTCATACTCCAAAAAAATATGCTCCGCAAATGATGCACCAAAACTGCAAATTTATTTATACGAGTGTTTGTTGAAACGGAACCATATCATTTCAGATAATTCCGTATTCTTTCCAGAGCCGAACAAAATATTTATATTTCAAATTGAACAAGCGATTATAGAAGGAAGATTTTTAGGAGTTTCCAAAAATTATTCTCTTTCAAACTCCAAACGATGTTGATCCATCATATTAAATGATTGTATTATTTAATCCCTTAAAAATATAAAATTTGCAAACGCTTTTCTTCTAATTATTTCATCCGCCAAACTTTATAACTTAAACTGCAAAAATAATAGCGCAAACATTACCTTTCGTATAAATGCATATTTATGTCAAACGAGATCACTTGAGAATATCGTTATAGAAAAACATGCAGCAGATATATATTATGAAAGGCTCACAAGCAGTCGGAGAATCTAAGAGAATAATGAGAGTAGAGGCTTAAAATATCTTCTGCCCCTTGACAGGTAAATCGATAAGAGAAAATAAATATGGATGAGTATTGTCAGATATTGATTTCCGAGACACATATTGATCTCATCTGTCAAACTCAATAGCGGAACATATTCTAGAAGCTATTTTAAATCCAGAGACAATCCAGAGATAAGTAAATAGTGTAGCGAGAATGAAAAAGTTGTAGTAAATGGAAAAGTTGGAATATTGTGGAAATCCAGAATTATTAAAAAAAAAGTTCCATAACTGAAAACTTTTTATGAATCGCGAATAATCGTTAAAATTTCAAATTAAATTTCAAATCTGAGTATGAACAAAAAAAAACACAATTTTTGTCGGACATTTTAGCAACAATGAAAAAGTTGCTTCCGATGCGACCATTATTGTTTATTATACACGTTCTCGATTTAAGTTCCTATTCGCTAGATGCGCAATTAAAACGAGATCTTGTGTCTTAGGAGACACGCGAAAGGTATATACGCTGAAGACAAGAATCGGCAATTTTGATGAGCAAGAACAAGTTATATCGTGTGTAATAAAAGGCTTTTTTTTCCGATTGTCTCTGATGATCGATAACTTTTCATCGCCATTAGGAAACCGAAGAAAGCGACTCTTTGTCGAGGAGAAAGGTGTGTATCGCCATAAGTGAGGATGGCTGTTTTCCCGTTCTAAAGCTTTCAAAATCAACATGTTTCCGCCAACACGTAAATCCTAATTTCCGAAACTACAAGTTTACGTTGAAATTAATTAGCAACCTCGTTTCTCTAATCAGAGATGGCGCATCCATTTAACACAAACATCTTTCATCTTAATTTGACACATAAAAGCAGATCTACAAACGAACAAAATTGAAACTTCAAGACATAAATTTATTTAAGAATATTTAATATTTTTTCGAACATTTTTTCTTATTTTCTATATTTGATCCTTTCCAGAAAATTCAATAATTATTAGTTTCAAGCGTTAAAAAATTATTATCCACCTCCAATAGTGACCAAAAATTTCACATTTGAAGTTCATCATTTATTATTATTATATTTTTCCACAATCTATTCTTCTGTCCAATTCAAATGTTCAATTCGCGCCTTCTTTTCACACAAATTATTTACAATTATCCCAATTCTTTACTTTCCACGATTCGATACAATATCCTACTCACGACTTTTAACATTTTCTTTCGCCTTCAAACATTGGCCAACAAGAGTCAGGGAAAATAGATTGAGTTAGCTTGGTATAAAATCAAATTCCAAGTTTCGTTAACGAGCTTTCCCACGCCGCTGCAAGCTTGATAGCGGACACGATCGATACGTTTCTCTAAAGTCATCGTTGCATATGCGAATTAATCAACGTTCCGTAAAGTTGACCGGTTACTTTTCGTGTGTTCGAAAAAAAAAAAAAAAAAAAAAAAAAAAAAAAAAAAAAAAAAAAAAACTCGGATAGATCCCGATTGCAGAGAAAGCTGCGAAATAGGTAAAAATGCGACGCGTGCAACATGTGTGCGCACAAAAGATGCCTCTCTTCAAGGTTACTCAGCATCTCTCCGGACGCGCGCGACGAGATAGAGAGATTTATCGCGTAAGCCGCGACGGTATGTATGTATGTATATATATTGTTAAAGGAAAGCGGTAATCACGATGCTTAACGAGCGATTTGTGGCACTTTACAATGACGACATCGCGCCGGTAACAGATTGCGACCGTCTCGCAAACATCTTCCGATCTCGTCGTCACTCGGGACACGGCGAGAGACGCGTCTGAGAACTGTCCGTCATCTGGTGCACTTCGAATCGCGCGCGCATCTTCTACTGAATCATATGATTATGTCAATGTACTGTTACGCGAATTATTTACAGTTACGTCGCTAAATCATCAAATGTATCTGTATCTATCTTTTCTCGCATTTAACGATGCAGATAAGAATATTTTGTACTAGAATCATGTACATTGTGATCTCCATCGAGAGATTTCTGAGATAATAAAACTTGTAAGATACAATAAAAATATTTAAAAAAACGAAAAAGCTGTAATATTTCAGAGGCCCTTTAATCATCTGTTCATTTTTGGAGCTTTCTGTATCAATTAAAATGCTTCATCGCGTTATTGGAATACGATGATCTTCGTCTGCGGTTTATAAGCATCGCGCGATAAGCGTATATTTATAAATAAATGGAAAATTATAGCATGACCTTTCGCGGTTCGCAGCATCATCTAAACGGAGCGACCGAGACGAAGGACTGCGGTTATTAAATCGCTGAAAATGACGAGGAAAAATACCATAACTGTCATATTATAAAATATTATAAAGAAAATATCACTTTAAAAATAAAAAAAAAAATACATTACTTAAAGAATATAAAGATAATAATATATGCAATATTATTACTTGTGCAATATCTTATTTGCAATTAAAATTAAATTTCAGTACTATATGTACATCACGGATACTTTTAGTTTTAAAACATATTCTGCTTCTAAATGTGTCTAATATTTAATAACAAAATAATTAAACCTCAATATAGTCATATCGTAATTATGCGAGATTAGCCACGAGATTACCCACGCCGCGTTATTAGTTTAATCGCGATAATATCTGCATCCAGTCATGCATCTTAGCCTGCAAATCAATAAATAGCTGCTATTAGATAAGCTGCAGTCTTTTTCTCTCGATGGTTTGTCAACGAGGGTCAACAATGACCGGCGAGACATGGGAGGGAAACCGACGCCTTTCTCCCGGCATAACCGTACGTTGTTCGTGCCGGCCGTTCTCGCCAAATGACGAGATTAAATACTTCCCGGGCGAACAATAAGAAAGCTATCTCCCTATACGATCGGGTATCGATCTTAATTTGGTATTGTTACGAAACATCATTTAGCCATTGGCTAACGCGGGACGAACGGTTGTCTCGAATGAACTCCAAAGTTCGCAATAATCAATAGACGGAGAGATTTTACATTGAACATTTATATTTGCTATATTAAAAAAAAAAAAAAAGATAAAAGTCTGAACTGGAATAAGTTGCATCCGATAATCATTAAGACCGATATTACGCCCATAATTAACGTTTTATGATCCTTTTAAGGCGCGATAATAAAGTCGACAATTTAGATAATCGATACGCGAGAATTGCATAAAGGGAAAGTTTTGCTTATCCACTTAAACAAGGACTTAAATATCTGCGCGGATAAAAGAAATTACATTTCGTAATACGGCAAGAGATGAAAAAGGAGCTCTAAGGCATTTAGATTTCACGCTAATGTATTTAAATGAAAACCGACATAGAGTCGATCGTCGTCCTTGTCTCGATATCGCGGTCATGCCTCATTTCGCAAAATTGTGTAAATTTCGCAAAACGCAAAGGGACGAAAAGTAGTGGCCTTATATTATATAATTGCGGCAAAATGGCGAACGCAAATGGAGCGCGACCGCCGTGCGACAGCGGCGAACTTGGCGGATTCCTCCTGTCAATAAAGCCGCTGTCACACTTCGATGGACACTTGACGGCGAGAATCGTCGCGATTCTCGCATATTTTTAGCGCAAGAAATTTCACCGGATAAAAATAGTACGGGACAAACAAAGTTACGGCGGACGCGCACCGTTTCCGACGTGGGTTAACTTGCTTTTCGGTGCAGTCGATGAAGAATCTGAGGGAAGATCCCGAGCCTTACATTTCTGCAATTAAACTGCGTGAAAGCGCTACCAGATGCGCATATCTTAGAGAAACAGATGATACGGAAATCCTATTGCAGTATAAATATCGACACATCGAGGAAGTATTCGGATTATTCTGGCAACTAATCATTACAAAAATTTTCGACAAATATGGAAAAATTTTGTTAATATAAAAACTTATCATTTCGCTTACAATTCTTTTCTATATTTTGATATTTTTTAAATTGTATTTTGATAAATGTGGAATATTTAATAATGTAATATTATATAATATTATATCTTTTTTTAAATAAAAATTATTTAGAATAAACTTAAATAAAAATTTTATTTTGTCTAATTTCGTGAAGCTTATTTCGTTGAGAAATTTTAATTTTTGATATCAAATATCTTTTAAAATTTTTGCTTTGCTAAGAAAATCATTTTATCGCTTCGAATAACAATAACCAAAAATAAAAAGAACTTAATAAAAAATTCCCATAATTTTATTCTTTCAGCACAAATAAATTACTCGATATTTTCCCATTTTTCAGAATAGTGACAATTCTGTTATTTTTTGACTTGATATAAAATCTTGATATAAATATAGCTCGTTAAAATCAATATTAAATCGTTTTTTGATCGCTCATTATAAAGAAATGGCATCTCACTGAATTAGAAACGAGTAAACTTGGTCACTGTCAATTAAAATATTTTTAAACATATGTGTTACCAATGCGTTACGTCAACGCGTGCTGATGGATGAAGGATACCAAACGCTGTTGAAAAGCGCGGGCGTGCGTGTTTGACGGGACTGTGGCGTCCGAAAATTATAAAACACTTTTCCAAGAAGAAACAGCTGTTGCGAAATATCGTTTTATCCTCTTAACCCTTCTTTTTCCCGCGGAAAAAGATGGATTCTATATTAAGCGCGTCTAAACGTTCTCTAATAATGATCTGCAATGTAGCAAATTCAAGAAACATTTGTGTATCTTACGTAATAACAAAACACTTCGTCTATAATTATTTTTCTCCTACGCACTTTAACATTTTTTGTCATAACAAAATTTCAAAAGCCTTGTAAAATAAAAAAGAAAGAACACGTATATAAATACATCCACATCAACAAAATTGAGGAATATTTAAATCGACTAGGATATCCTGCTGCATGCTTCGAAATAACCGCGATCCGCAAAATCCATCTATAATCGCTCGGATCAATCGCTCCTCCTCGGTTTTGATCGAGGGATCTCTCCGAGACGCGACCGGCCGCGCGCTATTAATTGATATGTACCTCTGGCTGGTGCGATCGTGAGATTAAACGAAACGTGCGTGTGATCATACGGCTCGTGATGAGACGCGCACGCGAGCCGCGTGGAGTGCCACTTCGCAAACTGCGGGCCCAACGTCGCGGTTGCTGTGATAGCGACGACTGGCGACGACTTCCATCGGAGGATAGAATAAAAGCCGCCGCCGACGACGACGGCGACGGCGGCGCCGCGGCGCAAGCGTCCCGCGCGATCCGCTACTTCTTTGTTTCTTTTTTTTTTTTATTTATTTCCATGAACCGATCAAATCACTCGTTCAATGTTTCATTTTGCGCTAACAAATACCTATCCTGATTAATTCATCAAAATCCAAGGGATTAATATCGAGGATCGTTTCCGCGATACACGTCGCATATGATTTCAGTACCCTTCACTCGCTCGTGAAAGAGTTCTGTTTCCGCAAATGTTTATGCATTATTCGGCGATATAATATATTAAAAAAGAATCGATAAGAATAATTTTTTTTTTTTTGCAATTTGCTCATGTTTTCGTCATTTTAATTAATTGAAAAAATTTTTAAAAATTCAGGACTCTGTTGTAATGATTAGCGTGTGATATTAAGAAGAGGTTTATAAAAATGCATTTTTATATTGTCGAAAAAAGTTTTCTCTGTCACGTTTCTCAAATATCGATCCAGTCTCGACGACGCACGGTTGTAGGATATTACTCTAGTTTTCTTGGCAAGGATTAAACCCCAATATCGCTGTAACGCGCTTTTCAAACTATCATTTGTCCCAGTTCCTCCTATTCATGTATCCTACTAGCGGCTTTCTAGGCCATTTATATAAAGCAAATTAAAGGCCATTTTATTTTATGGAATTACAACAAAATTCAACAAATGTTGATGTAAATTATGCATTATGTAATTATTTCGAAATATTGATGACACGTTAAAAGAGATAATATATCAATAAAACATTTTCGATTTAACATATAAATGCTAAATGTTGTACTAAACGATGTTATAAATATTCACATGAGAAAAATGTGATAAATTTCATAGATTAAACAGTTAAATTTCTATCTTTGAATCGGTAATTCATGAATGTATTCAATATGTAATTCAAAATATATTTAAAATTAAGAAATTATACCCTATATATAACCATTGCTCTATACATTATAATATTCCTTTCCACGTGTCATTTTAAAATAAAATTATCGTAGAAAGTATAAAATATTTTATGAAAATGTGATTTTCGCTATCTAAATACGAGAAACAGGACTTTTACATCAACGGTAAGCTTGATCATCGTTAATCATAATCATGGCTGCAGTGCCATCGGCTATAAATTCTTAGAAATAATTTATTGCTTCGAATTATTTTGCGCCGATTATTTTTCGCAGCGTAAATTAAGCGCGATTTTCTCTGCCACGTTTGTTTGGCTATGAGGAAAGATCAAAACGATAGTAAATATACGCGAGCGGATATTAATTCGAATCGTTAAAATGAAGAGGCGAGGAACAAATCACTTATCATTACCATCCGCTATAGTATTGTTCTATTTTTTTTTTTACATTGCCGAATCCAATTTTGTATTAATGCGATTCAGATTTGTATGCGAGAGATGTTTTTAGATGATTAATTTTATCCAAATTCCTCAAGAATATTATTCTTCAATGCAGATAAATCATGTTCATTTTGAACAATCACGATGTTAAAAAGAAATAAACTATTTTATAAAATTAATCGTAAATCCCTCTTAACGAAAAGAATTGATGAAAAATAAAAAAATTCAATATTTCTTTAGATATCTTTCCTCTTTTGAAATATATAATTTTAAAGATTCGGATATTTGCAATTAAATTACAAAATGTATTATACTACACGATCCGGTTAAAAAGATCGATAGTTCTTCATTGACCGTTGAAGAAAATATGGCGCAAACTTTTTATTTTTATATCAGGTAATAAATATCATGTGCGACGCGATATAGGGGAAGTAATTTTCTAGTTTAAGGCGGCAGAGGTATCGCTGATTTTCCACTCTGTCGCGAGTCATCACGGAGAGTCGCTTCTTTTCATCCGCTATATTTCTATCGCAAGATTTATTCGATTAGCGCGATGCCGATTAAATCGCCGCGGGCGAAAAGGAAAGTGCATCGCCGGTTGCATATCCATAGATGCATACTAATCTCGGGTGTACCTACACCGGAACTCATAATCACGTCGCGCCATAGGATCGCGGCGCGAGAAAGCAATTAGTTCGCGTCGATAATTAATTAAACTTTCGCGATCGGATTCGACACAATACGAACGCACGAGCTCTAGATAAGAAGCGATAGAACTTTCATATAGCGTGATGGAGAAGATGATATTGGAAGTCACTCTCGACATCTATCATTATTTTTACATTACCGTAGGGAAGTCGATTAAAGTTGTTTCTTTCTTTTATACTATCTCGCACATGTATCTCTCATTTTTGTACATTTATTTCTCACACACACACATATATATATATATATATATATGTATAATATATCATATATTATTTATTAAAAATAAATATGAAAAAAATATAAATTTGTGTATAACAAAAATTTGATTAATATTAAATTATATTAAAAAAAAATTGTTATATTTTAAAAATTATATTATTTTACTTACTAATAAAAAATAGAGAAATTATTTAACGAAATAGATTGCGCAAGATATTACCGCTGAATCGTATCTATGTATGTCTACGCATATCCATGCAAAGAACGCGTAATTTCGAGATAATCTCAACAGAGTAGCGAAACTTGATAAACCTCGGCGAGAACATTACACGGATGTCTTCAATTAATTTCGTGCCGCGTAACTGAGAATATTACACGCGCATTAAGTCTAGTCGGGGAATCCCCTCATATAATGAACACCCAGACACCGCATTAGTGTATCATTGGCGGTCCGAGGGCGAAAATTCCGCCGTTTCCAACGTCGCAAATTGCATTCGATTGCGTTGCGAGGGAAAATTGATTACGCACTAAACTCGTTATCGGATGCACAGCTCGCCGATATTATTCGATAGAGATCGGCCTATCGATCTCGATCGCAAGCGCACCTCGTACGTCTCGTTCGCGCGATCAAAGATGTCAATATTCATTTTCGCTTGTGTCGGGCTCGTTTGCATCCCATGCGGGTGGCGTAAATTAATGACAAATTGGCGTCGTAAACTGATCGAATTATCGTTCAGATGTAATCAGATGCGAGCCGAGAGATGCCGAACTCGCCAACATTATAATGTATTCCAAAGGAAGCATTTTTATTCCTATTTAATTTGCAATTTAAAACTGATAAATCTTGTATGTAATTAAATATTTCTATATAATTTCTGCAACTTTTAATTTCATAATTTCTCAGTGTTTTTAAATACGATTATGTTTCCATTTCGTACGTATCCATCTCTCTTTAAGCACCAAATACGAATGTCGTCATATATCGCGCATGAAATGCGTGCATAGCTCAAATTATTTTCATATTTCAATTAACACATAAGAAATCGAAATAACTACTCTCGCTTGATTTCAGAACTCTCTTGCCAAATCCCACTCACGCGATAATCAAGCTATCAATCAATATCGCTTTAAAATCGATTCGTTCTTTCGACCATTAAAAGTTTTCCTTGGTAATATAATAGTTACGGGGAACGTACTGTATTGTTAGTTACAGTATCGGCTTCGAGCACGCACCGATTCGTGTACGATCGAGTGGGATAGCCGTTTCGTTCTCTCTCTCGCTTACCTGATAGTTGCCGTTCCGATTGCGAGCGCGGCTGCTGCTGCAAGCTCTGAAAACAGTACAGAACGTATCATTGGCATGAGAAAATTTGGCGCAAAAATACTTTCGGTGCTTGCAGGACCGAAGCAAAGAAAAGATCGAAAGGAGCACCTTTAGCGAGAACGATGCGTTTACTGCAGTCAAATATGCCGCGCGACGACGGTATTTCTCAAACTATTGCCGCGGTAAAAGGATCGCTCGAAATAAATTGCTTCTCTCGTTTAACGACTAGTTAATGAACTAGTAAAGCCTGTTTTATATCTCGGTGTAAGATAGGCGTTTCGAAGAACCGCAGCACGTACGCTATTTGAAACGTCTCGAGATTCCAAGTGAATTCCTAATTACGATTATGCACACATAGATATTATATTAGTGTGCATTTAATTTAATCGTTTAAGAGCTGATAACGTAATTTTATACTATTATATCGGAAAAGAGAACCGGTTCTTTAACTTCGTCGGCTCTAGTGCGGAGACGTTTTATTGCCTGATAATACGCGCAGACACAAAAGACACGATCGTTATCCTTTTTATCGATGATTCTAATTTTATTTTATTTTCTAGCGACGAAAGATAAATAATAATCGACGCGATTGAACCGTGACCCATTTACGGTATTGAGTCGGCCTCGAAAACAACCGTGACCTTATCTACGTCGTACCCTATCGAGCGGATATATACCATATATCGATCGATATTCCTCCAATATTCACGAAAAAAATGAAAAGTATTTAATTACCCTTAAAAATTCACACACGCGATACACCGTTCTCGCTCCGAAAAAGGCATCGTTCACTCAATCATATATCTCCCTTCGAACACAGAATCACTAACAAGCGTAAAATTCAAATATGAAAAGAATGAAGTAAAAATTAAGAAGTTGATAAAGTGGTAATATTAAGTACAATATTGTTATACGACTTCCAAGAGTTTTACGTTTTTACGTTCTTTGCATAATCATCTCATTGTTATTTTTAGAAATTCAATTATTAAAACTGTCGTTAAAATATGATTCGTCATATATATATATATGTATGTATATATAGAAATAATATTGTACAAACAAGGTGTAACTAAAATAAAGGCGATATCACGAAGCGAAATGTATGATTTTGAAAAAGAAATCGTTTCGCCATTATACGCGGTTATTAAGTAATGGATATCTCCTCTCAGGTATCGATATCATATTTAAAAATCGTAGACTGGCTGTAAAATATTTTTTCAAACAGGATCGAATGGACTATATTTTTTACGACTTAAACTAACGGGCTTGAAAGCGAAACCTGCGAGAAACTCTCAAACAAAAGTTATATCGTTTCCCGGGATCCTCGAGCGAATCATTTCGCCTACAAACGAGATATGAGATGAAACAATGTGACGCAGAGAGATACGCTACACTTTTACTAAAAATTTCCCCGTAGTCTCAAACAAATGTATCTCTTTTGAACCGTTATATTCCGAGAAGCATATTTTACACAGGTGCGTCACATTGCAATCTTGGCAGTTTCAAAAATAAATATCTCTGATCTGTATTTTATTTCGCAACGCTTCCGTTCATATAATCGCAATAAAATAAACGTAATATTTTACCTAAGAATATTAAAAAGAGATTCAATTGTTCTTTAGAGTATCTATAAATGAGAAAAAAAATCTACAGATATTAATATATATAAATTTTCATTTAAGTGTAAAAGTAGCGTAATATTTCTGGCTCCACATTCAATTCGTTAGGGACGCTGATTCGGAAAAGAACAATTGTGCGTCATTTACAATCTCCAAAAAAGAGAGAGACAGATATGCATTTGAAGCTCAAGTTTTCCACCACGGCCTTAGTGCACGCGTACCCGATAGACCACACGGCGTGGCTATATTCAAGATCCGAGGATGCCAACCGATTAATACGCCGCCACGGCTGGCTGCCCCATTAGCTTTGATCGCTCACCAACACGGGCAATTCAGTACCGGGTGTTCACGCGCGACTTCCGCGCGCGCGCATCCTCGTGCAATGGGTGTTTACCGAGAGGCAACATGCTCACTCGAGCGCGAATCCCCTCGTGTACTGACACTTCATTGATAATTTGCATACGCGGCCACTGTCCAACGAAAACCACCAAGATATAAATACGTAGATGCGCGCGTGCATGTGCGCGTCAAAGGTCGAGCCGCGATAGGTTTCATATACAGAATGCGAAACTACGTCCCGTTACCGGTTGTCACCCGAAATATTTGAGGTAAATAGAATATTGACTTGACTCTCTCTCACTCTCTCTCTTTCTCTTTCTTCTCTCTCCCGGCTCACCAAGTGCATTCAGGCGAAATGCCGCTTTTGCCGTCAAAGACTGACCTTGCACAATATTCGTCGTGCATGAAGAGAAGGACGGATTCTCGAGACGAGAAGAATGATGGAAAGCATGAGCCGAGAAAACAATAAGCGCGACCTATCTAACTAGTCATCCGTTTACTCAGGCACTTAAATTGCTCCAGTACATGTTAATGGAGTAAATAGCGTTGAAACTAATTCTGCTGACGTTACCGTGGACAAAGTTAATTATTTTCACAGAAAGTTTATAAAAGATGTATCGAATAACGAAGTACACGTAAACTTCAACACTTGGAAGTTGCATTCTTTTATGTAAATGTTACAAAAAGATTAAAGCTAAACTGCTAATCAGAAATTTATACGTAAATTTTATATTTAATACTTTAAACTTATAATTTTTTCGTTTTAAGGTATTAAGGTATCGTATTATTATGACATTTGTGTGGCTTTATGAGCAAGTTCTACGGCATATTCACAAACATAAATTTTAATTCAATTAATTGAATCAAAGAATTTAAATTCGATGATAAGTATAAAAGATTAGCGAGTAGTTTTTTAAATAGCAAATAACTAATTTTTCTTATTAATAATATTCTCCAATAACCTCGCTCTTCTACGCAAAAATTTGTCAACAATCTTTCGTATCGTAATTACCCACAGAAATCGTGAGGATTAATTGTTTCTTTAAGCGATTAATCATAGAAGATCAATAGCGCGCACACGCCTAGCTGAACGAGCAGATTGGCTCGATCGGTTCCTACGCGATCAGCTGATTTGCAAGAAATTCTCGTCTTTCGTGAAACAGGTGAGTATACTTGTCGAGAAAGAGGGAATCCGAGACTCATAACGCGGTAACAAAATGTCGATCTTACGACACTCCTCCCAATCCACGACGGATTATGCGAAGCAGAGCATACGGGACGCGATAATCAATGTCAAACGACGTACGCGCACCACGTGGGCAGAGACTAATAATCGTCCGTAAACAGCGGATCGTCGAACGCGGCCGTGGCCGAAGGGAGAGGCATATGTATACATATATATCTGAGATACACCCTGCGCGTCGGATAATCTCGATATTCCGATAACGTCGTACATGCTCCGCTGCCGCGCGATTAATGTCCGCCGTCGCGTCTAGGACGATACCCGATGTAAGCGTCCAGCCTCTCGCTCTCTACGAGTCACGCTCAAGTTAGCTATCGATATTATTTAAGGGACGTTTCGTACCGGTGACTTGACGTCAACCGATGTTCGCTTACGTAAGCTCGCGCGCTCGCATATTAAAGGAGGATAAGTCGGGATAAAAACGAGATGGTATATTATTACGTCGAACGCTCTAATCTATTTTGTCCGCACCTCGTATTATGCGTGATCTTTTTCACATGTAAACATTTTACGTGAAAAGCTATTAGCGGGTAGATTCGTATAAATTTTAATTATCCGTGTCACACTTAGCCGATTAAAAATAAAAAATATTTTATATCTGTTACAAAAATTTTTTTTTAATCAATTAACCCTTTCCGCTATATTACAACTATTTGAATTTATTCAAAACTCAGAAAGAAAAAAGAGAAAAGAAACTCACCGGCACCTTCCCGTTAGCTTTCCCGGCGTCGTTGTTCTCCAACAACGGCGCGCTGCTGCTCTTTCCGCCCATCTCCACGGCTAGAGGTTCTGGTTTCAGTTGAAGACTCGCCGCGGATGGCGAGGACGGCGCTCGGGGTGGCGTTTCGAGCAATTCGCCCGAGCTCAAGGAACTGCTCGCGGTAGTGGACAAGCCTGTTGCGAAAAGAAATCCAACACAGCTAGATTAGAATTTATAATATATAAAAGCAAACTAATGCAACACGCAAAATCCTTAAAATGTAAAATTTTCAGGATGAATAATTCATATACCGCGCGTAATAAGGGAAAAGAAAAAGTATAAAATAATAGCTGTAACGTGACTCACATAGCGGTAAATTCGTGGGTCTGGGTGTCTTGATCCTCGGCAAGGAATCATCGAGGCCGCTACTGCTGTCCACCGCATCTTGCGAGTACTGATCATCGTTCTGTTTCGTTTGCGTGTGCACGCTTTCGCGTTTCACCCATACGTCTTGCGAATTCTTGTCATTTCGCGAACTCAATTTCGACGGTCGTCGTCGGATTCGCTCCCACGTCTCTTTGCGATGGCATTTGTTCGGTGTTGACGCTACACGAGAGACAAGCACGGGATATACCGATTTTAGTAAATGTCAATTATTATAAAATTCAACAATGCAATCGCGAAAATGCAGCGAAAAAAGAATTTTTTTGTTACAAGCCACGTTAAGAGGATCATGATGAATATTATGTTATAAATCACGAATAATTTGTGTATTTGACGAAATGAAACGTTACGAAAATGTTAAGAAAAATATAAATATGGCAATCTCTCTTTAAATTGAATTTTTAGGACAAAAGCAAAGTATTTTTATCTTACGTTTAGTCAAGCGCCGATCTGTGCTTCTGGGCGGACTCGCTGTTCCAATTCCGCTTTCGAGCGGAGATGCTCTGTCAGCGGTATCCGGCGACAGACTTCCGGAGGAAATCTCGTCCATGCTCTGCAAGAGGTCCTGGGACGACGACGAGGATCTATTGTCGTCGTCCACGGTGTCTTGGGGAGAAACTGGGTCTAATGTGCTTTCATCTTGCAACGACTGCGAATCCAATTGGGATTCGGCTACAATGAAAAAAAAATGCGATTTAATGAACTATATAATTAGATTTGCAATATTAGTCTCATTTTTATTATATTATATCCATTGAAATATATATGTTAAACTTTAATAGCACAATATCTTACATTACAAAATATATTTATTTTGTTAAATTATATATATATATCTTTATTTTAAAATTTTAATTATTTTATTTTTTTCGGTAAAAATAGAAATTTCAAAATTTTAAATTAATTAATGATATTAGCAAAATAATATGTATGCATCTTTTAATGTGTATCTATCAATTTTCTACTAAAAGAAATAATTTTTCCAACAGAAAAGTTATCGAAAGAATAAAATATAAAATTATAACGTCCCATTCTGTGCCATTTAAACATACATAAAAATTATTCGAAACAGATATAACTTTAATGAATGCAAAGACTAAGCAGAAAATTAATTAGACGTGAATCATCGATTATCGAAATTCCTGAAATAGTCGTGTACTGGATTACGGAGAACCAGAACGGAAGTAAATTTCACGGACGTTAAATAAGCCTATGAATATATATCAAGCGGGTCGTGTAAAGGACTCGGATGATACGGAAATTACCTTGGGGAGAGTCGCAATCGCTAACCCAGGTGAAGCTGGAACTTCTCGAAATCGCTGGCGAGGTTTGAGTCGCCATGTCGGAGCAAGTGAGAGAATCCACCATCGGTGGACTATTCGGGCAACAGGAACCCGAACCATTTCGTATCCTCGACAACAGGGATTGCAGAGAAATAGGTAGCTGCGAGTGGAATAAAATAAACTAGTCAAATCTCGCGCTTTCTGTCATTTAAAGTACATGTATTGTAAATGCAAAGGCAATTTGATACCGATTTAAAAGTGTCAGGACAAATAATACATATCGTGAAATATATCTTTAGCATCTAAAAATTAATTATTTAAAAATATATTATTTACCAATATATAATTTAAAAGTCTATTATATATATATATGCAAATCTATCCGTTAATTATAATTCTCATTACAATTATTGAAATATTCGATATCTCGTCGATATGCATATATATATGCATATCGACGAGTTATAATAACAAACAATACATAATTAATTCCAACATTAATAACAAGAAAATAATTAATGATAGAAATCAATATTGAAACTTACGGATCCCGCTCTCGCGTTCTGCTCTTCTATAATCTTCTTTACGTCAATGTGCTCCAATTTGGCGAAGGTTCCATTCTCGATCCCGCAATTCTCCTCGATGTCGTCATTTTCAGGCAAGTCGCAACTCACCGCGACGTCGTTACCCCATGATCGCACCAGAGAGAACTTCTTCAAGTCTACCGGGCTAACTTGCCTGACATCTTTATCCGATTCCGATAGTCTTTTCGCAGTAATATCCGAGCGTAGAGTTAGCGGCGATATCGCCCTCTTTTTGGTTAACATTTCCTTCGAATTCATCTTGCCGTTTTTCGTCTCGTGACGCCTGTCGTTTCTTAGACGTAACGAATCTTGATCCGGTAGCGAGGACACGCTCACCAGGATAACATCGTCCGAATTCTCGTGAAACATCGAAATGTGTCGTTTTCTTAATAACTTGGAGAATGGTGGTTTCTTTTCCTCGGTCGGCGTCACGGGCGCCGACTTTGGCACGCGATTGTCCAAGGATTTAGATCTGCCGCTGATCTCCTCGTTCACGAATACGTCGTCGTAATCGGGATCCATTGTCTCTTGATCGTCCGTGCCACGTCGGAGCCTCTGCAATCGCGCTGTCTTTCTACGCTTCTGGCTTGTCAAATTGACAGGCGGGCTTATCTTTCTTTCGGATTGTTGTCGTGGCGGCAACTTCGCGGCGGCCTCTTCGGGCGCTTCCTCGGCGCTTCTGAACGAGCTTCCAATGTCCACGATGATATTCTCATTGGTCCTCGAGCTTAATCCTACAGGTGTCTTTGGTACATGGCAAGAGTTCAATCGCGCGTCCTTCGGAGTACACCCGCGCTCCAGCTTCGACGGTAGACTAGAGGTGATACGATCGATCTGACTCCTGATCGAATTCATCGGCAGACAATTGCTGGGCTCGTCGTAGTCGGAACTCAGTGCGTCCGTGGTATGAAATCGACCACGCTTGCCGATGATGTCTTGCAGATTCTCTGGCAGACTGTCGCTCTTCCTGTCCTCCGGGATGACTCGATCGTGCGGCTCGTCGTAATCGGAATTTAATAGGCAGCAACAATCGTCGTCAACAAACAGTCTTCCGTTTCTGCGATCTCGAAGATTCTCCTCATCCCGAGAAGGTTCGTGTCCGCCGCTGGACGTTGGATCGGAACTCTCGCTATCGGATAATCCGAATTCGTTCAGCAACTCCTTGTATTGTATCACCCTGATGTCGTCGTCGCTACGCGCGGCTTCCTTCTTCTTTTTCTCTTTGGTCAGTTCGCTAATCTCCTTGGCAATTATGTTATTGAATTCCGCGAGAATACTATTCGACCAATCGCCGATATCTTCGCCGCTCCTCGTCAACGAATTTTGTCTCCGTACAAAGCCGTGCGACCTCGTGGCCGGCAAGGATCTCGGAGTGAACGGTTCATTCGCGTAATTGAATGATTTTTCGGGCTGAGCCGAATACTTTGGTTCATCCGTGGTGCGAAGCGATGTCGTTGGAGCTGATTCGATTATCTCGCCAATTTCCTCCTGAAGACAATTAAAAATTTAAGGCGTTAAAAAAAACCTTACGTTGTCTCAAAAGCTTTCTCATCAAGTGACATTCTCTTTTCTCTCTTCGGTAAAACGTAATATAACTCGTGAAAATAACATCATCATATGCGTGCGTATAACGAGTTAAACGGGAAACATCGCTCAAACGTAGATCCTCGATCGAAGCTAAAGAGAAACTCGCAAAATCTTGTCGACGATAGAGAGTAACCTTTGCGCGGATATTTCACGCGTACAGTTAACCAGCGGAACGTATTTTTAAAATGGCGCATATAATGAAGCGGTTACAGAGGCGAGAGAGGCTGGCGGTCCTTGATGTTCGTCATGCGAGATAAAATGAAGGAACCGACCAGCTGCCGCGACTTAAGACGAACCGATTTCAACGTGCATTCCTCTTTCTTTCTCTCATGCTCTCTCGTTTTATTTAGCTATCAATCGCATCTTTGTTCGTCTCTTCAAATTTCAAGGCATTCTTACACGCTGTCATTGTGAACATAACATATATATCCTAATCAAGACTGTAAAATGCGTTTAATGTAAAAAAGTTATATAAAATTAGCTATATAAAAATATATAAAATTTACTCTGCGCTCTTAAAAATATAGATATCAAAATATAAAATTGATTAAACTCGATGATTCGAAATGATTAAGAAGAGAACTACAAACTTCGATATTTATACATCATATCTAATGTTTCACTCCATTTTGAGAATATAGTTGAGAATTTGATTACGCTCAAGATATCTGTAATTCGGGAAAATCAATATAATATTTAACATACTATATTTAATGATAAAAAGTAAAAGCTATTGTATGAAAAGTTATAATCTCTCTACACATAACACGTAATTTTTATCTGTAAATAATAATACGCTATGTGTAGAATCTTCGAGCTCCGAGCCTCACTAGCTCTCTTTCAGCTCTGTACAGGCGAGTTAAATTGAATTTGCATAAGTCCCTCGATGCAGCTCGACCCACGCGATCTCGATACGCACGAGACAGCCGCGACCGGACGAAACTGACTCTTCAGTCGTCGTATCGACGTATCAAATTATACCGAATGGGAAGAATAAGCTTGATTAAAACGAGAAGATAAATACGATTTGCGTTCGGAATTCTGACTCGGTCAAAAAATAAATAGAAAAAAGAGGTAAGCGCCATTGGAAATCGAAGGATTAAAAATTACGGAAAAATGACTTTTCAATCAAAGTTCTTACAAGCTAGAGAATAATGATGGGGACTCGGTAAAAGGAAGAGCGAGAAACCGTAACTACTTTTACGAGCGAGCGAAATTTATAGGCTGCCGTGCGTACGCAAAACCACCGTTGCACGCAGTTAGCCTAACCAGCGAGTTTAGCGAAACTCATCGAGACAGCGGCAACATGCACCACGAGCATCGTCCATCGTGTCGGCCGCGTAAGACGAAGAGCCGCCGAGATAAGACGGCAGTAGAGAAGATCTCGAGGGTACATTCAGCCGGTACGACTGCATCCAGCTGGACGATCAATCATCGCGCACGAGCTTCCCATTGTTCCTACGCGGGTGTTACATTGTGCGCCGCGGGCTAAATGCAGCCGAGCGCTGCGTGGGATACCGGGATATAACTGTCTCGAACGTGTCAACCCATTTACTATCGGCGACCAATCTCTCGCGGCTTTGATATACCTTGATCTATCCACGGGGACCGTCTATTCCAACAGGTTAATCCCGGCGTTGGCGGATATGCTCATAAAGCAATTAGGAACTCGTCTCGAGGATAATCCGACTGTAACCGTTAACACAATGAGCATGTTTGAAAGCTTGACCTTTATACCTATTGTACCAATTTACCACGTGGGAGTGAATTGCACGCGCCGTGAAATTTTCTAACTAATATCTAAAACGCGAAAAAGAATTTTTCGAAATCTAAACATCTTCAAGCTTCTCGATTTTGATTTAAAAAATTAGTCGGAGACGCATGAGCCAATTTGAATAAATTATTTACGATACGGGTATATCGTCGAAGAGATGAAAGATAAGAAATTCAAAAAGTATCATCATTAATTTAATAACGTTATTATAGATCTGCAAAATTAGAAGACCAATTCTTAATCGCCATTTTATTCATCATGAAAATTTATCGCATCGTCTGTACCTCGTTATATATCGGATTATTTCCGGACGCATCTCACGCATCCTTACGAACGAGTTAACAAAACGATGACTCTCTTCGTCCGTGTGGCCGATTGTTCGCGCGAATCTTAATCGCCGTAATTGTTGATGGATCGAGGTGGCAACGTTTCCGTCGAAGGACGCGGAAGCGCGGGCGCGTCAATCGTCTTGATTGGAATCGCGTTTAATCTCCGCTGTATACCTACAATGGCGCGCGGCCATCGGCGCGCAATCGCCATATGCCATTCTAATATTCTCCATCCATAACGCTTCGGCCGGTACATTTATCAAGCCGATATTTATGTGAAAGCACGCACGTCGAGCTTCTAGCGGTGCACTTTCTTCCTGCTCGAGATAGCTCTTGTAGCGCGAAATGATTAGACGCGAGCGCGTCTGGAAAATTTTCTCTCGCCTCCGCGTGGGCCGACTATCCGCTGATGATAACGACAATCAACGAGATTGACGTTGCTAGAAAACAATAAATTAACACTCGCCGGCCGTCAAGTCGCCGCTGATATCGATAGTGAAAATTATTTGGCAACGACTCGCATTATTTATGGCTGTCGTGCAAGCGTAAATTTTACATGCTACATAAATAACGAATCTTGCTTAATACAAGGATAAAGGCGACATGTAAATTTTAATTATCTCGATTACTTGACAAATAAAATATGAAATAATTTTTCACATAAAAATAAAAAAAATACAACTATATATAATTTATATAAAAATAAAATTCTTGCATATAGAGAATGCACTGACAAGTAAAAACGACTGCTCGTCAGAAGAAAGTCTCGAAAGTTTTAACTTTTTTTTAGGCGATAGAATAAAGTTGTGTAGCGTATTCTCAGTCAACAATAATTGCTGTTAAATTATTCATCCATCGGTCGAACGGTTAATTTTAAACGTTAATGTCAAACGAATTAATTAGCAAGTAACACGGAAATCACTTCACCGATTGCAATTTCACCGTGTGAAATACACGGTCGCGCTTAACGTCCTCCTTAAAATGAGAAAAATCATTAACCAGTTCGGATAAGAAAAAACTTGAAAAAGATATCAGCGTCGTTCATTAAGCGAGGAAGCTTGTCGCCCGTCAAAATCGTTGATACATCCGCCAAGTATGGCTAGTGCCAACAGTTCCCGGTAGTGTGTGTAAATTTAAATTAATATTTAAATTAAAGGTAGTAAATCTTGACATTTTTTCACACTCGAGTAACAAACGTGATTTTAACATGTATTTATTACGCTGTTCACCCTATAGCTCATACTTTCTATACTTATATTCTTTCTTCTTCAATCAAGCGTAAAATCGTTACTTCTCGTACTTTGTATATAGAATTATTTATCACCCAGCAAAAATAATTTTGTGTACGATATTATAAAAAAAGAGAAAAAATTCTAGAATCAATTAATATATTTATCTTAATGTGTTTTTTTTTTTTTTTAATAATCTATAGTTTTCAATATTCTAATGCCCATGAAAATTGACTATTGATATTTCTTTACAAATATTACAAATAATTCAAATTAAATTTTTTTTATTTCAAATTATACTTTCGCAGCTTGAAAACATTTTCATAAATTTATACAGGATGTATCAACAAAGACTCAAATGAAAAAGAGCAGGTTTTGGACATTCAATTCTAATTAAATTGATTTCTCCTTGTGTGTAATCGTGTATTATATTTATAGAAAATATCGCCACGAAAAGACTCCAGAAAATTATGAGCATGTAAAGCGTATAATTATGACAGATCATGTGATGGGAGAACATCAGAGGGAGAACTTATCACCTTGGCACGCGATAGTTTCGTCCAATGACTCAAAACTTAATCAAGCACCGGCCGCGAAAGCTTTAAGATTCGAGATAAAGAATGATCGAATCGAGTTAAAGTAACGTTTCAATTGTCATATAAATAACGACTCGCGTTCGAATAATAGATTGCATTTCATTTCGAAGAATCGATCTCGGCGGTTCGACGATTTTCGCGCTCGCGCGTACCGCTTAATCCGCTCGCAATTATTGAATCGGTTAATTAATTGCGGTACTAATTAACACCAATTGCTGCATAAATCAGATAAATTTCTACGCTAGATACAGTCCGGCCTGAAATCAAACTCAATCAGTCACGTGATGATCAGCAATTTATAATATTGGCTTTCGCGCTGGTCGAGGAATCTATTTTGCATGCTTCTCTCGCCGCGATGATATATCACATTGAAGTAAAAATACAATGTTAATTAATTGACTGCTCAATCACATCCGCATTAAACGACACGCTAATAAGAGGTATTATCATGGCATTAAATGCGTGAGATCTAAGATCGAAATGTCGAATGAAATGTGCGTGACCTATCGATCGGATGGAAATTGCTATTTACATATTGATCAATTCTCGTTCCACCAATCCTATTTAATTTTCCCACATGTAACGGATAACATGGAAACTCCACTATTCGGCTCTTAATTAATTTCCGCGACGATCGTAATATTTTACGTCGTCATATTACCGGCCACAAATTTCCCATCTCGATTATCGATTCCACATTGAAACATAAACTAATGGCAAAAGCAGACTTCACATTTCTTCATCATTT
Source organism: Polyergus mexicanus (assembly GCF_030449975.1). Lineage (NCBI taxonomy): Eukaryota > Metazoa > Arthropoda > Insecta > Hymenoptera > Formicidae > Polyergus > Polyergus mexicanus. Next base: position 312,134 of record NW_027223322.1, on the reverse strand, counting down.
TTCACGACATAAATTATAAAGAGTTCTGTTAACATTAAGATAATATATGTATTTACGTAGTCGATATTTCTACTGTCAAATATTTACATAACTGATATATCACATTTTCAATATACGTTTTTCTATTGTATTTATCACTTTTCTTTATCTCGGAACTTGTGCTCTATTTTGCGAACATTACTAACTATCACAGTGCGATGACTATTCTCTGATAAACCACATGTTTCCATGTTTCTGTCCAATCGATCGTAAAAGAAAGGTGTCGCGCGAGGTTACACGATCGGAATCCAACCGATCTTCATTGGCGCGTGGAACGTGCGTGTCGCGATGCCAAGGATCTCAGGTGTGTGGACATACGCGTCCACGGTGGACGGGGTCTTATTTGTCTGCACGAAGGATCACCTCCTATATTTCTCGACGGTCACGAAATGACGAATTCCCGCTGGCAACGGGTTTCAACACTTATTATAAAGTGCGATAACGACAACTGTAATTTCATCCAATTATGTAGTTACATGGGATGTCCTAGAATTACTAGATGTTTTTTTTTTTTTACCAATCACGGATGCTAGAGAAAAGGCTACAAGAATAATAGCGATTTAACAATAAGGCATTAAAAGTTGCGTAAGAAATTAAATGATAAATTCTTGTAGCATTTTCGCTAAAAAAAAAATATCGTAAGCGCATCTTTAAATTTATTAAAGTCCATAGTAATAGGAGAGAATATGTACATATGTGTATATATAAATAATAATTACATTTATATATGTGATATTAGATATAAGAACACGTAATATGCTCAACATGGAACATTAATTGTAAAAAATTAATTATTGATTAAACGCCAGAGAATTTAATTATTCAATTATTCAACATGAGGTATGTCTCATAAGTAATTATATTCATTATGCGTTATATCTCACTTGTAATTTTAAATCGCGACGCGATTTACCTCTACATAGGAGAGCTTCTCATAATACGTCGCCTAAATCTGATCATTAAGGAAGCAATCGACAGGATACTCAAGAGTTATGCAAGTCGTAAAAGCACCGCAATCGAAATACAAGTCGAGATTCGTCGGCGTGCTTTTTCTACGAGTCGATGGCACGAGTGTCAACGTTTATTGCAACCGGTCTAGCAATAAAATATCGCTATTCCTCGTTATTAGTACTGGCGGAAGTTTATACGATACTTTTTTCGCCTTGCGGGCTCGTCCGATTGAAAGCGGTGGTAAAAAAAAAAAAAAAAAAAAAACCTGAGAGATTTCAGTCATTTCATCAAATCCATTTGAGAAAACCGCTCCGAGGCTTTTCTTCTTCAAGCAATCTCGCGGATCTCGACCGTGTTTACCTCGTTCAGATATTCGCGTTTACTCGGTTGTTATTATGTAAATCGCGCGATGTAATTATTTCTAATCCAATGATGGATGAATATTCAATTTGTTCGCAAGTCATAAAATAGTTTTGTAAAATATTAATACACATATAGTATATATATATATATTAATGCGTAATTATTCTTTGTTTAACTTATTGTAACGTTAATCGACGCTATCTAAGTTAAAAGGAAATATTAATAAACGATGAGCTGTACGTTGGTCATCGATAATGACGGGAAATCAAGATGCATCGAAATGCAATCAGCATATCGCAAACACTTTCCCGTCATCTGGAATCAAGAACGATGGATCGAACGGCGTGTGTCGGCCCGGTCATTACCGGGTAGTGAAGGATCGGCCGATCTTGCAAAGGCTCTTTCATCAGCTTTCTATCGGCCATCTACGGAAATTATACGTTGTATTCCCTTGTGATACGAGGCACGCCGGGTATAATCGTGTTACGCTTCTGCTCCGACATCAAGAGGATCATTACAACAACTGTGTGTTCCCGAAAGGATCCGCCGACCGTGATCCATTGAAATCAATCCTCGCATGTCGTTCGATGCTTGTATTTAGAATTGTGACATATCTTTTTTTTCAGTCATCTTTATTTTGATCCATGAAATAATATTAAAGTGTCATCGTTTCAAAGATTTTCTTAAATTGATAAAATATACGGATTTCTTCCCTAAAAGTCTCATTCTTTCCTAGGATCTTCCCTAAAGATCCCGACTGCTGGGAGAAAATCAAAATATAGTTGTAAATTTGGCAAATACAATAAAAGTCACAGGAAAGCGTGAAAATTCTTCGTCAAATAAAAATCGGAACATATTATATATACATGTTCGTTTAAAATTCTAATTTTCGTAATATTTTAAGAATAAAATCACGAGAGAGAGAGAGATTTTATGTAATTTAAATCTAATGTTAGAAACCGGAAAAACAAAACAAGATATGGAAAATTTACATTGACAGAAAATAATAAACGTAAGAAGCATCCTGATGATACGATGCAAAAATTCGCGAGTGCAGCGGTCAGACGGCGCATCTGGAAGCAATGACTTTCGCGTATGCAAATCGTGAACACAACTTTATTGCGACGATCGAATAACGATCTCTCTCGCCGGCGGTTTATGTCCGTTTCTCGCGGCGACGGGGTTAAATGCGAAGACGATTCTCTTCCGCTTGACGCCCCTTTTGTCGAGCGCGAGCAGCGCGCTCGCCGTGAAAGTGCATCGCGCTCGATGCGCGCATGGAACGTCGTCGCGCATATTAACGGGTCACGCATCACGCGTGTGAGAAACGGTACCTTAGGTACTTGCGGACGAACTGTCGATGTGTCTCGCGTATAAACCCTCGTTAAAAACTCTCGCGCGAATCGCAAAAAATTATGTCCACCGTGTCATGTAAAATGTATGTGCGATCGTTTTGTCGCTATGGTTGCCAACGAACATACCGTATCGTTCGCTTCGTACATTTGTGGATTAAACTAAACCCATGTTTTACATGTAAATATATCAAATTAATCGTCTTTTACGTTTTATGTAAATATAATATAAAACCGTAAAATCTTAACAATATTAATCGTAAATATTAATAATAATTATATTAAATTGCAATATTTGTTTACAATTTTGTAATTATTTAAAAGCAATCTAGTAGGTACCAATTTCAATATAAAAAGATTATTAGAATTGGCTATTCAGTATATCTCAATTGCCCTAATTGATCGTAATCAAAGAATTAAATCTTCAACGTTTATGAATAATATGTTTAGCTCTACATTCTTTGAAATAAAAGAATTAATTATTCACATTGGAAAATTGAATGAAGCGATCGATTTCTACAAAGTTATAGTACCCCGTTCATTATTTCGTAATAAAAATTTAAATCGACCTCGCGAACAAATTTAAAACGAGATCCTCCAAAGAAAAACAAGCGGTCGAAAAATTAATTTCGCTAATATCTCTGAAAAATTCATTCGAAATTGAAACGAGATACAGTTATCTCGCGATTGAGCGTTTAATGAGCGTTTCGTCGCATTCATATATAAGTGGCAAAGATTTTTAAAATGTAAATGTTGATAATAAAATGATAATAAAAATTGTGATAATAAAAATTGATTCCTTCTCTTATTAACCCGCGAGGAGTCTCTTTACGGGGAGATCAAGGATTGCGAGGTGCATCCTCGGCTTTCATGTGTGGCTATCATCGAATCAAGGCCAGGCGTTTCATCGCCAAATTATAAAGCCTCTTGAGGCCCGTCACAATGTTCCCGATGGCAATGATAAAACCACCAAAACGGAGTAATAAGTATGGCGCACTGATAAACACGTGATAAAGCAGGAAAAGTAGTACTCGATCGCTAAACTCTTTGACCATCGTTTGGAAATTTCTTCGCTTCCGTGACATTAAGATTATTAGCAACTTTCTCTGATAATTGAACCGAGAATCCGTCGAGGCAAATCGATAACGCGCGAAAATCTGTCCGCGTTCGTATCAAAAATAAAGAATCAATTATATATACGTTAATAGAAAATTATAATATTAATAACATGCTTTACAACAGTATTTATGTCTCATTATCGCAATCGAGAGTATCGTGAAAAGCGTGAAGATTTGCTCGCATTCGATAGAAATAGACAATTACATTCTTAATGATATATTATAACTGTCAATTTATAATTTTAACAAAAGAGCAACGCGTGAAAATATATTCGAGATCGAAAGATATAGGGAATTCATTACGTTAATGGAAAATGATAATCACGCCAATTTTTAAAACCTCGTGCTACGCGGACGATCGAGAATGCCGGCGAACGATAAAGAGTCGCGTACACGTTTTTCAAGCGATTTCTAAACACGATCTAGCTCCGTCTCATTTTCTACGTCCACTAACTACGTCTACAGCTGCAAGATCGCGGTCCTCGGAATGGAAACCAGCCTGGGAAAAAGTAGGAAACGCAGCGTTCTAAATCCGTGACGTCAACCGGCAAGAACTTGGCCGGTTTTAATTGGCTTAATGAGTTACAACGTCGGGCGAGCCACGACCTCCTAATATTCCAAACTATTCTAAGCGCAACATATCGGGTCCTTCCCGCGGTTTCTGTCGCTGACGTTATTCCAGCGATCCAGGGGTGTCTCGAAACTTGGTCGTACACTTCAAAATCATCCCACGCTCGTCCAACATTTGTGCGAAATTTGGATATTATTTGGTAATTACATTCAAATAAGAAAATGAAAACCGATCGATGATTCGTCGAATTTTCGACGAGGCATCGATTGTTTCGATCTATCGCGCCACCATAAGATAAAAAATTAATATTTCTCTTCTCGATTTATTACTCGCCCTCCTATTTTCACCTTCCCTCCCTCTCCTTTCGGTACATATTATTTATACGATATATTACAAAGAGATTTCGATGCTGATCACGTCAACACACACGTCACTATACACACGCGTACATTTTTAGAGCCCACCCAATAGCTCGTACCTGTCGTACACGCAAGGCATTCATATGTTATTCGAGGACACGTGCATCATTTCCTTGTACCATCTACTTGCCGATAAGTCGCAAAGTTACCGCTGATCGAGCGCACCTGCTAGCTATTCGTCGCTTCACGATAAATGTCGAAATATTCTCAATCGTAATAATATATTTCGCCGGGTATCCTTAATACGTTTAATGTCGCTCGAATTCTAACAAAAAAAAAAAAAAAAAAAAAAAAAAAAAAAAAAAAAAAAAAAAACTTTTCGCCAAAAACTAAAGATGATATACATCTAACGTGGCGCGAGATAAATTTTTTTAAGATTTAATTGTGTTATCTCGTTTATATTTATCTACTTTCTATAACAGTGATGCGTATAATTTCTTAAATACAGTCGGATAATTTTTATACCCTTTTTTCACGATTTTTAAACGCTCTTATCAGTGATTATCATCACGTTCATGTTTTATTATTATACGGAGCGAAAAACAAATGTATTTACATTTCAAGCCAAATAATTATTACGATAACATAAGAGCGCAAGTACTTGCAAGTACTTTCAATATCATGTGCTTTTAAATTTTATTTCGTTTCTAATTTCGTTGTAAGGAGAAGAGACGACAGGCAAATGGACGAATAGCTAAATCGGCCACCGTGTATCGCGATCGCCTCTCACTCCTTTCGAGAAACTGGAACCACGAAGGACAAGATTTATGTCGTTCGCCTCCGCAACAACCGCCTATGAAGCAAACCGAACCGCGGTTAAATCGATGCTCACCTTTAATTGGCGATCGCGCGCGTTATAGACGATCCACGACATATCCGAGATCTCTCTCGCGGGATCGCGTTTTACCGGGAAAGCCGACATTTTTAACGCATTCGTAAAGAGTGACATTCTACGAGCACGACTCTCAACTATGATAATTAATTCATAGATTTTTCTTAATATTATCTTATAAGCTAAATCAAACAAAATCAAATATAAAATGGATAACATGATAAAATAAAAAAAAAAAGAGAATAAAATAATAAGAGAGATTATTAACGCGAAATATACATCATTGTCAGATAAAAACACATTGCCAGTTTTACATTTCCTTCTTCCATAGTAAATTGCGCGCATTCCGCGTTTCCTACATTTGCATTGAATAAGATTTCTCCTATTAATGTGCAACGTGCAACAGAAAGCATTTTCTCAGATGCTCTCAGACGCGACACATAGTGCGCAGCTATATAATTAAAACGCCGTAAAGCCGAGTCGCTGTACAACCGCTTGGATTATTCCGCAATTACGAGGAGAGCCGATTTAATCTGGCGAGGTGTGCGCATCGCTAATAAATTCATTTCGAGCTCACGTCGGATGCGAAGGAGCGGCGACGAATCGAGATTCGCGGGCGATAGCGCGATCTCTCGAAGCACGTGGCGAGATGTAAACCAGGTGCGAGCCGCGAAACTATTAAACAACTTGCTTCGTTTAAGCAAAGAACGTGCGTACTATGCGCGTGGAGAGGCAATTCGCGTGCCGGTAATTTAAACGCTAAATAGATAACCAAACGAAACGTGCGGTCGTCCCGCACACGAAAGATGATATCTTTCACATCTCCATCGGAATTATCTGCGCGGGCGCTTCGAACTCGAGAACCTATCGTCGCTCACTTTGCGGATTATTGGATATTCGAAATCAGATGGGAAAAAAAAAAAAAAAAATGCGCCATTTCTTTCCCAAGTGAAATTTTGCCAAGTATCCTTGCGTTTGTATATTGTAACGCGATAGTAGAGCGTGTTTTACTTAATAATTATACAATATATACATGTATATTTTATTAAATAGAAAAAAAAAGAAATAAAATTTTGAACAATTACTTTTAAAACCTCTTCGTAAAATATATGTTTGTGTCGAAAAAGTTTTCGTCGATTTGCAAAGAGTTTATATACTTGTACCTCAATTTTGTTTGAATATCATATCCCGACACTTTCCGCGTATCTTTTCTTTTATGATATCTTTGCGATATCTTTCTGATAATTTATATATTTGTACACGTTACGTGCTACTACTTATTTTACATGTAATTGTACATATCCAACTTTTCTGTTAAATATATTAATATGGATAAAATCTACGAGATGAAAATATATGGTTCGAGGAAATTTATTGTTCCGCGGATCGAGGCAACGTTTCATAAATCTCTTAAATATTTAATCCAGTTATTTCGTTAATATCACGTTAAGATGAAAGTAACGCGTAATAATTCTTCTGAGATAAAAAGTAATTCGCGCAATAAATAAATCGATCGGTAAATACGTTATTCTAAAGGACAGATCAGGTAACGCGACGTAAGAATATGATAAGCTTTTCGACGAGAAATTAATTTCGCAGCTTCGCACACATAATCGCACACAGCTGACGCACTTATTCGTTTTACTCACCTATATATACACGCGCGTTATCACGCGCTGAAGAACGCGAATGACTTACAGATACCGAGCGTCGTTACTGAAACTGTACGTCATTAGACAAAAAGCACACGGTTCTATATTCCGCTCAATGCACACATCAACAGAGTCACTGAACGATACCGACACGTTCGATACGCGCGCTCGATCGTACAACAGCAGCGTGATCTTTGACGATCGGGAAGCGAGTGCGCGCCGATCGTCGAACGTGCACGCACGATCGCTATTCAAGGATCACCAGGTGACACCGATCGGTTCAATGTTGCGCGCCGCTAGTTCCATTTTCATCCTGAACATCGTTCCAATAACTGAAATTTTCCGATTCCGATTAAAAGAATTTGAAAAATAGATTTATCGATCGAACACAATTCTCGTAGTTTGCGTTATATTTTGTATTAGTTGCGTAAAATTTGCGAAATAAAAATGCATATCCTAATGCGCTAATCGTAGTCGAAACGTGCGTTAAGCTATGCGAAAAATGAAGAAAAGAATTTTACATTTTAATATGCCTTACTTATAGATTTATATATGCTATTTTTCCTTTATTTTATATATTTCGTTGACAGTCAAAGATTGAAAGATTCAAGGCTTTTCGATCGATATCGCCAGTTTACACTGACCCGACGGTATATGGGAATGTCGCGGCGTATCGATCGTGCGACGATTCCAGTCGCGGGGACGCGATTAATGTTTAAACATGATACTGCAAAGTGGATAATGAAGTATGATTACACGTCAAAGATCACTGCGGCCTTGGACGCGCGAGGTCTTGGCGAACGACAACGACGAGAGACGCACGACACACCTGACACGTTAAACACCGAGATGTACGTAAAGTCACGGATGGGACACCTTAAATCATCACCGTCGTCGCGTCATTAATTTTTCCGAACGCCGAACGTCGAGCGCGATCGCCGCGATCATAAATTACCGTTTAACGACCGTGCCCCGGGATCGCGTCGAATCGCTCCGAGGCCGATTCGTCGCGACGTCGCGTCGTCGATTCTTAATTGCGGGCTGAACCGAAGATGAACCGCGATTATTAACTTTCGACGAAACGCGTAAACTTCGTATCGAGAATGCACAGAGACGCCTTCTCCGTCGTCGCAAAGTTACGCGCAATCGCGATGCGTTGCACCGCCGAGTATGGACACGCATGCATATGCACGCGTGCGATACAGGCGTGGACTGACTGTCTCGTTATTGAATGGCTGACAGCTGGTCGAGCTGTTACGCGCGAGCGGAGAAACCGAGAAGAGAAATGCGCGGGGCGCGGCACGACTTCGCTCAGTTTCACCCTTTGACGTTAACGCGTATCGCTAACGTGCTTACAAATAGTCGCAAGCACGTGGCTGTAACGCCTTACCTACTACCTATCACTTTGTTTAATCGAACGGTATCGCGAGGGCGTGTTCGGATCAACTGAATTGCATCGCTTTTAAGCTTAATAGAAATTTAATTCGAGGTTTACCAAGCTATTGGAGAGATAGATAGATAGACAAGTCTTTCTCTCTTTCTCTCGCAAGAATCTTTAATAAGAAATCCTAGAAATATATTAGACGCATGACTAGAAGTGTGAGAAATCGATTATATATGATATTAATACGAAGTAACGTTAATGATATCAATAATATTGATGAAAAAGATAGCTATAATATTATTATAATAATAGATAGAGATTTGTCAGTAGCGAAAAATCTTGACAATAACACCGTCTAACGACTGTGCAAAAAAATAGGAAAGATTAAGGATATAAAATAATATTATACAACAATATGGGGCTTGAAAGTGTGAGGATTCTGGTTATGTTCATTAACATTACATTTTCCATTTTCATCGCTAACTACTATAACTATTAACCGAGATCCCATAATTTTCAGATGGCTCCCGAGTCATCAATTGCGCGAGATAAAGGCGGAACGGTGGGTGGCTGATGCAGCCGCGCGCGCGCTATCATACGCCAATGTACACGCGCAACATTGGCCGATTCTCTTAATTTTCTCTTGCGTGAAGATATCAGTTAACCGCCGTTTGAAAACAGAGATCGCGCTGTTTCGTGTAAACGATTCTTGATGCTTTACAGCGAACACCGTCTTGTGGAAGTTCGCTACCTGAAACTTTGCTAATAAATATTGTAAACACGTATCTCTTCAATCGGATTATCATTCAATCACGCAGAATGATGTTCGATAATAATAATCATTCTCGTAACATCGTCCAGCATCGTTATTTTGTTTAAGTTCGGCTTAAATTTTGTCAGTTCTTTCTCATTTCTGATTCCTTCAATTTTTAAATAAGATATTGTGATAAATATATGCCCGAGAGAATTCATTCGAAATGGCAGGTCATTAAGCGCGAAATCAGACAGCCCACACGAGAAAATTCTTATTGCTCTCATCGAACTTTGTAATTATAATGTCCGTCGGCCTCCGACTACATCGCGCCTATGCTTATCGCTCCCTCTTTAATTAACCCAGCACGGCATCTGTCTTCGGACAAATCAATAAAGGTTTTACAGTAAATAAAATTCTCGTGGATCTCATGGAGATTCACGCGGCTCCGCGAGCACGATTGAACTATCGCGAATTCTGCCTCGAGTCACTGAACGGCGAAACGCGATCGTTTCGTTCGTGAAAACCATCTGAAAGCGCCGAACCCGGTATGCGCCCCCGTAAATTGATTCCGCGAAGAACGTCCCGTAAAGTCGCGCATTCAGTGCCGGGCCATGTCACGAATCCAATTATCAGCCACTGGAAATTCCCCTCGAATAAAGCGAAAGTATACGCCACCCGTGTGTCTCTAATTACCGAATATTCTATTTGCGTAAAGACACGATACGCAATTTATTGCATACAATACAGCTTCCGTTTTAGCGCAACTCGTTCAGTTTCGAAATGTTTCCCCTTCATACTTTACAATTGTTTCTAATAACGCGCATATACAATTTTAAAGTTTAATCCAAAATATTATTATCGAATTTAATATAGTATAGTGTAAAATACTCTTATAGGAAAAAATTCATACGTATAACGTATATGTATATAAAATATAGAGGTGTATTTAATTCTCTCTCTCTCTCTCTCTCTCTCTCTCTCTCTCTCTCTCTCTCTCTTTTTCGATCGCAATATATTAATATCCTGACTATAATCACGTGTCACGTATCTGATATAATCTTCGGCGTTGACTCGCGTGCAATAAATTTCATCCACGGCTGCTTTGAGAAGCCGATGGCATCTTTCTGGGATTAGCAAATTACGACTTCTCACAATGGCGCGACAGCTGAATTTTTTTCGTTTAATTGCCACAACGACGAAGATATATATTAGAACGAGTTCGTTTATACCGGTTTCGCGGCCACCGCCGCTTGAATTCGAGAAAAGGACGATAAAGGGCGGGCAAAACGCGCGTACTTTGTCCTTTTATCGCGGCGTCAGTTAGGCCGTATTTCACGCGGTATCGAAGACTCCAATCTCGCCATCAACGTAAGTGGCAAGGACTTAACTCTCGGGAAAATAAAAATTTCCCCGATAAGACCGCCTCGGAACGACACTCGTGAATTTATTCGCGAGCGTCGGACTCGCAAGCGCCTTGCCTTGCCTACGCATAAACGGATTCGATATCGTCGATTCATCCTCTCTCGCGGGTGTTATTAGCGGCGAAGAGTTAATTACGATGTTTAACCGGCACTTTCTCCTCAGCCCAAGTCTGCGAGCTAGACGTCTGCATCTAGGTACATGGATGCAGTCGTTAATCATCGATCACGCCTGAGTTTCATTTCATATTTGTTGTTCGTCTCTCGTATGAAAAATTACGCACTCTTTAATAACGTCGAAAGGATAATCGCGATGAAAATTTAATCACGGTTTTAAATAATATCTTGCGTATATATATACAAACATTTCATTACGTATATATAAAAATTTTAAAAAAGAGTTCAAAATTTATTACTTGAATAAATTATCTCGCTTTGTAATATTTACAAAAAAAAAAAACCGTGTATAAATGTATTTTAATCAAATCGCGTTAATCTGTCAAGTTAGAAAGACAACATAAATGGCGCGAAATTTTTATTTTGGCTGCACGCTTGTTTCCAATCTACATCAGAATCGATTCAATATTTTCCACAGAAAGTATTATTCTCTCTCTCTCTCTCTCTCTCTCTCTTTCCCATGATAAAGTTATCGTTAACGTCGCTGTTTCACCTCGGGCAAGTGTCTAACTATGACGCAGCGGGCGCAATCAACTGTAACGACGTCGTCACGATCTACTCCGTCGTCCCCATCTTAGGTGATGGAGATTTTTGCGGCGGCTGGAATCGATAAAGCATTCGCGATGATAGCGGGCTATCAATGATTTACAAATGTCCCCGTTTATCGGAACCCGCGTATTATCACACCGCGGTACACCGTTAGACCGATTAAACACACCGGTGCCGGATTACTCGTACGAAAGTATTAATCATGTCGTCTCGACCCGTCGTCGACCGAGAATAACCGCGCGATTATTTACGATGCGCACGTAGGAACCAGTTTACTTCACGGTTATGCGAATGATAAACGCGCTCCAGATAGGCCGGCCTTTTAGAATCCCACTTTCGTTCGAGCTCCTCGAAGGGCTCCGGAGGCCGGCCCTCTTTTCCAACCTTTAACGTCTCGCGGTGCCCATTGTGTTTTTATCTTACGCTCTCCAAGGCGGCACTCTATATCTTTTCACGCTGTTTCATTAGATTCGAACTTGCGTCGACAGCTCTTGAGGAGGGAGATTTAATTCTTAAATAGTTTCTTTTTCCGAAATAAGAAAAATATCTTTCTAGTTGTAATAGAAAGACAGAGAGGGCAAAAAGGGGAAGAAAGGCTCGAGGCTGGACATATAAAGTAATCGTTTCCGGATGATAAAGCGCGGCGATAAAGTAGCTGTACGGCACACACAGACACGAGACGGTATAGTTATTAAGCGCGATTGGCGCAATTCCTCGGCAATCTGGCGGTTTCATCGGAGAAACCGCAATACTCGTGTCGACGACGAATGGTAACAAAGCGCACGATCGAGGCACCGCACAATAGCTAGGAATAATCTACGTAATCAAGCGCCTGACTCCTCTCACTATTACTTGGAGAAATTATCTCGTGCCCCTCCTTCGCGCAGTTCGAGCAAATTGCCGTGGCGAAGACGCGATGAAAATTTGATGAAAGGAAAGTTTATACGTACGAGAAATTTTTTGCGATCGTATATTCTCTACAACTTTATCATTGCATATTTTATGTAAAATCGATTAAAAACTTTGCCGTCGTAATCAGCCAATTTCGATATTATAGCGAAAAAAAAACTTGTCATTGTCAAAATTATTTATTCCATCGTAATCGTTAAATCAAATAATAAAATTTAATACGTACGATTGATGAGTAATATAAATAATCGGCAAAAGGTTCAATCGCGAACGATGTCGTCGTCTCGAAATGCTAAAGAAAGATATTACTCGCGAAGCAACCGCCGCGCGAGATATTTTTTCTTCTTCTGTCGCAAGTACATTCGTTGTTTGCGAGTCGGCGACTAGAATCGAACAACGATCACGAGAGTCTTATGATCCCTCTCTTTTACAAAAGCCACGGCACGTTTCTTGCCGGGAGCCAAGAAACGACAAGCTGCCGTATTAGGACAGGCAATGGCGCTACTGTCGTCGATAGAATTCCCAATGAGCTTATTGAAAATCTCGTTGCGATTGCTTAGTTATGAAATTGTTGTTGCCGTGTTGCTGCTGGAGCAGTAACGGGAAAAGCTTGTTGATTTTCTAGGAAAAATATCAAGCCATTTTTTTGTCACAAATGCCACAAATCTAAGTGAAAAATTATTTCTTCGTATACAACTTTTGCCAATATTAACAGCCACCCGTCTTCTTGTTATCCCAAGAATAATTCGCCCTCGTGATAACTTGTACTAATTACGTAATTACGAATTTTGATATCTCTCTAATGATTAGATTCCCAGCAATATAATGAAGAATTATCGATAAATAATTATCAAATCTCAGCTTCTTCATATTAAAAAAGAAAAATTGTATATTTATAGTATGTTTTTAACAAATTATTTTATCTTACTTAACTGTGATTTAATTTTCTCTTCTACGTGTAAGAATAATCTCTTAGATATCCCTTAAGTATGGGAGGAAGAAAAGGATTCTATCTAAGAGTCACGTACATCCGCATACGTGATTGAAGGATTCAAGATTACAAAGATGTCTCTCTATGAAGCGTTAACGCAATCCACGTAATTCGTCTGTATTTTTCAAGATTACATCCGACACGTCGCCCATCTTCTGTATATTTATATCATCGCTATTTCTTGCGCGATTGTTGCATCCTCATCTCTAATATATGCTTTAATAATTACTAGTACCTTTATTGTTAAGAATAATATTTAAGCTCCCTGTATATAAATAAAACAATAGATATTATATTATTATAAAATATAATTTTATATGACGTGAATTAAAGATTATTTAAGTTACAAAATATACGAGGATGCGAGAGCAACCGTAATATTTTATCCGCTTTGGGCGGGACTATACGAGGCGGGGGCGATTTTAAAACCACGAAGGAGTGTTCTGATTTTTTTTTTTTTTTTTTTTTTTTTTTTTATCCTTGAATTACGGTCCAGTTCTCCTTCGTATTTCATTCTCGCTAATCAAAGTTCTCCGCGGAAGTTACAATACAGCGGAGTCACAGACGACTAAGCGAGAGCAAATCGTGTCCTCTTTTTTTGCCGTCGTCTTATGAAAGACGATGTAGGATACATATTATATCTTGGAATTTTCGTACCGAACCGAGACCCGTCGCCGCGCCCGTCCCAGGAGGACCGTCGAGCAGAACATAAAAGCGAGCGTTTATAAAGTTCGGTTTCTCTCGAGGCTTGTCTCTGTTGTGTTCTGATAATATCGCGTCTCCATGAAATTTAGCACCGCGACGGAAAGAAAAAAGGGGAGATGCGGAATGCTAAAGATGAATTAATATGATGATTAATCGAATCGAAATTTTAATATCATTTACATAAAATCCATGAGGCACTATCACACTTAAACATTAGATCATGAATTATATACATACATATAATGAATTAAATAAACTTTACATATATTGAAAAATATAAATTAAAATAAGATCAATTCACAAGAAATAAAAAAACGAATGTTTTTATTTCCACGCAAATAGAGCTTGCCTAAACTTTCTTAATAAATTAACTTGACTGGCTAATTTAAAAATAAATCTAACGAATCTCATGTAAAACTTGTATTGGCAAAGCTCGGTTTAAACTGAATAGGCTAGTACGCCTCGAAACAAGGGGAAAAAAACGATGAAAAAAGAAGCGAAGCAAAAGAGTATCGGACCAGGTAAAAAGAATAACAAAGACGAAGAGAGAGAAAGACATTAAGGGGGAAAAAAAAGAAACACGGGGGGGGGGAGGAAATTATGGAAAGAAATAAAAAGACGAGAGTAGCTATTGAGGGCCATGGAGTATCGCCATTATTCGTCTTTCCTCTCATTGTCCCCGCTATTGCCTTGCATTATTTATCGACCCTTGGTGCATTGTCTCGCGCAAGGGTCCCAGTACGATTCGACCTTCGACGTCGCAAAGTTATCGCACAGGAGGAAGTGAAGCGATCAGATGCACTGAGACTGCAAAAATTCACAATTAATCGCCTCTCGTTTCGACCTTCCAATTTCCTGCCTACTATGATTCATCCTCGTTGGTGCTATTGCATTTGCATTCTATTCTTGCAAACAAAAAAGAAGATGTAGGTCGAAAT
Organism: Polyergus mexicanus; assembly: GCF_030449975.1. Lineage (NCBI taxonomy): Eukaryota > Metazoa > Arthropoda > Insecta > Hymenoptera > Formicidae > Polyergus > Polyergus mexicanus. Next base: position 297,012 of record NW_027223322.1, on the reverse strand, counting down.
AATTTCATTTTTTATTCAAGAAGCAACTCAGACGCACCAATTGTCGCTCTTCTGATGATAATTGATTGTTTTACAAGTTACATTAACCTCAATCATCGAAAAATTGATATTTAAAATAATTTAGATTCTTTTTATAACATAAATACTATTGTAATAAATTATATAAATTCTGCATTTTAGATATTTTCATAAATATTGCTTTCATTCTTTAACATGAGAAGAACCACTTGCATCATTATCAATCGTTAAAAAAAAAAACCGGAAATAAATATATAACAAAAAAGTCACAAAATTCCTTCTTTATATATTGTATAAAATTACATAAAATTTTTATATACAAAATAACACAAAATCAATATTTTTTCAAAAAATATTTTATCAAAAAAAAGCTAAAATATTATTGATTATTTAAATAAAAATAAAAATTAACAAATTTTTAAACTTTAAATATACAAAGACCGTCATTCCTTGTGATGTTGTATAAAGCTTACAATTAAGCTGGGACTTGAATAAACAAGTCTATGTCCCATTTCGCGTATGAGCTGCATCATCCGGCAGTGTGCAACTCGCACTCCAGATGCACTTGAGTGCGTATCTATGTATCGATTATGATAATCGCCGACTTTGTTTATCTGCGAGATAACTATCTATCGACGATACCCGCGATTGATCTCGCGCTCTGCGAGACGCGTCCTTATTATGCGAAAGCTTCGCAAGAAGATCGATCAGTCGCCGCCGTCGTGAAGGGGAAAGGGGCTTGAAAATTCGCGACGGATTAAAGCCTCTCGCAAAGATGCGGTTTTCGTTGGAAATGTCAAAACGACGAGATGCGTTCACGACAACTTCGATACAAAAGCCGCCTCATAAATAAACATTACCTCGACCGACGAGCCTACTCGCCGAAAATTCGAATTTACGAGTCGCAAGATGAGTCATGTTATGAGAAGAATCACGAGCTACAATATGTTGCAATTGCAGTGCAATTAGATTGTTCATAAGGAGAAACGTCAATGTTGCACATCATTGTCTGATGATAAATATTTCGTTGCATACAATCTTTTTCCGTGGTAAAATAATCATTAATTATCAACAAACCTTACAATTCTATTGGATAATTGATTGCATAATTTCCGTAGTTTAATAATTCAATCAGCAATTTTATCAATATTTATTAACTTTAATCGTTCACAAAATTCTCTCTCTCTCTCTCTCTCTCTCACACTTTCTAAAAAAACAAAAAGAATAAAATAAAGATTAAAGTTAATTTGATGTAACTGGCTATAAGTGTTCCAATGCAGATGCATCATTAATCTAGCAAATTTTCATGGTAGCGTGAGAGAAAACCAAGTATCACGACAAAAAATATGTCATACATCATTAATCATATCTATAAACTGATGGTAAATAATTGACATATAAAAAGACCAATCATAAGTATATACAGTTATTAAACTGTATAGCAAAATATAAAAATGTATAATTTTTTATTTCACATTAATTTTCAATTAATAATATATTAGCGATAAATATAAATTATTTTTACTGTACACCATCGAATCGCATTTTTATAAACGAAAAATTAATAGAAGCCCTTAAAATTAGCAAATTTATATTTGAAGGCAAATCTCTATCACAGTCTCCGCATGATCGACAAAAATTAAAATTATTATTTTTTTTTTTTTTTTTTTTTTTTGTTTATTTAGTTTAATCTGGAGATATTCATTCGATTGCGACAAAAATTAGTGATACATCGTGATCCTCGCGCCATCTCTTTTAGAGCGACCGAACGTATGCGGTTAAGTTTCCCTCGTTCTACGGACAAGGAGAATGCCTGTCCATGTTCCCGAGGATGGTTCGTATCTTGGATACGTGCGTACGCGTCGTAAATATAAATTCGAGAACGTGACTCGCGAGAAAAGTACTCTTTACCATAGCAATGAGTGCTCTTTAAAACACATGCGACTTACTTTCTGTTTCGTTGTATACATTTTGCATAATCTACTCGATACACTTTGTTGCTCGAAAAATTCATTTTTAATTAAATATTGTTCCAATAATTTAAGGGATTGTTTTGAGGATGTTTACAGTAGAAAATTTTTCCATTGGCGTTGAAAGTAAAAGAAAATAGATTTATCACAAAAAGGAATATACATATATATTGTTATCTATCATTATCATCGTGACGATATAAAATGTATAATTTTTATTGCATCTATCTACATATTACTATCGGTTATTATAAAGAAATTAGAAAATTTAAGATCAGTATTTAAGAAATTTGCAAAATGTTGTAAATTCATAGATTTTAGGAATACGATTGGAATAAGTAAAGTTAACATAAAGTTTAATATAATTTGAAATAATTATTAAAAATTCAATCGTGTTTTCTTATAAATATCATCTGAAAAAAAAATTACCATGATTTATCTTAGCATTGGAGCAATTTAGTAATATCGATAAATCTTGTGATGATACAAAATATTTTATCAATTAATCAAATTTGAGAATTTTTTAGTTTTATCTTAAACAAACATAAAAATTCTCTAAAACGAAATTATATTTAAATGTTATTTTCAAAAAGTCAATTGAATATATAAGCAAAAAAAATATACGCACATACTGTAGGAATTACGTTAGCATGAAAAAATTAAAATATAGATTACAATTTTAAACCGGTCACATTTTCTCGGATTAAATGAAGATACTGTTATATTTTTGTGTAAGCGAGTCGTACACTCTTTATAAAGAAAATTAATTATGCGTTTTATTTGACGAGGCGGCACGAGGCAAAGGCAAATGAGGAAGAAGACGGAAGGGAAAAAAAAACCGAAAAGGGCGATCTCCGCGCGAGGATCTTCCCACACAGGATCACGACAAGATTACATCGCAGGATCCTCCGCAAAAGGATCATATTGCTTTTGCGCCCAGCACTCATGCCATATAACCCCCCTTTGCGAATTCTTGACTCCGTTCTACAAAATGCATTTCTTTATAAATTGGATCATAGTTTGAAATCGAGATACGTACGCTCTCGTTCATATATGAAGGAATAAGTATACGCGTTTAATAATTATTAAAAAACTAAAAAAAGAAATAATTTGTATATTATTAATTATACCAATTTTAAAAATAATCATTACGACTTGTACATTTATTAATCATACATCACAATTAAATTTATATTAAATCTATTTCTTTATTAATTGTTTATTATTGGCTGTACAAAATTTATTTAAAATGATTTTTTTCTATAAAACGATAAAAGAGATCGATTAAGAATTATACATTAAAAATCATTTGCAAGAATATTAAAATGCATTTAAATATTTAGCTCTATCAAAGCTCTTAATTAGTTTTTTGAGACACAAATTAAGCCGACGAAAGGGTTAAATCACCGACTGACGTAATGCATGGCGGCGCGCTTAGTTTTTTTTCAGCGCACGCTTAGCGCGATACTTAAGTGGTAATCGTTGATTATTCGATCGGCCGCGTCTCGATCCTGAGTGCAACATATGAGCGTGCATTCTGAGCAACGATCTCTCACAATCAGCTAAGAGGGTCAATGGCCGACTAAACGGAGCGTGCGACGCGTACGAAGCGGCCTGAATCCCGCCACCATCGATTTCTTATTTAAATCACGGTCGAGCTCACACAAATCACCGCGCTATCGCATCTCATTAGACAGCTCGGAATCTAATAAAACCCCCTTCGCCATCATCCCGCGCCTCCCTATTGTATGCGCGAATGTATACGCGCCATATTTCGAATACACCACGATTACACTCGACCTTTTTTACCGCGGCTCGCCTTTGTGCTCGCGCACCAAACCAAATGTGCTTTTTGCGACGATTGATGTCAAGTGTCACTTCGGCAACCTTTGTCGCGTTCAATCGTTCAATGACCATCGCTCAATTACACTAACGGGAAAATATGTGTATTTTCCTATCATCGCGTTAGGAGACTTACATGAAAAAGAATAAGCAAGGTTTTATTTTATCAAACTTATTTCGCATCTCAATTTTTTTCCTTTATAATTATTTCAACATTATACTCACACTATATTTGTTAATCTCCTATCTTAGCAAATAAATTTATTGCAAATTATCTTGTTGCATAGCGTGTAGGTTAAGTAAATCGTACCTAAACAGAACAAACGTATGTACGAGAGAATAATTATTCTCCTCTATTCATGTATGTCGCACTGTAAGTCAATCGTCAATCGCGAGAAAAAAAGTTTCGATGACATCAACACGTCGCTGGCACACACAAGAATATTGACATTAATGCTGTTTACTCAACAGGGTAACAGATTGCCATATTAATTATCGGTGGTCGTCAGCAACTCGCCGTTCAGCCATTTTTCATAAATTAATGTCCGATTGGAATTTAAATTCTGCATCTCGTACTCCTGCGAGAAAAACTCATTTATGCGCAAAATCCCTCGCAAGCAAATATGAATATTTGAATAAATTCATCGTTCTTTCAGAGAAATCTGCAGAAGATATTAATGCATATTTTCGTTGGCCACAAGATTATATTAATATCCGTAAAAAGAGAGAGAGAGAGAGAGAGTAATAATAATAATAATAAAATACACATACATAATTTTTTTCAAGTATTAAATAAGAAAAAAAAGAAAAAAACAGTGTAAAATCATTAATCTAAAAGAATGTTGATTTTTTGTTAAATTTTCCAAGTAAAACACAAAAGCAATTTAATAAAATAACAAATTTTAAAAATAGAAATAATAGACACAGTTTATAGCCTGTCTCTGGGTGTTCTTTTTTCAAAAAAATAAAACAAAATTGTGAGATATAAACAAAGGATGTAAATGGAAAATGCAGATCGCAATAAATTGATAAATATCGCAATCGAGCAGCGAACGCTCAACGGCAAGCTACTTGAAAATCCTTTATAATTTTCAGGAATATTTATCTTCGTAAATAAAATTTTACCAAAAATTGCAAACGTGTATTTAAATTCTGTCGATTCTTTTAACTTGAAAATTTTTAAGAAAATTCCTATTTTTTTCAATTGGAATCCCGAAATAAATTCGTATCAAAATTTCTTATTAACGCCAATACATTGCTCAATTCGATGACTGACACTGAAACGTATAACCAATTACGTTGAAAAGCGCCGCTTATTAAGCGCGGATTATAAGCCGTCGAGCAACGGTCAGTCGAAAAAAAGGTCGAAGCGAAGCAAGATATCAGACAACTCCGAGAATTTTTTGCGCCACATCGACACAAGTACTTTGTGTCAATTACTGATTCTATATTTCTTCGATTACCGCGACCAACAGCTATGCAATTATTCAAGTCCACTGTAAGAGTGATCGCTCGTTAATATTTCTAACCAACCACAAATATTAATCACTCTCACAAGCAGCTTGAAAATAATGTAATATTCATATTCATATTATGTGTTGTTATTTGTATTCTTTTTTAAAAATATAACAAATAATAATTATTAATTCTGAAAAAAATAATCAGTTTCAGACAAACAATATTAATAATATTTATTATTAAACGGAAGAATCCAGCACAAAAATGGCATTTACAATATAATATTAACATGATGTAATTAAATAAAAAATGAATGCAATTTCTAATAATTATTATAAAATTATATACCAATTTTGTTATATATGTATATGTATGTATGTATGTATGTATGTATGTATGTATGTATATATATACACACACACACAATAATTTACTTTCTCTTTCACATATTCTCTAACTTTATTAATTATGAATTTATGTGGTGTTTTTGCCAAGAAAAGTAAAACGAGAGCGTTAAATAGTCCTTGTTGCACTAATAGCATTATACTGTCTTGTAAAATTTATGTTGTGCAGTACCGTATGCGATAATTAATAACTAAATTACAATGTATTTGCAACCATGTCGCGCACATACACAACCATTCGCATGTGCATGACTGAAAAAAAATATTCACACCTATAGACACCCGTCCATGTACGACGTTCAAGCGAGCAATCATGTGTGTAAAACGCACACGTAAACAAACACGCCGTTAGCGTGCATGTACATATTGTATATATACAAATATGACGCGTAACGATGCGTAACACACGTAACAGGATTGAATTAATAACTATCTCACAGGCATGCGAAACAGCCAAAAAAAGATATTAAGAGAAGTTAAATGAAATTTTACTAGTCATGATTAACTAAAAACAAAAAATAAATTTTATAATGATAGACAGAAAATTGTTTCCATATATCTTGATGTAAGAAATTTATAAATATCTCTGCGTAGAGAAATTTTCATCTCGGATGGCAAATCGAGAAATAAATTAGAGAGAAAATTATTAGAAAATGTTATATATTTCTAATATTGAAGAAAATTCAAGAAAATTTGTGCATGCATGTATGTATATATGATAAATGAATGAAATGTATAAATTAACAGATTGAAACAAATACATCCTTTTCAATATGCGTTACAAATATTGAATTATTTCATTCTTTAAACATGCGTCTCGCACATTGGTCTCGCATAGAATTCCATAAATCAGGATGCGGCCCTGTACGATACGTACACGGCCGGGGAGATCTTGTCGGAGGCTCGTAAAACGGGGCTTTACTACGTTTTGTATGCAGTATTTAACTCTGAATTTATATCCCGTCAGAGCTCATTTATACCGGGCGTCGTCGCGGTCGCCTTTAACGGCCGCAACCCGTTGTATTCAGTAATGCGCGCAATTAGATAGTAATTAGCTGTGCCGCGACGCGACGCGGGTCCCACGCGGGCACCCGATACGCTCGCGATGTGCGTTTCCCGAGCGTGACTGGCTGCCATGCTCGCTCTCGTCATCCCTCGGGACGTTTTGAGAAACCATTTCTCTCTCAGGCCGCTATTTTTCGCGAGCGGTCCACGGAATAAATCATGTCGCGATGCCGTCGTGTGAAAAATATTTCAAATCGCGCTCAATTCTTATGTAACCAGAGGAGCGTCAAAATAAAATACTTTGAATTAATCAATTAACGACAAATAAAATTATATTGTATATACAACTCAATTGGCTATGTAAAAAATCGTAAAATTAAATTGAGATAATGTACAAAGATGAACTAGATATTAAATGAAGGATATAATTATGTGAGCGTATTTTTCATATTATTATAATTTAGTTAAATATAATTAACTCGACATAATTATCTAGTTAGAATTTAATTGAGATTTTATATGTAATATTATAACATCCGATCGTAAGGATCAAAATGGGATAAAACAGTGTATTAATGAATAGGAATACGAATAATGAAATAATGAACGCGATGAGTGGAAACTTTTTCTTTCTTCATTTTAACTGAAGGCAATTAAACTTTCTTTTCACTTCTGACTCGTACATCCTTAATCGTTACAGTTTCGCTAAATAAGATAACGAGAGAAAAAAAATAGAATGTAATCTACATCGTAAAATGAATTCCTCTTTCTCAATTAAAGCGACTATAATTATATATACGTATATACCGCTCAAAGTGAATCCTACTCGATCCTACGTATCTTATCGCAACTTCCTGCACGGAGCGTACAATACGAGCATAAAGCGTGGAATGTCGCGCAAAAAGAGCGAGTACAACCAAAACAATCAGCGTTACGTTAATAGACGTAATTACACGATTTTACAAAGATCGAGTCTGCGTTACGACTATCTATTTTAGACGTGCCGTTATTATGCCTTTGCGCGAATTCGTTGAACGAGTCGATGAATCGTAATCTCTCGATACAAACATCGCCTTTCAAAATCAGAATAGTCCATTTCCAAAAGAAATATTGCTTAAAAATGTGTACCAATTCTTCAGTTAAATTGTAATAGATTTACGATACATTCGCAATGGATTATAATATATGTAACATATTCTCCACAAATGTTTTTTTTTTATTTTAGACGTTTTATTATGATATATTAAATTCTAATTTATTTTTGCTTCCTTATATCTTCATTTGATACATCGACTGTAAGTTGTCGCATCGACTTGACGATAAAATGCAACTTAAGTCGAGATTGTACCATGCATCTCCGGTCTTTCGTCCACACCGGTTGTGCATTGTCATAGGCATTTGCATTGCATCGCCGACATACGCGAATGACGCTTTGATAATCAGTAATTTGTGAGTAGTGGCGTGTACCTGTTTATCTCTACGTAATTGCGTATTTAGTTACGTAATACGCTCCTTTAAAAATATATCCCATCTTCTTTCCAGGAGATTTTTCCTCGCGGTGTACGCGATAAAGCACAGGCATGCATACGCGTCGTATAGTATGTCGGCTCCTCTAAAGCTACTTTATCGCTGATCCGATTACAAACGCCTCTATCGATATAAGTAGCGGCTTCCCGTCGAATCATCGTCGACCTCAAGGAATTACGAGGCCGACAAATATTTAGAAACGTTAAGCAACTAGTTACAAAAGTATGCAATGATGTCACAGACCGACACTCATTTTTTGAATTCTAAAATGCAGCGGAATATATTATCCAAAAAATTTGTTTTATATCCGCAAATGTCGATTCTATAATTTGCACGAATCTCGTTTTTCTCTTCCGACGAGTGGTAATTTTATCGAATCGATAAAGCGATCTAAGCGAACCGAGCGCTCGGAAAGTTAATTTGCCGCACTCCTCCATGGCCAAATTGACTTCAATCACAAAGAAATCAGCCGGTGAATCGGTGTAGCCAAGGCGTGTGAATCAATAGGTAACGCATTTCCTTCTGTTGCGACCGTGCGTTTTCCACTCCGTACTTTGCCGTACGGTTGGCACTCGCGGCAAAGAAGCATCGATACTTATCGATAATTCTAATGGCTATACTCGATCCGCGATTACTGAGATCGACGATGAGAGTTACGGCCGCGAGCGCATCGATTTGCGAGAGCGAGAACTATCATCTACTCTCTAACAAGAGAGCAACAATGTCCTCCCATTCCTGTCTCTCTTTACCGTTTCGTAATACGGTAACGTGCCGCAAATTGACCGATTGAAACTCGGCTAGCCGGTATAACGGCTGCTACTCATCACCGATCGGTCTGTCGATTGATCGCGACCGATCAATCGATATGCGCGCGCGCGATCTCTTTCTCATTTTCCTCCGTCCCCTCCGGATTGTATTCCTACACCACGGCAATTATGCATATATGAATGCGAGATACACTTTTGAAACGCATCGCCATCTTCGCCACCGATTGGCACGCGTGATTCTGTCGAAATGATCCTGCATCCAGAATCATTCGCAATAACGAGCAACCGGGCTTTGAATTCATTAAATTAAGGATGAGTCGGCGGTAGACGAATCGGCTGTGGCGGTTTCTAACATTTAAATGAACGTAAAATTAAGTCGATCAATTTAAATACATATCGTAGCGTTATATCCCAAATTTTTCAATTTTAAAAAGAAGCACGAAATAGAAAAGAGAATATTTTTAAATAAATTTTTTATCACCATTTCTAAAGAGTATCTGTTTAATTTTAAGCTACTCTACAGCAGCGCAAAGTTGAAGCTTTAAAATGAGGAATGTACTATAAATTTAACGTAATAGGCAATAAAGGCACTACTAAAAGAGCAACGTTATCTTCGTACAAGCTATTACGCATCGCACGCACGTTGCGTCACGATATAATTTTATTAGACGCCATAACCGCGTATCGTGGGAAATATCGCCACGTTCACCGACAATTATTTTCACAAGACTTGTGCGAGATACGCAAGAATTATTTTCCAACATACACGCCGTTCGAATCGTCCTTTTCAGAAGGGGAAATCGCTATTCGTCAATCCGCGCATCCTTATATTCCAATCATCCGGTGTCGTGTGGTCAATTCCCGATCGCTCATGGTCGATCTCATCTTCTCCCATTTATCGGACCGACGAGACTTAACGGTAATCATTAATTACGAATCTTTGATCACCATTGACGCGGACGCTGCGATAGTCGCGAAAGTCGCGTTCGAGCCGCGCGCAATCAGCATATCTAATTACGTACGACGATCCTTAATTGTGGCAGCTGTCGATCGCGACTTGGATATAATAATCAGGATTCCATCGGTGTCAGAATTTAATAAAAATTACTTTGGGTTATCATAATATTACGCATTAGTACCATTATTAAAAAGATTATTGTTTGCAGAGGCGAGAGTATCGCTCGGAGCGATGACGTTTTATTTGGCCAATTAATAAGCAATTATCCGTTCTACCGGTATCAACAAGGAATAAACTGGTCGCGTATCGCGATTTTGATATAAAATAGAAAGAGAAATAATGGTCTATCGTGCTTAATGGATTACCAATTAGAAATCGCTCATGCGCGTGGAGCTAATTGCTATCCCAGCGGTAACGATGCATGGGGTCTGCGAGTAATTACCTCTCGCAGAAATACCGCTCGTTCGACGATAACTTGTTGCACGCTGATGCATTGCGACACATTATCGCGGCGTAACGTACCGGTGACTCAACGTACAACGCATCAAAGATTCTCGACGAATTTCTCTGGCGAAAGTACCCGTGATTTATACGCAAGATGCAGCACGTAAAAATCCGATACCACTCAATCGTGATAAGCATTTGTTTAAAAATCCACATATTTCTTTATTAGCTATCACACTTATTAATTAACTTATTGATTAAATTTTATCCTTTCCAAATAATGTTTCAAGTCTATTTATAAGATTTGTATTCGATTAATTACTCTCTAAATCAATGTAAATATTGTTTTATTTACTAATGTATATAAAAGATGATTATCAAAAATGATATTTTTGTCATTTATATTAGTAAATTTTGTCAATGTAACTTTTGTTATTATATAAATATAATTTATTATTATAAACTGTGACTCAAATATAACTGCAAATCTACATTATAAAGTATATATGTGTAAATCATAAATCTCATTCTCTCTCTACGTAATATATATATATATTCTATCATATATGTTTTATGTGAAAACCGTTTAATCCCTAATATATATAGGGAATTGGCTTGATATCCTGGAAAACATGTAAATCGCTAACATTTTTTTCCTCCACGATCCATGTACGGTACGACTGGGATTTAACGCTATCATTGACGAAGAAAACTCTCTCTTTCTTTCTTTCTCTCGGCAACGCTACGGAGAACGAGCCCGCAAACGAGCGAGAAGGACAGAGAGCGCTCTGTTTATATAATCTCTAGAGTGACCGGCATAATTATTTGTAAATACCGTAACGTTACGACGCGGTACCGGCATAAATTTTCATCGGGCGTTAAGCGTGTCCACGAGCCATGATCCGATCGCATCGCCTCGCCTGGTTATACCCCGCGAGGAAGGTGGTAGCGATAGAGTGATATCACGTGTGCGGTGCGTGTATATGTCGTGTGTATGTGTCGACTTACAATCAGCCTTCTCTTACTCTTTTTCCCGCCTCCTCTTGTTCGCGACCTCTACTCTTCCGCTTCGCCTCGTACAGCAAAAGCATAATAAAATAATGACATATCCTGCCTCTCCCTCCCTAATCTATTTTCCTCGTTATTTATTCAATTTCTTTTTCTCTCTTTCTTTTACATTTACAAGATGATAGAGAATGACACGGGATAAACTCATTTCCTTCCTATCCATGATCTTTAATTTATTTCTCGATTCCGCTTGCTCGACTACTTTTTCCGTTATCTTCTTTTCCTTTGCATCTATCTCAATCCGTTTATACTCTCTTCTTCTTTCCAGCATCCCCTGTGGTCCTGCATTCCTTTCTTCCCGATATCTCTATCCTCAGCCATCTCTTTTATTTCCCAGAGACCCGCTGCATTTCTCCTCGAGCTTTTGTTTCTTTCTCTTTCGCTTTCAGTATCAGAGGCCACGCTCTTGGGCGCATGGCGGAGGCGCGACTGAAGCGAGGAGTTATTTATCGCGGAACAAGGAAGGAAAGTTACGGACAACTTACGAGTTACGAAGATGCCCGGAGACATTCCCGGTCGCTTTTAATGAGAAACGCCAGTATATAATCCTTACGTTAAACCGCATAGTCCTACGAGGCTACCCCCACAGTCGACTTTACAAGCACGATACACGTGTCTTTTCTACACACTGTTTCTCGACGCTGATTGTTACGTGAATATCAGTCGTACGTGCTAACTAACATAAAAATTAATCAAAAATAAAAAGATGTGTCACTATGGTAGAGATTGCCGCTGAAATAAAACCGCCGATTTTCAAATTTTTTTCAGTTTTCTCGTAATTATATAATACGTATATGCCATGCTCCCCATTAATTATCTTGTATTAAAGTACTCAAGTACTGAAGATTTTTTTTTAAATAACAATCTCCTATCATTAATACGATACATAAGAAAGTTGAATGATCTTCAAAAATTATGAGATAGATCCGCATCCTCGATAGAATTTAAACTTGAGCGCTTTTCGATGCGGTGAGCTTACCACCTTTCGAGCGTTTATCGACGCTTGCATCTAATTATTTTTCACTTCGTGAGAGTAAATCTGCTCGAGTGCTCTATCTGCCGTGATGCCAAGAGAAACGTGTCCAACACGAGAACGCGAGGCATCGTCTTATCAAACCGCTCCAAAGTTCGCACATGCTGCGCCATATTTTTGCTAAGAGAGAGAGAGAGAGAAAGAGAGAGAGAAGAGAGAGCATTGTCTCGTATCAAACCGAGACGTATCGTACGTCGATCATTAAGCGGCTTTCACGTTATTAATTAACGAACTACAAATGTAAGAAGCAATTCGCATTCTTTCGTGATTAATCCGCACGTTCCGGCCAACGTTCTTTATGAAATAATTAGCAGACGGCTTTATCTCTCGAGATATGTGAATGTCGGAAATCTCTGATAAATAATAATCGAAGCTGTCAGGGCAGATGTGTGCATTTTCGGCGGTTCCACTTTTTCGCCCATTAACTTGACGCGCGAAGAGAGTACTGACCGCATGATCGCGCAAATGGAGATCGATTACGTCACTTATAAAGCGTTACCAGCCCGATGAACGTCGTAACAAAAACACCGACGTGACTTCCCGACACGCACCCGACTTAAGTAATAATATTAAAGCGTGACTTTAAAACCCGGGCTACATCTTAATAAAATACGCGAAAACACGATTACCGGAACGATCCGTGAAAGTTACGCTCGATGTTTGTGTGTGTGTGTGTGTGTGTGTGTGTGTGTGACACATGTCGGTTGTTATTTTAAAAAACATTTAATATTAATATTCAATACATAATTAATTATATGTAAACATATAAAAATCTTTGATATTAACATATATATATATATATCTAAGAAAAAGTTTGGTTTTGTTTGGAATGTCGTTATTTTTTATAAGAATAAAAAATTTTCAATAAATAAATATACTTACATATATTAAAGCAACTATAATGTAAAATGTAAAACAATTGTGTCAGCAAATTCAAAATATGCAGCTATTGCGAATAATCATCGCGCGGAACTCCCCTTGTTAGCGCTACATATAAATATGCCGCCTCTTCTTTTATGCAACTTTTCTTCGATTCGCCATAAATCGCAAAGCACGCGGGCGTCATTATTTAGCCGTTGAACCAAGCGATAAAAGCACTGTGCTCGCCGATAGTCGATAGCGTACGCTGCAACGTGCGATTGCGACTGCTTCGCAGACGCGTATTGCGTTATATCGACCACGCACGCGTGCAATATACGATGCGTCCAAGTAGACCAGAGGGGTTTCGATAGGCGAACAGGTGGGCAGCGTGAGATTCTCGGCTCTGCGTTATCTGCGAAAAAATTGCGGCCGCGATAATCAAGAGCAATGCGACATTGTAAAACCTTAGCGACTCTCCTTTCCCTGCCTCTTCTTCCTTTTATATACGACATTAACATTAATATAAAACATTATACTATATCCCATTATTAGTGTTATTTTTGTTAATAAAATTTTTATGATTCCAAAACAATCCTTTTTGGAAAAAACTTTAAAATTTTATAAAAATGGAAGGTTCTGAAAAATTTGTATGTAACGAGCAAATTGATACAAGAAAAATGCGTAGCACCGAAATAATACGCGAGCAAACGGCCAGCAGTTAAAATTAATGGCGGTAATAGATGACAGAATCTTGGCAAGTGATGCCACTTAGAGAGCAAACACGATCGGTTAAATCACGTAAATGGATACACCTCGATTATCGTCGGATCGTTGGAAACTCGATACACGTGACGCGATGCGCAAATGTGCGCCATCGCAATTTCCTTCTCTAGGATGTATTAGCGCACGCTCGGTGTAGATTACCTGAGATAATATTGGATACTTCGAATTAATTATTATGCAGTTTTAGTAATATATCCTTTAATCGACAACGTCGTGCCTGATGACACGGATGATTATTCGAGCATAAAATTCTATATCGCAGATTACACGAAACACGATTAAATAATAATAATAATAAAAAAAAAACGATTTGAATTTAGAGAAAAAAAAACGAGAAGTTTTTTTATCATTTGCTACGCAAACACGTTCGCGCATTGACGTAATTCCTCATCCTCGACGAGAATTATCTTCGCATTACGCATTCCCATTGCCGACTGAATACAAAGTATGAAAATATTTCGTGTTGAACGCGCGCTTATTGTAAGCTGAGAATTATTTTCGTTCTATTTAATCGGGTGAAACACTCCCGCGTCACTCGGGAAAGATTAAATATTCTTATACGAACGAAAAATATTCACCAACTCGCACGATGTTTATTAATCGCGGTATACGATATTTTCATCCCACTGTGCTCACAAAGATGCTGTGAGAGCAGCTTAAACACGTAGGCGATTATAAGGTGGCGGTGCCGACGAGATGTTATGTCATCATCGCTATAGCCACGCCAACCTCTCATTTCATACCGTTACGTTACGTTTCCTCAACACAGAGCTAATCTATGTTACTTGCCCGTCCGTTGTGTACACCGCTTCTTGTTCCTCCTCGGCAATATCTATCTTTCTACGCGCCCATATTCCCGCGCATCAATTTACGTTCCTATATTCGCGAAAAGTGCGGAAACGACTTCGTAAAAATGTTCGTAAAAAAAAAAAAAAAAAAAAAACTGAGGAAAATATAACGAAATTTTTAAGAAATTTCAAAGAGAGATTTCCAGTTAATTCTAGAAAAATTTATTTTTCCCGTACTGTCAGTGAATTTCGGAACACGGCCTATGTAGTAAGAATGCACACATGGACTTCTCGGCGGGCGATAAGCGAGGGCATGGAGACTGGTTATCAGTTACCACCCACTGCTCGGAAACTCGTCTCCACATTGTTCTCGCGGTGACAAGCACGACGCGCAAACAAATTAACTGTCGGAATCGGCGGCGCGTCCGGCCGATTGTGTCGCGCCGGCAACAAATTGACGGTACAAAGCGGCCACAAAAAATGCGGGGACGCCGCTAAATGGATGTAATTCCAAGTTAACCACACATTGGCTCTCGCATCTGCCTGCCACCGTTGCCGCAGTTGCGAATGGCTCGCAGCTGGCTAGAAAAAGAGAAGAGGCGAAGGGTTGGTAGAGTGAGAGGGAAAAGCGAGGGGGGAAGCGAGGCAAATTAATTTCGACGGCGCTGGCTCATGAGGTCGTTCACACTGAGAAAAAGCGACGACGATATCTAGAATATCCCGCGCGGAAAGCTAGCAACAGGATCGACACACGCGAGTTCTACGAACTGCCGTTGATTTCGCCAATTTATTTAGCAGAACGTAAGAGGGCTCGTTTATTAGCGGAGAATACCGGCGAGGAACTTTACGCACCAACGGGATGTGGAATTATATAAATAAACTTTCGTACTTAGATATCCCTCTTACACGTTACTTAAGCAAATTTTATATATACATATAATAAACAATGCATATCAGTTATTTGCATTGATTTAGATTACTCATGGAATAGACATAATTTTACTTCAACTATATACATATATATATCATATATACAGAGAATATTCTTCTAAAGATCAAAGAATACCGGCAGCAATGTTCTCTATTGTCATCTCATACAAAAACGAACCAAGCAAAACCAAACAAAGCAAAATTAGATCTAAGAAGGAAACAGCTGTCGTGCACATTTTGTTTATCAAGCAACATTGTGCTCGATATGCGATTCGCGCATTACGCGTCTTATCAACATTATGCGTTCATTGACATTAATTTCTCGTGTTTGTTTATTCATTATTACTGCTACATCTATTTGTATCATCTATCTGAACAAAATGACAAGTGCATATTGACGTTCTTGACAATTAAATTGATATCGCAGGAAAAAAAATTATTTCATGAATTGTGATTGATGTAGCATGGAAAAAGTGGTATAGTAAAATATATAGCGATCGTGTCGAAACGTAAAAAGGCTCGCGATCGGTCATTCGTCAGCAGAGACCGGATCGCTTTCATCGTTCGCGGCGGTCGAAGCCGATTACGTCTCGCGCGACTCGACTTACAAATCCGCTCGGGCATTTCCATCTTATCAGCATTGCAAATTGATAATACGCGAGGAGCGACGCGCGGCCCCCCGGCGGAAGAAAAAACATTATGCGACCCGATGACCCCGCCTGGTTATTAACCTTCTCAGCGCGGACTTGGCTCGAACGGAACGGAGCCGTTGCTGCCATCATTAAATTGGACCAGAAACGAAGCTGAAACCATTCACTTTTCGATCGCGCGAAATCCTTTAAAATGCGATATTTTAAAAGAAAAATTCATATAAAAACGTATCTCCATATAATTTTTTTCTCCGAATAATATTACATATATTAGAATAGAATATAATTCATTAATATTTACGACGCTTTTCGAATAAATAAATTCCAATTTACGCTAACAGCTTCTTCATATCTTCCGATACCCAAGACGGAAACGTTGGACACTTTCAATGAGTCAACCAATGAAATGCGTTCAATGTTAGCGGAAGCAATTCTACATAGTCCTACGGCAGGAACTACATCCGATTCGCGTTAACGAGGTACGAAATGCAACCGTTTTTCGAACAACCCATCCGACACGCCCAACCGGATGTACGACAGTCCTACACTTCCACCCACACACATATGCATATCTTGTCCCCCACGTGCGAGCAACATGCGATCGAGCGCGGAAGCGAGGGAGTGCAGCTGCGCGTGCACGCGTGTGTGCATTTCGCGGGGAATGTCACAGTACCTGGTCACATGGTCGGGAGATGAAAAGTGAAAGTAACCAAGGCTAGCGCACAAAGAAGTCATTGAGGAATTCGAGAGAATGATAGCCGCGCGCGCGCGCTACTGATGTATACGCGAGAAGAAATTCCACGTTTCTTACTAAATTGGAAAAAAAATTAGATCGATGCGCCATCTCGATGATTTCGAAACAAAATCTATTAATCGGCATTTTGTTTATGCATATATATATACATCTATAATGAAAAAATTATGTCTTGTTTATATATTTATCATTAATTTATAATATCAACAATGTGCTTTCATCGTTTTTATTATATCTATAAATAATTATTAAACCTTTAAAACAACAATTATGTAATCGCATTTTAATCAGTGTTGCTGTTAATTTACTAAGCACGCTAATAATAATAACGACGTTGAATTCGTATTACATTGTTTTGATGAATATATGTCGTTTGTTTACATCGCTTCGATGAGTCAAACTGCATGCATCGAACATGATTAATCGCAGACAGATGCAGTTTGATCAACATTTATATAGAAAATAATATTGTCAGAAATTCAATTTATATACACTTTTTTCCCATTATATTATACCTGACAAAAATTGTAATATTGTAGGATTAAACGCGTGATATCGATGTATGTACATACACATACACGCTTTCGCTCATGTCGTTCCCACAAAGTTATCAGGCGGTCACTTTTCCCAAGATAATATATGTAAGTACGCAGGGTCGTGTTTACTTTCGAAAACAGTGGGATCTGAATTGGATCGTTTCAATGATTTTGCACGATAATCAGTAATCACGTACCCACAAACCTGGGCGCCTATTAAAAATTTAATTTTCGGGTCCGACGAAATTTACCGATACTCTTCGTTATTATAATTGGAAGATAATTTTCGTATAAAGAACGGCTCTCTTTTCAAAATCTCCAACGACTGTCAAGCGCGGCGATATCGCGGACATCGTATCGTGTTAATGCGTATTAACGCGTATTATTCGCCTGTCTACGTGGTCTAAATAAGGTTCGCAAAGTTATTGAGAAAACCGCATCTGAATTTTTTTCAACATTCCAATCGCAATACGTGCGAGTCTAATTATTCCTGAGTAGTCGTTAATTTGACAATCAAAATCAGTTAAATCGATAAAATCTATAGTCACAGGTGAAAGTATCTTACATTATATACACATGTTATACCATATATACGAGACGCGCTCCCCGGATACTAGATCAAAATCTGATAAATTCCCACAAAAAAAAAAAAAAAAAAAAATACGTATGCACGATCTGCATATCAAATGTTTTTGTTCTCGTTTAAACATAAATTAAAGCTGCGTAGCTCCAATTTTCTTTGTCGTCGTTGTTTGGACTTTTGTAATTAGACTCCCGCTTCCTCGAATACTTCGCAGCGCGTGACATCATTCACGCAGCGAGTAATACGTGCATCGCTCCTGCGATGCGGGCAATTAATCGGCCGATTCAAGTTCATCGAATGAGTCAGCTGGACTTCATTCGGAGGAAAAATATTTCGCTCGATTTACCGCGCTCGCCAAGTCAAATCATTCGCAAAGCCGAGAGTTTTTCCCGCGATCGACGCGGCGCGTGCACAAAGATTGCGATCTTCGGAAAGGGAAAGGACGACCAGCCTTGAAATTCCAATATCCAAGTTCGCACGCAAATAACGCCAAACTATCAAGACCTCTATCGGGCACAGGTGCGGACGTTCTTAATTTGTTACATTCTCTCTTAGAACTTAAAAAAAAAAAATAACCGAGACAATTCTATGATTAATTTGCAATAAATTTTAATCGGTGTTACTTTAAGTTAAAGATTTCTATATCTACAATTTATGCTGATTTTCTATCTTTAAAGTTATGCATTATAAACTTTAGACATGTTCGTGCAATTAATAATACAATAATTAATAAATTAATTAGGTAATAAATTATTAAAATAAATAAAATTTATTTTTTAAATAAAAAATTGAATGAAAGAAATGTAATTTTCTTTAAAGTATATCTCTTTCAAACATCTTAAAATATTGAGTAAATTATTACAGTAAAAAATTTGCAAAAATTCCTTATACAGCGATAATATTCAATAATGGATATTATAATTTCCAAAAGATGGCATGATACGTATGTCAGTCGTGTACAATTGACATAATTAATAAACATAAAAAATACAATGGCATACAATGCGACTATTCTTATGCCACAGAATAGCAGGCAAGACGCGGATAAGGTGTCTTTGAAAGATCGAAGGCCTCGAGTTAGACCCGGAGAGAATTCCAGGGCCTGACGATATCGGGAAGCCCCGAGATACTCCCCACAGCCGGATGTTATTCCGTATTCCAGCGTTCCCCGCCCGCTCTGTTTCCCTGTCGTCGCGAACAGACGCGGCATTCTGAGCCCGAGAGAGTTTACCCATTTTGCATCCGAAGATTTTATCGCCGTTCACTCTGACGCGCGATTTATGTGGCGATACGTCGATACGCGGCGCATCAAGTGCAAGAGGCTCGCGCGATTGGCAAGTCCTTTGCCGTCCTTTAACCGCAAAGCTTATCCGCGCCAGAGTTTCCTCGAAAATTTATATCAATCTACCATCGATCTCTTGTAAACGCGCAAAGATGCGCGTGCGGTCTTCGTCGAAGCGCACATTAAAGTGAAATTAACCGGCTTCGTGTTTACGTAAAATCGTATATATTTTTTCAAGAGTCGCCGCGCGGACTACCTCTAACAAATTCCGGGAACATTTTATCCTTTTTATTTCAATTGGAAATTTATCGCGGTTGAAATTCCCAGAGCCAGCTTTAATCTAACAATCGAGCAATCAACCCGTTAGATAACTAAGCGGAACGAAATAGAAAACACGATCGTAAATTTGAATAAATATATCCGCGAGCTAAAAGATAACGTCAGATTCGATGAAAAATTTCGAATGTTAAATAAAAGCGACGCAAAGCGACGGTAAGCGAATTGATTTACATCAAAATATCAGGAAAATCCGCAAAAACCGCAGATTGGCAGAAATGTATAAAAAATGCGAGAAAATTTATCTGTGTTTGCGAGAGAAAAGAAAGAGAGAGAGAGAGAGATTTTGTGACTGACTCAAATATCGGCACAATCGCTGATTTCAGCATATATTCCAATCGAATATTACGTGCGCGAATCGCCGATATACATGCGTGTGTTCTTCACCAGTAATTTTACAGGAATAAGCGTCTCGCATCCGCGACGCACCCGCCCGTCCTCGCCAATACTCAATTTCGTATGCAAAGCGTAACCTATTTACGAATTTATTGCTGCATATAATCTCTGTGGCCACGATTTTCGAGAAGAAACTCTCTTACGATGCTCGCAATATTAATCCATGGCGGATTTTGGAGATATCTTTATCGTTCATTGCACAAAATTCTCGTTAACTTACCAAGATTTTATTAATATTATAGAAACCCG
Source organism: Polyergus mexicanus (assembly GCF_030449975.1). Lineage (NCBI taxonomy): Eukaryota > Metazoa > Arthropoda > Insecta > Hymenoptera > Formicidae > Polyergus > Polyergus mexicanus. Next base: position 276,370 of record NW_027223322.1, on the reverse strand, counting down.
ATGATTTTAATTATAAATCCTTAAAGAAACAGCCACAAATTCCACAATCTTTGTACGAACAATTATTTATAGAGAGATATATTGCGTAGTTTTTTCTCAAAATATTAATAATTATATTGTATGCGACGCTTAATATATAATTAGATTGATTTTAAATACATATTAGGATTATCATAAGAAATAAAAGCGAAAATTAATATTGCAAAATATCTCTTAAATTTAAAACATTTGCATCTTAAAAATTTTCATATATCAATGTCGAAAATTGAAGCGCGGTTGAAGAAGATAATTTCCAAGTCTCGCGCGAACGTTCGTCGCCGTAGCGAATTTATTTCGCATTCGGACGCGTCGCCTCGCGAGCCTGTATGTGTTACGTTCGAGATCGAGAGATAGTTACGTTGACGATAGAAATGCTGCCGGTCGGGACGCTTGAGGTCGCTACGTTCCGTTCTGATTATTATCCGCAACCTCAGGCAGGCAGTGTCATCGGTGTACCAAACGTGCTCCCTCGGCACATGTGTATTCGCATTAAACTGCCGTTTTAAGCGGTTATAATCGCCGCCCTCTGCGAACGAACCGCGAATCGATAGCGACGCCACGGACGGAAACAATTTTTCACAGCGAAAGCTTTATTAAAAATGCAAACCGCGAAATAAAAATTAAAACTACTTCGAATTCCAATCTATTATAAGATACCGCTATAATGTTCATCAAAACTATATGTATATGTAATACATATAGTTTGTAAAATAATTTAAAAATCATTATTGCTTAACGACTGCATAACGCGGGGAAATGTTTGCGGTTGAAAAAGGCGTATCCTGGAGCAATAAAATACTCTTACAAACGCGCTTCACTGTCAGTGGGTCGTCGAAAATGATCTCACCGATTCACCGGATCGCTATCGAAATACAATCTCGTACTCCAAAAATGCGCGTAGGCGTCGATACACGAAAGTTACATTTGATTTTTATATCGATCGATTCAAACACCAAGTATTATCCGTATGTATTTTAGGTTCCCGTCATCACAATGATATCATCGAAAAAAATCTGTCTGTTGGATTGTTCGGTGATCCGAATGAAGTAATTCCGAGGACAAAAGGAAAATAGATTTTACATTGCACTTGCTTTGTTATACGTGAGATCCTATGACATCATATCTCATGTCGTAACGAAGAAAATAAAAATCCATCAACCCTGACAGATATGTATATGCAATCAACGTTATATAATAGAATACCAATAAAAATAATTGTAACAAGTATAAACTAGAATATTCAGCTTTAACACTATATTCGTACGAGAATAAAAAAGAATTCATTATAGGTGATTTATATAATCACCTTTGGTAGTGATATCACGAAGAGAGATGAAAAGCTTGTTTCATTGTATGACGAAGAAACATTGATCGTTTCTATTTTAAAATTCCTATACATCGTCGAACAATTCCTTAAATATCATAAAAATTATATTTTTATATTAGATATGCATTCAATAAACAACTATGTTTAAAAAGTAATCTTTCATTATTGCATTTTTGGATTTTCATCGATCTTAAAAAAAAAAAAAAAAAAAAACTTGCCGGTTGTTGTTACGAAGGTCCTTAATTTCGGTTAAACAACAAATATTTTTATCCAATCATATCACACCTTTTATATCATCATTCTCGATTGATTAATAAATGGACTAAAAAAAAATGCGCGTATTTTGATTCCAGAAATTTTGTTCTGTAGAAAAATACGAAAAAAGCGATCCAGAGATTCGCATGCTGATATTGCCATAAACATGACGACGGACCGTGATGCTAAATTTGGCGCACATTTGCGAGCTTGAGACGCAAAACAAGTTTTCCGGATCCAAGCCTAATCCGCCGCTGGCGACCTGACGATGCTACGATTGAATCAATCGTCCCGTTTCCCTTGCGCGAAAAAGAGGAAAAGAGAAGACTAGAGATCCTGTTTAATCTGAATCTTGAAAAGCTGCGAGCTTAATCCAATAAATGATAAGCTGCCAATGGCTAACAATACTTTGCGGCAACAATACTTTCTTTACAAATTACAGTTTTGAATCGCGATTAATAGAGTGTCCAGCGATAATTTAACATTCTAACGACTACTAATGTAACTAATATGATTTTAGAATAAAGTCAGAAGCGTTATCGTTAAACTCTATTACTTATTACTTTTTCATACTATAAAACTATTATTTATTATTTATTATCGTACTGTAACATATATCGATAACTATAATTATTATTTGCATACAAATTATCATTTGCTGTAATGACAAGGTAACGATATTGATGTTGATTTGGTTGAAACAATTGCAAATACGATAGTGTAAGGAAATTTATTATTACTCTTAAATAATTCCTCTAGATTTAACTTTAATAGCATCGTGATCCGACATTCCTTCGTTAATGTCCGAGTATATTAAAGCGATTCAGACTCCTCGAGGCTCCGAAAGTAGACGGAGGAGACCCATTGCAGAGGTCAAGGATCGCAGGCGGAATCGAGCGATCACGAGTGCGACTTCTTCTCTATTCGTTTAGTTAATGAACGTCTTTCAGTTCACACGGTCGAGAAAAACAAGAAAGAAAAGCCGCGCGAACGAAAGGGAAGTGCGAAAAAAGAATGGACGGAGAAAGATCCGTTTGTATCATCTGCCTTTCGACTTGGGAGAATGCCGAGTGTCGCACTCCCTCGCTTGATACGGCAAGGAAAACATGAAACTCAACATTACAAAACATGCTATTAATTAAATCATTATTTTTTTATACGCGATTAAAAATAATATAATTCTTATTTCATAATAATAAATTTTAAAAAATATTTACAAACATATTTAGTATATAGATCGAAATACTATATAACTGTGTGTGTGTGTGTGTGTGTGTATATCAACATCTGCAGGATTATGTTAAGAAAGGCGTGAGATTTGAGAAATTTCGCCATAATTGTGTGCAATTATAATGTCGCGTTAAATCATAAAGGTTTAATTATTAAAATAGAAATTTCAATATTTAAAATTCGAAAACTAGAATTATTATCGAGTACAGGTAAATGGATTGACCGATGACATTTACAACTTCGTTACTATCGGTTACGATAGTTCCTCTTAAACGGGAAAACGATACGCAGATGAATCTATGGCAGCTTTGAAGTTCAAATCACTCGTTAACCGATAAGTGGTCCAATCCTTCATCTGGAAACGATATTGCGTCCCGATTACATCGGGGCTATAAGTTTCTCGTAAAGACCACGTTAAGGTGTACACCATACGCCGACCGGTAGCAGCGCTCGCAGGCACTATCTGAGAAATAGTAGGAGGCCGAGGAGCGACTTCCGCGCCAACTAGTTTTAACGATGAGCCACCATCTCCTCCCTCGCTCCCCTCGCGACACGGCAAGATTCTTCTTATTTGTTTGCGCTGCATCGACATGCACCGATGCACCGAAGGACGATGCGGAACCGACGCGACGCACGTACGTACGCACGCATGCACGCGTACGATTAAAATGAGCTAACACGTTGCGAGCGAGCGAGCGAGCGAGCGAGCGACAAAAGCAGAATCTTGCGGCAACAGCTGATAGATAATCGAATTCCGCGATATGTACGAAAATGCAAAAGTATCTAACGCATTATTCGTAAGTTTTACAGACTACTCGACAAGTTAAATTGCGCCAAGATTCATTTGATTTATTCAATTAATATGTCAATTTAATCTTGATATGAATAATTAAATAATTTATTTTTAGAAAGTAGAACGATATATATACATGTATAGTATAGAGATAGTGGAGAAAATTATACTATCGAAACTGTGAACTAACGGTCAGTAATTTTATAATCAATATTATTTGCATTTTTCATTAACATTTTAGCAAAAACGTTATAATGTTAATATTTTATTTATTTTTAGTATATGATAAATATAAAATGTTATTATATTATTTACGCATGTAAAATTAATATTATTAGAATATATTGGCAATATTTATACACATTTTCTAAACAGATTTTCCAAGTATATCTGCTATAACTAATGAATATTTAAACCAGTTATGTAGGGGAACGTAACGGTGACACCTGTAGTCAAACGCACCTTACACGAATTCGCAAACAAGAACCGGTTGGTGGTACTCGCGGGTGATATTGGAGTCGTTTAGTTGAGTAAAATCTCTAAAATAGATGTATAAATATCTGGACCAGGAAGAGAACATTGAAAAACGAGTTACGACTTGTCCCGTGATCTTATTTCGCGATCGTCGACGTCGCGTCTAATTTGTCGCCCCATACTTCGCCGTTCACGATCAACGAAACGATCGATAAAGCTGATCGGTTTTATGATCCTGCTAAGGGAGCGCTGTTATGGTGTATATGTACTAAAGGAGTCATCCATCGCGAATGATTGCTCGAGAGATCTCAAGAGTTTTTCGTGTCATGTGTACATTAAACGAGACACACGCGTGATTTAAATGGAAAGAATTTTATGCAAAAAGATGAAAAATCGATTAGAACGAAATCATACGCTCGGTCTGCCCGTCAGGCAAGAGAAATCTTCCGCTCTTATGGTGATCTGTTCGATAATGAGAAGTATTATGGGCGAAGCTCACGATGCCGATCCCTTTCACCGCTACAATCTTCCATTTCGGGATAAAGATACCGAGGATCCGATTCGGTTCCTCGGAATCAGAATCGATTATCGTAAAGAGAAAGTGGGCGTCAATTTTTCACTCGACCTTCTTTAAATCAGCGCCGCGATCTTCTTCTTCTTCTTCTTCATTCAAAAGTCCATTCGTACAAACGCGATTATGTCGAAACCTTTCACGATCCGTAGAAACATGCTTTTAATAGCGAAATATTGCAAAATAACACTAATCGTACGGAATAAAGATAGAATATGGGTGGGACTTTTGAATACGCGAATGATATATAATGCACGCCGTGATTTAATCATTCCGGCAGGCAACGAGAGATTTCAAGTACGATTCATTTCTTAACGCTTACACGATGTAATCTATCAGCAAATTAAATTAAAAAATGAGAATATTAGACTGAGAATATTTTACAAAAAAGCGCCGAAGGAAATGTAGAAAAATTTCTATAGCATTTATCTTTTGAATTAAATTACTGTAACAAGATTTGAATTTCCCGACTACTAATATCTCTATTAATCTCACCTAGATAAAGACATAACATAAATTCAATATGATCATATCTTATTTAATTTAAAAATCATAATTTGAAGATGGGATTTGTTAATACGCTATAAGAATATTTATAATTAATAAAATTTTATAATATCTCTGGCGATTAGACGAGAGATAAAAATAAATAAATTATAAAACTTACCTTAACCTTGGCGAGATATAACTCCAATTCTTTGTACGGATCCATTTCCGTTGTCTTCTCGCGCATCACCTTGCCATTATCATCGCTCTCCACGAGCTTCAATCGATTCGGCATTTTCCCGATGATCGAGCCATTTTGCAGACGACCACCACCTTCTTGCATGGTCTCCATGCTTTCACCGTCACCTCGATCACGTCACATACATTTTTTCGTACTCCTGCAACATCATAAACAATATAAATTATTAATAATAAAAAATAAGATAGCAACAGATTTATTTATCCGATATGTGTGATGATTATATATAAGTGATTGTAAAGAAAATATAAAATAAAACTTGAAAATTAAAAATCAAAATCAAAATCAATTTAGGCGCAATTTATCATGTGGATCGATCAATTCGACGAAGAAAAAAAATTTTACAGCTAAAAGGATAAATATCCTATCTATTAATCACAGACCGTTAATTGCGCGTTAATAACGGACGACTAATAGCAATACAATAAAGTAACCGCATACCGAGAACGGTGCTTAATCGAGAGCGTGAAAAGGGTGAAAAGAGGCAAAAGGGGACCTAGGAGTGTATTTTGCGGCAAAGGCATTATAATTAGCTCCCGGCGTGATTCACACTGCGGCCCCCGCCACATCGCGTCGCGTGGTCCATACAATCTCGGGGCTTGTCAAACACTTGAAAAGGGTAAAATGACCACCTGCGCTGTTATGATTGCATTTGGCTAAATTTAGCGGCCGCGCTAGCGTTAGTCACTGGAGCTAATTTATATTTCGTGCAGATTAACCGCACCTAAGATAGACTAATTTGAAATCAGTACTCTGTACTTTGTGCATAACAACTCGAGATTGCATCCAATGCATCATTCGTAACGATCCGTGGACACGATCGTTCCCTACAGATAAAAAACATTTTTCGCAACGCGTAAATATTGAGACGTACAGCAAACGATTCGATCGCAATACTTGTGTTTCATTTTCACAGTTACACAGTTACGTTTCACAGTTACACTGTGCACATTATCAATTATTAACGCGTCAACGCGTATAAGAAATTAAATTTCCGATAAATCGTGACAGAGAATGAAAGTGATGTTTATAAATTGATATTTTTAATTTTAAATAATAAATGATAATTCATATGATGAAAAAATTATATACGCGCAACTGCGAGATAAATAACTTTACAAATCAAACGTTCTGTCGACTTTCCATAAATATTTATAAAATATGTGAGATCAGCGCTATAAATGTTTTCGATTATAAAGTGGGCTGGTGCTCTCATTGCATAAAGAGCGCGAAATGGCAAAAAATGTAATCTGGTAAAATAATTTCTCCCATTTCGCTCAGCTGTAACTGCGGAAATATGGCGGCGACGAATTGATATTTCTGCGCAGACATCGAGACAAGTGCGCTAAAACTAAAATACGAGCGTAATTTTACGCTCCGGTGGTCTCGCCAATAATTAACATTATATTTTGTATTCACTTTCAACTATCGTATATGACTTTATCATAGCGCATATCTATTCACTCGCGAAAAGAATGTTGAATCGAAGATAGTGGCGATCTTATCTACTAATGTAACATGAAATTTCATAATTTGAATTTTATATTTATTGCAAAACTAACTCTCATAATCTGTTATGTTGAATTTTTATTATAATTCATCGTCGAAAAAATTATTGTAATCCATTATATCGTAGCTAAGAGATTCTACGATTTATTAATTTCAAGATAACATTATCGTACATCGTAAAAAATATAATTTATCTTATCTTGCAAAACTCTTTCATAAATTTTTATAGCAGAAAAACTATTTGCAGTTACACACGTGTCTTCAAATAGAATATCCATAACGATAAAAACGTTCAGAGTTAACCATTCTCTCTATGTCTGATAGAATTGCTTAGAAGTAATATATAAACTTAGTAAGAAATTAACAGCACAACTTTAGACGTTGTTCGACACAAGTTATGCAACCCATTAAACGAATAATATCGGCATAATTAAATCTGCCGATCGTATTTTACTTGATATATTTGTAACTAACAATAAGTCGTGTATCTCAATGCAGATCTCGTGCTCGCGAGATTACGAATCGATCACATAGGGACCCGCTTGAAGAATACAATACGACTGCCGTTACAATCATTGAACTCGGCAACAATGAAGTCATACATGCGAACACGAGTCGTCTACCCGCACACGTATCATTAGAAAATCACCGGATGTCTAATCGCGGCCGACTGCCGACAGCCAATACGTCAAGTGATTTCACAGGTGAACGATGCTTGCGTGTTAAATATGACCCATATTAAGTTAGCCCCTCCACCAACGCCAAATTAAATCAAATACATCAAATAATTTAGTGCTAATTATGTGCTAATTAGTTGCCGTAATCCGAATTTTGTTGCTCAAACCGTTTAGCAGGAATTTACATTCAAAGTGGGGGGTGCTAGCTTGACATTAAGCCAGCCCCCCCCCCCATAGTGAAAAAAATATATATAAAGCTCGAATCAAAAAATAAAATACACTAGAATTTGTTGCTATTTTGTTGCTCTAAAATAACATAAAAATATTTTTAAAAAAATATATTATTTAATTAATACCACTATATACTCAGTCTCGCCGCGCCGTACCATTCACTTGCGCGAAGTAAAAGTAAATAAAAAAATGTATCGCTCGCATGTATTTGGTACTGAAATAATCTGTGGACAATATACTGTCGAAATATATGAGAAACTGAATTTGTTGCTCGTCTTAAAGTATTAAAAATCGATACTTTGTCGCCGCGGACCCTATACGACGCGCTATTATATTATATAAACTAACTAAAAGAATTTGTTGCTCGCATGTTTTTGGTATTAAAATAATCTGTGGACGATGTACTATCGAAATATATAAGAAACTGAATTTGTTGCTCGTCTTAAAGTATTAAAAATCGATACTTTGTCGCCGAGGACCCTATACGACGCGCTCTTATATTATATAAATTAACTAAAAGAATTTGTTGCTCGCATGTTTTTGGTATTAAAATAATCTGTGGACAATATACTATCGAAATATATAAGAAACTGAATTTGTTGCTCCTCTTGCTTTTTTAAGAATGACGCGTTAAAGATATATGTTAAGATTACAGAGTGATCAGAGTTAAATAAAATGTAATCGTATTAATGATGATTTCGAATGCTAATAAAATAGTAAAATTAATGCGCTCAACGATTATAATTATGAAATCATTAATAATCATCAATGATGAATAATAGAAATAATCAAGGCAAAGATAATATGGTCAGTTTTAATTCTAAATATTTATATGATTATCAGATTATAAATAATTAATCAAAAAACAACTCGATTTTTCAATATCATCGTTTCCATAAATTAAAAAATAAATTGACATGCATATTGTTAATTTCGTTAATGCACATGTTTGATAATTTTCATTCTCTAAAAATGACGCGTTAAGGATGTTAAGATTACAGAGTGATCAGAGTTAAATAAAATGTAATCGTATTAATGATGATTTCGAATGCTAATAAAATAGTAAAATTAATGCGCTCAACGATTATAATTATGAAATCATCAGTAATCATCAATGACGAATAATAGAAATAATCAAGGCAAAGATAATATGGTCAGTTATAATTCTAAATATTTATACATGAGCTATAAATCATTAATAAACCCCCCCCCCCCGATTTTTCAATACTATTGTTTCCATAAACTAAAAATTATATTGACAATTTTAAATGTTTAATAATAAATTCTACTGACCGACCGATGCACCGCCCTTGCATGTCTCACTTCTTTCCGCATCTGGTCATCGCGAGATCCTTTCCGTTTCCGGTTGCTCCCTTCGCTTCAAATTGAGACGAGACAGTCTATCAATTTGTCCACTCATGCATAATCACTATTCTCATAATCACTATTTCACTCGTAGTCCAAAATCCGCCATATGCAATGACGCGGTAAAATTATTTCCATGCCGATTATAAACATGAAAGAACATATAATCGCGTATTAATAAATGGATGGAGACGATTTTCCGTGATTCTAATCGACATTCCCGATACTCACGACATCCACTTTATACACGGGATAAACTTGTGATGGATAAAAAAAGGCGAGAAATACGGAAAGAATATTTCAATCTCGCACGCTAATGCAATACGACGGTTACTGTAACGGTTACGGAAAATTTAGGCAGGTTGAGTAGTAGTAGATGGGGAGGGGGGAACGCGTCGTCGAATATCCGTTCCAGGAAAAGGAGCGAGCGCGTCTCTTCCAAGAAATAAACCGTACGCGAAGAATCCTGCGCGAGATAAATCAAACTAGCTCGAGCGACGCTCTTTTGCGATCTCGATTTATGAAATTGTGAATATAACTCTGAAAAAAGGATTACATTTGAAAACAATATTAAAGAATATTAAAGCAGAAACGTGTCGAACGCGACGCACTTATATTTTCAACGCAATATTATTATATACGACAGCGAGTAAATTATTTCAGCGCCTAAAAATATGTTAAATAATGTATTCATCGATCGTTGTATCGTATTATAAAGTGGATATATCAAAACTACAAATTACTCTCGATTCGGATATTTCGAATATTCGTTCGGATGCGAAATTCATTTTCGATAGATAAAAGATGCGTGGGAAAAATCTTGTCGTTTGCGAGTATATATATATATATATATCGAAAGATGCCTTAATCACGATTACACGGGTTAATATATTACACTCGGATAATCGCCTGTTATTCGATACAAGACCCCCCCGACACTCGTTCGTACGCGGATCTCACTTTCGACGGATAAAAAGACGCGAGAAACACGGAGCGCGACCCTAATTCGTCTTGAGATTCGCGCTTGTGTGAAGAGACTGACACGATTACGGAAAATTTAGGCTGGACGGATAGGTGAGGAGAGGGGAGGACCGCGTCGCCGAACGTCTCGGTACAGAAGCGTTCAAAAAAGTTGGATGAAAACATTCAGATATAAACAAAGAAGCGCGGCTCGAGAGAAAGAGAGAGAGAGAGCTTATATTACAAAATCTCGATCAATTTTCATGGCGAAACGATAATACAACGAGAATAATCGTTGAATAGAATGTGTAAGATTCAAGGAGGAATATATCTGAAAAGCAGCTCGCACACCACATATGAACATTCCTAATAAAATATTCTTATTTAAGAGAAAAAAAAAATGTGTTCGGTTAGTCGACAGTTAGTCGACTAATTTTACACGTCAGGTTTAATAATATTCATGGTTGTAAAATTGACCAATCACGGTCATTCGATTCTTGATTGGTGATTGGTTAGTTTTAAAACTATGGATGTTACTGAAATCCAATTAAGGGTGACGTGTCAACGTTAATCGATGTCTCTGAAATGCCGCGAGAAACCACGAGTACCAACAGCTAAATGAGAAATTTTACAATTGGTGAAGCTTCGCGTCGCGTTTTTCACACGTTTCGTATTTCAATATACTTTAATATTCTTTTAAAATATATGATTCTTCTTAAATTATATGTATAATTTCGCCAGAAAATAATCGCGAGATTGCAAAAGTATCGCTCGAGCTTCGTTATCTTATCCTTGTTCGTATCGCGAAGGTTTTTTGGCGCACGATTTTTTTCTCGCAAAAAACTCGCTCGCTCCTGTTCTTGGAAGAGATATTCGACGACATTCCCCTCCCCTCCCCCCACCTATCCGTCCAGCCTAAATTTTCCGTAACGCTCTTCACACAAGCGCGATTATCCAGACGTATTATTTGTTGCTATTTTGTTGCTCTAAAATAACATAAAAATATTTTTAAAAAAGTATATTATTTAATTAATACCACTATATACTCAGTCTCGCCGCGCCGTACCATTCACTTACGCGAAGTAAAAGTAAATAAAAAAATTTATCGCTCGCATGTATTTGGTACTAAAATAATCTGTGGACGATGTACTATCGAAATATATAAGAAACTGAATTTGTTGCTCGTCTTAAAGTATTAAAAATCGATACTTTGTCGCCGCGAACCCTATACGACGCGCTCTTATATTATATAAATTAACTAAAAGAATTTGTTGCTCTCATGTTTTTGGTACTAAAATAATCTACGGCAACTAATTAGCACATAATTAGCACTAAATTATTTGATGTATTTGATTTAATTTGGCGTTGGTGGGGGGGCTAACTTAATATGGGTTTAAATATGGTTCACGCCGGATAATGACCTCGCTTAACTTCCGCATGAAATTAATTATTTGACAAAATTATTTCCGGAGGAGATGTTAACCGATAATCGTACAATCTCATTTTAATGATAAAAATAAATTGCTGGAAATCTAATGTGATAATTTAAATATTGCAAATATTGAAATCTTGAAAAACAAAAATTGAGTTATAAATATTTCTATTTTTTATTTCTTTTTTATTTTATTATTTCAAATTAAAACCTAAATTTAAAAATATTTTAATACTGCTAATGATTACGTTTCTTTAAAAAAGACATAAATATGCTGAAAACTATATAAGAACTGTAATCAAATAATCGAAAATTTACTTCGAAATTAGCACTCAAATATCGGACGTTCGATAAAATAAAATAAAATCTTGTTCAAACAAATTAAAAATTTTTGACATAACTCGCTGAATAATACAAACAACTCCTCTGTCTCACAATTTCCCATTTATCGCATTTCTTGTTCGGAAATTACAATCGACGAAATTCCAACCCCGTCTATCTCAACTCTGCATAAAATGAGGGAATTCATGGCTCGCAATAGATAGATAGGTGAGAGGATTCTCAGAATTCCTCGTAAATAACTACGATACCGATGACTCCCGATATCTCATCCTAATCGAATGCCATTCTACGAAACATAAACACGGCCTTTTGGTTAAACTGAAAAAGACCCGCTAACCGCGAGGGAAAAGAAAAGAAAGAGAAACGCTCTTCTTATTAGCTGGGAATTATTGCAGGTAATTTACCCAGAGATCCATTTGCCTCTGGACGCATTCATATCTGGATGGCTTGCAAGAATACAGATAAAACAGATCGGAAAACAATCAACATCACAAAACGTATATTACACTACAAATGCTTACTTAATACTACATAAATATGAACGAATTGAAATTTTATTTATGCAATATTTTGATGATATTTTGATGGATTCTCTCTTCTCATTTTTATTCTTTTTAAAAACTTAATCTCTCTTAATAAAAGTAAATATTAAATTAGTATCAAAATAAGATAAAAAACTTATTTGCTACACCGATAAAAAAACAAATAGAAACACTGATAAAATTACAATATAATAAAATCCTTTTTGTAAATAAAAAAAAAAAAATTAAGTCTCACGCACACATTTAAATCATACATTTGCGTGTGTGTAAAGCTGACCCATCATTTCGTAAAAATTCATAAATAATTATAAGTTCTGGCTTTATTTTCAATACTTAGTTCTATATTTCTTAATAATATAAACAACTAATGTTCTATAATTTTCTATAATCCGAATCATATTCTTTTACGCCAGCTTCACATACACCAAGCTTGTACATCGATGTATTGACTTGCCATTTCGATAGCAATAAAATATCCGAACATTACCACACGCATAATTGGCCATAACTCAATTCGCGAGATTTTTATCTTTTCGAAATTTGGCTCTTGCCGAGGTGCGATACGTGTACGGCGATAATTGTTTTTAGGGTCTCCTCACCATCGGAATGGCGAACGTGATGGTTTCGTGCTAATCAAAATCGTAAATTCGACCGATAACAATGCCGAATGTTCCACGTACGATATATTTATTACGCGGAATGGAACTTTAAAGACCTGTTTTCGCCTCTTTTTATGGCACGTTATTATCGCACTCTCGCGTGCTTACTGTTACGTTCTTATTATTTTATATTATTTCTTTATTTATATTATTATTATTTCTTTATTTAAATTATTTATTAATATTATTATTATTCTTATCACATTATTATTATTATTATTATTATTATTATTTTATTACGTTTTGCGGGTTCCCGTCGCGTTCCATGGAACTTGATTTCGTAGGACAAAAATAATGAGCGATTTCAAGGTAATAACGAGAATAATTATCCCCATACTGCAAAGATTAATACGCGACTATTATAATTTTGAGAGACTTTCTCGTTAGATTATTAATCTAATGAAAAAACGTATATTATTAAAGATGAATTAACATTTATCATAAAACCATTTGGTTGGAGCTTTATGCACTAATTAATAAAATAAGATAGCATATATGCGAAAACACGTTAAGAGCTTATGCGATAAAGCCTCGAACGATTGTGTATGCGATTTATCTTTTAATTTTAATTAATGCCGCGAGTAGCAAGACCCATCAGGAAAAGCACGAGTTATAATAAGGTTAATTGCGGTTGTTCGAATTATCATGCAGCGCCCGACACTCGTACCGAATTGCATCAGCGTGTGACGTATGCATGTGCATCGACAACGACCATAATCATGGGATCTTGTTTCGAGGGGAAGAGTTTCTGATATTTTATGTAATGCATTCGCGCGATCGATTGGAACTACTATCCATAAACTCGCCGTTTCAAACGCGACTGTCGACTGTTTGTTTTATTAGCATATCCCGTCTGTCAAACTAATCCGTAATTAATCGCTATCGCGACCGTTATCTCTAATTATTTTGTAATTTATGTTAAGTTATTCGCCATCTATACTTAATTCTATTAACCACTTTGGCATAATACGATTGGCATTCGGACGCTCTCAAAAAATAATGTACAGAAAATTTCTGCACGTTTCGCAAAGAAAATTGCGACTGGTAATTCGTTAAAGATATAGGTCTCGACTAAGTATGCGAACCACACGATGACCAGCCTATTAACCTCCGCAGCTATTCGGCTACGTGAATTGCGGACATGCACGTATTTCCTTAGTCGAGACTCATTGACATCGTTCCCTGAAAAGTAGCGGCAGATATCATCGTAATAAACAAAAAAAAAAAAAAAAAAATAATAAAAAAAAGAAGAAGAAGAAGAACGAAAGAAATTCAAACGCACTAAAAATCAAATTATGTTAGGAGGGTCTTTTAAACATATTCAAGATTCATTTCAAGAACCCTTTATCATTTTAATTTGACAGGAAATGTATCTTTTCGCTTGAAGAAACTTTCACGGGAATAATTTCGTAAGTTATATAAAAAATATTGTTCATATTGAAAGTTACAATACGTATTACAATACGTAGAACTTTAGTATTCTTCAGAAAAACTTTTGATGTTAAAAAAAGATGGTATGATATCACGTAGCTATTGAGTTAATAATAAACGAAATAACATTAGACTACGCGAGTACAAAACCTCTTTACAAATGTCACAATTTCGACATCTAAATGCGATAATTAGCGAAACACGCAGATAAGGCTACACCCTCGTTAAAATTCAAAGATTTAGCGATTATGCAGCATGCACACGCATTGTTTCCATCCACCGTGTACATTCGTGAACTGTAAGCCTAATGTCATGCTAATTCCTTGCAAGATGCCACGCGTGAGTCATCGTGTGACATAGAATCGGACTTTAATTTATTCCAATCGATTTGAGCAAAAGAATGTTATTTTTTAACATTAATAATACTTGAAAATTCTCGGATTATCGACAAGACAATCTCTCGTACAATGTTATTTATATCTATATCTAATTCAAAAGGAATCTAATATTTTTTGTTTTTTTAAAGATACACCAATTTTATTTGAAAAATAAGAATATATCGATAGCAAATGTATATAAAATAGAAATGTATTAAAATAATAAAACAAAAAAAAATACAATATTATTAATGCACAGAATAAAATCAATATAAAAATCTAATTAAATTTGTAAGAAATAAAACATAAAAAAAAATTTCATTAGAGAACAGATAAAAAAAATATTAAAATAATGCGCTCTACACACTGAGAGGACACTACTATAGAGGAATGATTTCTTTCTGACGTAACAATATTTTTACCGCAAATGCTTATCCCGCCTCGAGAAACTAACGGCATATTTCGAAGAAGCGGAGGCGTCAAACTCGGTAGTGTCAGCAACACCTTTATGGGTTTAACGCTCGTTAAACGTTTGTGTACACTTAGTTGAGTAATACATGATATAACTAACAATAAGCAGGTGTACGCATTCCTGCCACCGCGGGCAATCTGAGCAATCTGAGTCGATAGATTCTTCATATCTCTCGGGTAATATTATTGTATATATGAGATAAATATTGTTTACTATATATATTATCAATTTTTTTATCAATCAACATGTCGATGACAAAAATGTACCATATATCAAACTTTTGTACAACTGTCATTTATGATAAATATATTCAATCGTATATAAAAAAAAAAAAACTTTGTTATATACCACATATACGAGCAACGTTATCCGAGCAACGTTATACGAGCAACGTCAATATTCTGATTTGTTCTTTGTGCTACTTTTAATGACAAAATTCGGCAAATGGCGCGGCATACATCGCAATCGTATTCATATCTGTTTAATGGATTCGTTCGCATCGATTGCGTTTCTAACGACGCAAAAAATCACGTTTGATCATATACATATACAGATGCTGATGTTTA
Source organism: Polyergus mexicanus (assembly GCF_030449975.1). Classification (NCBI taxonomy): domain Eukaryota; kingdom Metazoa; phylum Arthropoda; class Insecta; order Hymenoptera; family Formicidae; genus Polyergus; species Polyergus mexicanus. The sequence goes on along the minus strand of NW_027223322.1, from coordinate 260,373 downwards.
TTCGGACTTTAAAGTTCGTTGGAGCACAAATACCGGTATGAAGTTAGTACCTCAGATTCAAAAACCGAAAGTTTTATCAAGAATTTCGTTCAATTTGCACCCCAAAGAGTTCTATCGAAAATTATTAAAGCCCGAAGCTGTGAAATTGAAAACAAAAAAGTTCTAGTCATTTTTAGCGGAAGATGAAGTGCCCCAGTTTCCAGATTTTTTTTTTTTTTTTTTTAATATTTGACGGAGTTAGAACTATATATATATATATATATATATATATATATATATATATATATATATATATATATATATTGTTAATATAGGAACTATAGGAATTATAGAACTCTTCGCGAACTATAAGATACGATGGTTTAAATGGCATTTTTGCATTTTGCGATAAAATGTTGGCACTTCATATTTTCAAGATGCTATTTTTGTAGGTTTTTCGCTGAAACTATTTCTAAAATGTATTAGGAACTGCAGAACTATTCGGGGGGAGGGGGGAGGGGAGATGATAACAAAACTCTTGATAAAACTTTCGGTTTTTGAATACGAGGCGTTAACTTCACACCCGCGGGCACAATCGAGATTCGTATGATTAAACGGCGGCAGAAAGACGGTTGAGACGTCGAGAAAGAGAAAGGCCTTTAAATGGAAATGGAGGTATCGTGTATACCTAATTACTATTACTATCGCGGTATTTATCATTCGACCGTTTATAAACGCGACGACGGGAGGAATTGCATTTAATTCCAATTAGCCGTTCCGATTCGAAACCAGTTTCGAGACCGCGAAGAATTTTGTAGAAAAGAATTCTTTGTTGCCTGTCGTCTTTTCCCGCGATTACTTCCTTAGAATGTGAGAAATTTCATCCATAATGACGGGCTTCATACAGTCGAAACAAGAAGCAAAATCCGACATTATTCCATAACAAATAAGCAAATAACCGATTGAAAATAATGATATCTACATCATCTACATTTTGGCGAATAAAAATTTCAAATCACAAATGCGTAAAAATACTTTTACTTTTAAGCGAAAAAAAAAAATCCAATAACATTACGAGAAGTTCTAAAATATTTCTAGGAGCGTAAAATCTAATCATTGCCGTATGAAGTCACTCAGCTATTTGCTATGTCCGCCATGCTTCTCGTTTTCGTGTCGTCACTATCTAGCATGGTTTTATCGGCACGTTTCCTAATATAAATAATTTATAGCGTCGATACGGATGGAACTACTGATACGGCTGACCTCGAGTCTCGGAAAACGGCTGTCTTGGGACGAGTATTACTATCGCGCAATAATCGCGTCGAGAGATAAGTAGTTAAATAATTTTCATGTTCACGATGTTTTACAATAGTACGCTCTAGAGTCTAGAGTTGCGCGACGTGATGCAATCAACTCGAAAGCGCGGTCGTTAATGACGAAAGACTTTGGTTAACCGGAATATCTCAAACCGTCTAACGTCTAACACACCGATGTATTAGAACGTCAAGTTTCCCGCAAAATAACGGCGAGCGCTCGCGACACGAATCGCTGCCGGCGAAAATTCAATTCGCCGTGCTGATAATCCCGCGGGAAGGGTCTTGTCAGGTGGCGTTAATCGGGGTGGAAAGGGAGGAGAGACCCGGTGCATCACCTTACCTGATCCTTCGGGGTGTTCTGCAGCGGCCGCGCACTATGCGGCGAGTACACTCGATTTGCTTTTGTCCAGTGCACCGTAATCATCGCGTCAAGTCGAGTAGCACGATAATGACGGCCGGTAATTACAAAGCATTACGCTCGCGACCGGTGTGCCCTGTTACCGTCGCTATTAAAGTACCAGCGTGCACTTTGCTATGCCGGATCCCGAAGACGAAACGAGGAAACGAGGTTTTGTCACGCGGAAATCGCACCCGCGTTTCTGCTCAAACGCTCGTAACTTTCGCGTGAACGTCAAAAGAAAATTATCGCGCAAGTCCGCTCAAACTTTAGCGGTAGAGTCGAATGAATAATTCAAAATGTTGGATAACACGGAAGATTTTCAGATAATAATAATTGAGATCTTATATAATTAATATAAAATATTTATGATAAACATGTTTTATTCATTTCTTATTATTCGCGCGATATATAAAAAATGAAATTATCGAATAATTCCAAATTATCAATAATTTTTTAATTATTCGTGTTAAAGAATTATTTACTTAAAAAAGACACGAATTTTGAAAATATTATTATCTATCAATCGAATCTATCATTCGAATTTCTTCTATTTCTCATTTAATATATATGTATTTCAAAGTAAATTACGTCCTAAAATTATTTTAAAAAGTTTATGCGATATAAAAACGTGGTAATAAAAGAAAGTACATAGATATAAGTACATCAGGTAGAAAGACTCGAAAGTAGTTTGTAGACCTCGCTAGGAGATAAGTAACCTTGCAAGGCCTCCTTACAACCTTTCTCTGTCCCTCTACCTTCGAGGAACTCACTACCAAGTGTTCAATGGATGGAAACGTAAACTGAAAGGAGCTGATCGCCCAGGATATTGACTACTCGCGATGTTTAGCGGTCGCTAACTGACTCTAAACATTCATCGCGGAATAGCTAGTTCCGGCACTTGAAAAAAAAAAAAAAAAAAAAAAAAAAAAAAAGTCTCAGTGGGCTCTTGTCGGAATTCTTCAATTTTCGTCAAATAATCGTTTGTATATATATATGTATGTATAACGGTCTATACGAATATATATTACAAAAATGAAATATCAGTAAAAAAGTTTTTTCTTATTAAAAAATGTGTAAATGAATTATATGGATTTAAATAATATAATAGTATTCTCATTTTAAAGAATTTCTATAATTTATTCATGTTCACAGATTATTCCACACATCATTTTTTTTCTTCAAAAATCTAATAGTTTAAGAAATTGTATAAACAAATTATTCACTACTAAATTAGTAACCATTAAGATGACAGTATTCAAAAGAATGTTTACTTATAACATAAAAACGGATAAAAAGAAAAGATTTATTTTTATTATAATAAAAAATCGAAGAAACGCGCTCTTACTTGAGAAATGCGATCTCTTCGCAAAAATTTCAAAAATGTTAATAAGAATTGTAAAAAGTCATTGGACGGCGGAAATTGTCGCTTTCTAATTTATTGTCGAATCACCTGCAGCAATAAATTGAGTTCTTTGAGGGAGTGCGCCGTAAGAATGTGCGCAATAAAATATATGAATTGAATCGAATTAGATATATTAGATAATAATTAACTGAGAAATTTATAAGAGTGGTTCTCGCCTTAAAGATTCTTCCCGATTGACTCCGGAGGTAGATGAAGAGAATTCCGATCATTAAGAATCCCTTCTTAAGTACATTCTTCGTCACGCTCAAGGATCAAACGTACTTTGCGCGAGTGTGTGGCCCCTTTGTTACTTTCGCGACTTCATAATGTTCTTATGATTCGCACATACGTATGACTCAGCCTCTCGCGGTATCCATCCGAAGTTGATAAACGGGAACGATACATTCATCCGTGTTGAGCGTTTTTCCCGAACCGTGAATTGCATTATTATAAGATTAACAAAAATATGTTGTTAACTGTTCCCTTTTCGCGCAGCTTGATTAAAAAATATATTTCATTAGGCAACTAAATCGTACAATCGATTCAACTTTGTGTCCGATCTAACTCAATCTATCCGATTAAATTAAAAGGATTGAAATCTTAACATTCTACACGTACATACATCTCCATATATAAAAAAACCGTCTCCTTTCCATGTTGCAACAACAACATGGCACTTATTTTCCTTTGAGCAACTCGGTAGAGTAATAAGACGCAAAGGTTAGGTTAAAGATGATTAAATCTGATATGCATTTTCTTCCTGAATTACGGCAATCAATTTTCATACATTCTCCAAAGCATTTAGCAAGGTTTTACTTTGTTAGTAGGCGTATGCTCTGCACGAGTGTAATAGGGTAAACGATGAGATAGAAAGCGTGAAAACGGGCATAGTGCGACGTGTCGATTTATCGCGTTTGTAAAATGTACAAGGAATCGTGCGGGGATATCGACAAGATTGCGTGACGAGAGTTATTATCACACGATTTACAGTTTATCGCGTGTTTCGTACGATTCACCTCGTGACTCGAATACGCGAAAACTTAATAACAAACTCGAAAATAGTCGCTATCAAGTAACAGATGGTGCTATACCCTAGAGTAAATAATGCGTCGGCTCTTTAATGTTTTATTGTTGTAACATATACATATATGTACGCGCGTTCGAGTATCGCGAGTATTTTTCACGAACGTATTTTATTTTATTTTATTTCGCTCGCAATATAAATTTTAGATTCACTCAATTTATATTATTCCACGAATCTGTGCAAAAGAGAGCTTGGATAACGTAAATTTCTGCATAATTTATATAAGATCAGAAAATATGTATATTTAGATCATAACTTAAGCTATTGCAGTAGTGGTAGTAGTAGTAGTAGTAGTACAAACAAACAGCGCGTCGTTACAACGTCTACGAGAGAATAAGAATACGCTGTGTCCCGAATCGGATGTGATGTTTGTTTGAGCGACGTTAGAAAGGGACACACGCCGGCGTGAACCCTCAATCTCAACGTACAGAATTAATAAAACCGTTTGCACTTAATAATTAGAAACATCCTCGTAAGCCGGCGACATAGAGTAAAGACTGAAACTGTAACATGTAAAACGGAGTTATCTTTAGAACGGCAATAATAATTTCAGTGGACAAAAAAATTCTCGAAACACATACGCGTATAAACGTTCAATCTATCCTTTATTTAATTATCCGTTATCCCGAATTACTACAAACTGTATCGATCACCGTTGTATATATTCTCTTTTTTTTTTTCCACATAATATCGCGATGAGGTTAGAACTTTCCCCAAAGTCGTAGAGACTGCCACGCTTTTCCCATCGTGCGGTTAATACGATCGCTCGGTGGTCGTGCTTCTTCAGCAATGATCGGCATCGTGGCATCGGAACGGCGGCGAATAACTCGCGCGGTGGTCGGTGCTTCTACCGCGATAGCTCGTTGCATTTTGAACGGCGAGTATCTTGTACTTCTACATCACTGACGGCCGTCGGTTATCCGCGGAGATCGTCCGACTCGCTTCTACAGGCTTCGGATCGCGTGAGAGAGAAGGTTGCTTTACATTGCGAGGGGCTCTTATCTACCGTCTCGTTCCCTGCGCGAAAGGATCTCGAAAGTGCAGCGCCGATATACTTGTATACGAGTCATAGAACTTAGAATTATGATATCTTGTCCCGCGACGCGTGCGCGCAGCGGCCAACGTTCGTCGAATACCGCGATATAAACGCCATAAATATGAATTACATTAAAATCGTGATGCACGCGAAATTAAATCGAATATGGTTTCCAGTCGGTTCATCGTGTTGCGCCATTTTTCCATATAGAGACTGAGCTGATTAAATTTATTAAGATAAAATACGGTATCTCCCTGCACGATGAACCGCTTCTATCTGCTTTACAAGAGACGAGTTTTATCCAATTAACTTCATATTGAACTCTTCTCTTTTCAAATTCAGAGATTTCTCTAAGATTTTAAGATGTCAAATTAAATATAGCTGTCAAATTAAATTAAATTAAATTATAATAAAAATATATTTAAAATCGATGAGATTTCTTTGTTATTTATTTGTACTTCTTTCGTGATAAATACACATACACATATACAATTACAGCATTGCGATGGATAGAATTTATATAAATTAAAAATGATTGATATTTTAATCCTATTTATCTTTCCATTCGTAATTTAGCCCGATTAATGATGATTAAAAAAAAAAAAAAAGATTGTATATTTAAAAAGTCAGATATTTCATAGAGGAATTAAATGATAAATTTTCAAGCAGGTATAGTAGACGCCAAATACTTATTTCATAACGAGAATAACATTAATGAATACACTAAAAAAAAATGTAACGAAGCGTGATGCGTATGATCCATTTTGATGTGAAACAGTCGCGAGTACACGAGCTATAAAGGTACTTTATCCTCTCGCCATCCCCAAGTCGTAGAACTGGTTTTACACGCGGTCGATTCTGATATAAAGGACGAACAAGGGTGAGAGGAGGCCGCGCATAGTGAAGAAGAAAGATGTATCGATGATCCTTACGGAAGATTCCTCCTCGCTCCTTGTAGTCCGCGCGATTCATCGCTCACCGACTCATCGGCCGATTAAAACGAGACGGACTCTTTTTGCGACATCGTGACTCAGTGCCATAGATAAATGGTAAACTTCTTTCTCTTACGCTTAAACGCGAAGTCGATTCAGCAAATCTTTGTACTAAGCTCGTTCTTACATTCTTCCTTTTTAAATATCTTTTTAGATCGTCTCTATGTTTCTTCGCTCTTGTTTACATTACATCTAATCATTAAAGTAAAATGTAACGGTAAAATAAATATCAATGATATATACAATATATATATACGTCAATAATTTATTTCGCTAGAAAAGTATTGTTTTTCTCTCTTTTTCCTCAATAACTATCTATCGCTTTTTGAAATATCTGTTAAATTTTTACATAAAAGAGATTTATAGCAATTACTAAATTTATAATCAAATAATATTTTAATGCCACAATCATTTGAATTAATCTTGTATACATGTTCAAATAACAAATAATAAATCTTTATAAGCGTTTCTTACGTTGCGACTTTATAGTCGTTAATTCCGTGTATTCTAAACGTCGTTTTTATTCTAAACGCATAACTTTTCTTTTGTCTATAAACTTAGCAATGGAACGGAGAACTTATCTTAATCTATTTATATTTTATCACGTTGCGTAAAAAAAAAATCAAAAATAAATTACGCGTTGCGAATACTCATAGATTATGTGCACATTGCTAAAAGTATTCGTGATATATAATAAATATTAATCATAGGATGATGCAATATTTAAGATTCGCGTCACGAATGCTAATAAGATACGTTCGTGTAGTAATAAATCTTAACGGAGAAAAATGCCAAAAATATTGTATAAATGTTGCAAGAGTAATATACTATTTTAAGCTTCATGTGTGAATAATAATATCATCATAATCATTCGTATTTCTATAAACATTGTAAAAGGTCAAACCAATAAGTTTGTAACAGCACAGTTAGCCAAAGACGAAGTTTGCCGGCTTTAATAAAATGTTAAATAAAAAGTTATGTATTGAAGTAATAAATACGTACTGAAAAGATATTGATCAAAATGAAATCAATTAATAGATTATACACCCGGTCCTGAAATTATTTGATCAGTAATCATAAGATATGACATGTATTAACAATGAGTGAATGATATTAAAATCTATTCTACAAACGTTACGAAAAACTATTGCAAATTTGTGTGATTGCATTTTCTCGAACTCCCGAATAAGTTCGTAAATATGTGCAACTAATCGCAAGAACAAAAATATCCTTGCTAGTAGACAAGCAAGAAAGGACATGCGTGATATGATTCATCCGTTAAATCTTTACAGTCTCAGGAAACTTAATCCTTATACGAAATGTGGATATCGACGCTATCAATGACTTCTTGATGCAGCTTTTTAATCGCCATCTCGATAAAACAGATCTACCGTTTATATCGCGGTTTTTAACTTATTTATTTTTAAATTACGAAATAATAATAGTATCAGTAATAATACATATTCAAACTTTTAATTGAAAATATTCTTGTTTGTAATAAAAGTTTAAGCGATAGTGAAACCTATTAATTGCTAAATTTTATTTATTGACGTATTAATGAATCGATACGTTGATCCATTGCGATAAATACGCAACTACGTTACGTGTGGTTCGATATTTATTTAGTTTTACATTACTCGGAATAAAACCAATGGATGAGATCGATTCTACACCGTATCTCAGGATCGTTTTTCGATTTCGTGCTCGCGAACAAGAATTTGCGCGACATCGAAGTCGCTTTTATCAGCAAGTTTTATCATCGGCTCTATCGACGCAAGACAACCACCCGCGTTTTCCGCGCTGTTCGATTAGACGGAGAGAAATATTTTCTCTGCCGGTACGTTGTTCGTCGCGCTTCGATTTTCAACTCTTCTGCCCTAATTCGATTTCGTGCACGAGTGACGCTCTTATCGACGTACCGAGCAGTGACAATAGTCCCTTACTCTTTAATTGGTTGTAATTGCTTTCGATTTTCTCGATCGCCGATTGTGTGCCGCGCAACACGTAACGAGGATGGTGCGCCACGTGTGTGCGTGCACGTGCGTGAGTGGTTGAGTAGATCGACGGGCCCATTTGCATATTCAAATCACGATTCGATCGGTAGATGCTCTTTCCTCTTTATCTCTGTCTCTCTCTCTCTCTCTCTCTCTCTCTCTCTCTCTCTCTCTCTCTCTCTCTCTCTCTCTCTCTCTCTCTCTCTCTCTCTCTCTCTCTCTCTGTTGATGTTTTTTACTTTACTCTTACCCACTACGATTGACTCGGTAGCTTCTCAATGCTTCCTGATTGTATTTCGACGCTAACGCAATCTAATTCTTAATTCTGATTGCTTTTTCAAGGGGGAAGAAAAAGAAAAAAAAAAGAGAGAGAGAAAAACCGAAATCTGCATATATATAAAATCACACACAAAAGTAAAATAAAAACTGATGATAATAATGACACGATGAAACTTTTTCGAAATGCTGCAGAAACTTGCAGACGTATAGAGAAAGATATTATTGAAAATTTTAAAACATTTTTAGAGATTGACATAAATTTTTTTTTAAACTCCCGTATAGTGGATTATAAGATTATTCCTCGTATATTCCGCCGATAGTAATCCCGGTAAACGGAGGTCGCTTTTAGGACCGTCCTTCGTCAGAGGGACAACCGATATGCCGCGGGCTCGATTTCAAAGAAGCACGCTACGGCATAACCATAATTCCTCGAGAAATATGACCCAATGACACAATAAGTACCGATCATTATCGCACGCGCAACCGGCCGGCAGACAGCAAAGAAAATTAAATTCCCACGCGCGATCGCCTTCGCGCCCGCCATTAACGTTTTCTATTCGCATTAAAATCTCACTTGCGTAAATTTGCAGCCGCATTCTCTTCCGCGTAAAGTGAAAGAAGATGAAATGGAAAAAATTCCGTTATTTCGGTTTTTTAAACACATACTCTCTAGATACCGTGGAATGAAGTCGCATTTTAGAGAGCTTGTGTGGCGCGCGAAGAAACTTCTCTGTTTTCCTCAATTTTACTCACAACGCATTACCGCTGCTCCTTGCGGCTCTCTGAGTCGGAGGAATAAAGCCCAGATCGCGCATAAATATTTCACACATCACCCACCGAGATATACAGGCATTTAAAGAAGCGTGAGGAGAAGAGCGCTCCCGGCGTCAGCCCGCGTCGGGTTGGCTGGCGGAAAGTTTCACGCGGTTTTACGTTGCGTCATAAATGCGAGATGTAAATCATGCAGGGGAGGGGGGGGGGCACAAGCGACTCTACGCGCGTAAAAGTTGAAGGATCGAGAAGGAAGCCAGAAGAGAAGTCAGAGAATTACTGACGACGCAATTAATCCTGTACAGTAGAGCCCAATGCAAATACTTTTTTTTATTTTTATGATATAAAATCAAAAATTTTCCGATATGTGGAAATTGTGGAACACGTAAAATTCTCTCTTCATAATTCAATCTTAAAATATTTAATATAATATAGTTTTAAATATTAAAATGCGTTAAAGCGAAACAATGTGACTCCGAGACTCTTACAGTGATTAATTAGCATTATGTTACTAAATTTTACTTTTATCTTTAAATCATATGCATTTTTATATCAACAATTAAAATAACGATTTTAAAAAGTAGAAACTTATAAATGATAATTGTCCCTTTTATAAACCATATAATTAATTATGACTTTTAATATATTTTTTAAAATTTCTCAAATTTAAAAACAGAGACACAGAATATTTTTAATGATTGAAATAAATTATAATTACGTCATAATCCTCCATTATCAACAGTACACTGCAACTCGTAAAAGGCAATAGTTCGAAACAAAGAACACATACATACTTCCGCTGAAATATCAATCGTAAAGTATAGAGCTTTTCGGAAGAGCAGTCACACGTGCCGACCACGTGTTTCGTTGGGAACTTGCGGTATAGAAGTCATAGCCATAGGCCCTTGTCGCTCGTCATGACGGCCAACAAAGGAAAGCGCATCGTCATTCTTCCATAATAAATTTCAATTGCCACGTATACATGTGTGTGATATATGCGCGCGCGCACCAGTAATTAATAATTAGATTTAAACAGCGGTCGTTCTTAATGAATAATCAATGTTCACTACGTTTTTTATATTGTCTTCCAAAAACCGGGGAAATTTTGCTGTGTCCTTCTGTGATAAACCAACGAACGCGTCGATTAGTTTCCAAAAATGGTAGACTAAATCTTATCGCGACTGATAGGCTTCTACACATACATGATGAGTAAATATCCGTGTGACTATCTTTCTCTCTTTCTCTCCTCTTTCGTTCTCAGAGGAAGCAGTCATGATATTTATTCGATTTATTGATAAACGTCATTGACAAGTCAGCGTGATATCTCGTGCACTTCGAATGGTACAATAAGGTAGCTTTTATTTGTAATACTATGGCCTGACCGGCCACATTGACCATGTGGCCCTTGAATTCGTGATCTTTTTATCTCTATTAAGGAAACTATACTATATTTAATTAAGAAAATTATAAAACGATCGTACTTTGCATTATCAAAACCGTACTTTACATAATCGCGCGAGCGTTGTAAAATTCAAAGAGATCTAAATTTGAAAAATATTAAAACACTAAAATTTTGTTCTTATTACGCAGAACATAATATTTATATTTTTTTGTGAAATATTAATTTTACGTATATCCAATAACGATAATTATAATAATCAAAAAATTGATACTCGGTAGTAAAAAATTAATGTGGTTTTTTTACACGACAGTTTTACTCGACTTCATAAAATAAGAATGTGATATATTGTATTGCTTATAGAAAATAAAATGCAAAATGTAAGTTGATTTTAATTTTAATTTTAAGCTCTTAATTTTTTTAATGACAAACGTTAATTTCCTAGCGAATGTTTCGCCATCTAAAGTAAACATCTTATTGTAGTTGTATTGTGTGACAAAGATAGCTGTCTTATTCTGCTACGATCCAACTGGCAGAAATAACTCGCCCTCCCGCTTGGAATTAAGAAAAGCGAACGTTGCTATTATCGCAAAGTTTTTAGTTTCGCAATTGCATTATTATTTACAATTGATGCGATGATCGCTCGTTTCGTGCAAGTTGCCACGTTGTAATTTCTACGAAGAGTACAATCATAGCAATTATGTACATAAAGGCAAGAAACCATTTTTATTAGCGTATCGGTTTTCTCATCGCGAGTATTATCTATATATATATATATTGTATATATACTATTATAATACATTTTATTTTTTACTTTTTACACGTACATTAAAAAAATTTAATCTATTATATTTTTCTAATTTCTTCTTCCTAGAGTATATTTCACAAAAAAGTTTGTATTTTATAGAATAATTTTCAAAATCTAAATGTCATTCAATAAACTTTTCAATACAAATAACAATTTTTTATTAATTTGGTTTTTTTATATTTAGTTGTAATAAGTAAATTTCAATTCATATACAAATCGTCATTGCATTATTTAGCCTCGATTCTATGAAGCTGTCGTATCTGCGCGTGACGATTTGCCATTCTTTTTCACGAGCTATACAATGAATTAGGATTATTATTTAAATATTAGCGACATTATATTTCGAGAATCGTATATCCTCGTGCTATACATTAATCACGTACAAAATAATACCCGGCGATTGCCCGCAGCTGTTACCGTCCGTCCACACCAATGATGACATTATGAAATAAGCGTAAATAAACACTTTTTCTTTTAACGCACGTTGAAGACATTCATAATTTTCAGCCGTATGTTGCAATAGTAGTCGTTCAGTGTCTTACCAAGCGCGTTGAATGAGAAGCTCAAGGTTATAAAGCATCAGTTGATTTTATTATCGTCTCGATTCATTTATTTTTCCTGTGATATCGTTATATAATATTCCTAAAAAAATTATATCAAATAACTATATTAAGCTAGATGCAATTATGAATATTAAAACTTTTTCTCAAGATTAATAAAAAAAAAAAAAAAAAAATTTAGAAACCATGTATATGCATGTATTGTAGAGAATATCGAATATTCCAGTGTAATATTATCGTGGAACATCGTCATCAAAATATTTGCCTTCTGAATTAGCGAATAAAAAAGACGCATGAAAAAAATTGTTTTCTCAAGCAGGCAGATCTAGACGCGCGTAGATTTAATCGACGGGCGCATTCCAAGAAGATGATGATTTCACGGTGATGTCACCGCGACATGGAACGGAATCGTAATCAGGATCTCGCCTCCGAGGATCGATGCGTACTGGCCGAGCGAGTCTTTCTTCCGCCGGCAGATAACCGAGATTATCCCAGCAGCTACGATAAGTCGAACAATTACGAATGATTACATGCACGCGTCGCGTCGCGTCGCGACGCCCAGATCGCGCTCGCTCGATCCGAGATGTTAAGGCGAGAAAAAGGGATTTTCTCCTGTAAACAACGCGCCCAGCTTCCGTTACGCGGTCGCGTAATCGGCGATATGACCGCGCGCGATTCGCGATCGGTTGTCGCGTTTAATTGGATGATCGAGCGATCGACAGCTATAACCTGATCTAACGATCTTGCCACGTCGTTTTATTAGTTTTACCGTACTCAACACGACACGACATCGGCATGGTTTCGATACAGTAACAAAGAGAAAAAGATTCATTTATATATTACATATCACGCTGCATTATGTATTTACAAGTAATTCCGCGACTAGTTTTATTTCGTCTCGCGATATATAAAATTATACGTTTAATAATTATAACATATCGCCAATAAACAATTTTCTCTTTTTCTACAGATTAGTCGATTATTCCCTTTTTTATCGGTAATATAATAGAAATGACTTTGTTATTGACGTCATAGAATCGCGTGTCGAAGGGAAAAAAAAACGGATCATTTAAATTGTATATTTTATTATCAGATTGCAATATGTATATTAATCACAATTGGTCATGAACGATTATTAGCATTCATATATTGAAATGTTTCCAATAAATTTTCTATCTATCGACAAAATTATTTCAAGGCGCGCGCAAGCGTGATAAAATTCTCTTATTTAATAAAAATATTTTGTAGTTTGTCAATAAAATATAGTGTCAAATTAATCAATCAGAGATTAATAATCCATAAAACAATAATGTAAAATAAAGTTTACACGATATACTTAATATACTTTGAAAATAAACATGCAAATCAAAGAAAATTTAACAAAACTATTTCTCTCCTCGTGCAATTATCTCGATCAAATGGAAGATTAGATAGATATTCATTAAACCATTTTCAATATTCCGAGACGCTAAACACATTTTATCACTGTTTGTACCTGACCATAACTTTGTCGATAAAACGTAGAAAATTTTTCTTCGGCGTAATCTTCCATTGTCATCGTTGTTATCGATAGGTACAATGTAACTATTGAAAGTAGACGGTACACTTACCCGAGAATTCCCAGCGGACGTTTAAGGCGGCGAAACGGCGGTAAGCATCCACCACGTGTTGAGAGAGCGGCGAGTTAAGATTCACTTGTACAAACGTTGGCGCGACACGACGAACACGAGAAAACCACCAGCCACCGCGGCTGGTCTTTCCTTCACGATCCTGCGATTATATCACTGCGGCCGCGGCCGTCTTCCTTTCTTTGTAACCGGGTTGCGCGTTTCCGGCGCTTCACTTTCCGCGAAATTCCGAGTAACCTCGCTTCCGCGAAATTTCGAGCAACGTCCTCCTCGAAGAGCGACGAGTCGCGAATATCGTACGCGCGTGGAATATTACCTCTTCAACGTTGACTCGTCGTTTTTTCTTTACGACACACAATCGTCGAACAAAATGTCCATTTGAACGGAACGTCGTAACGAAATCAATCAGTTTGTACAGAAAGACTGAAGTCGGTCGTATTTTGATTTCGCTGCTATCGGATCGGGTTTTCTTCGCGCCGTTCTGTTACGAATGTTCCCCGTTTTATTTCGACAACGAGGCATGACGATACGGAATTTCTCGCACACAAATTGGAGAAGATATATCGCGAGGATCGAGATTCGAAGGGTTGTCTATCCGCGTTGTATAAACATCGCAGGAAAGCGCGTCACGTGGCTGCGACCGTTACACTTGTTGATTGTCGCCATGGATACGAGCGCCACGTTCCCGCGAAATTTCCCGATACGCGATGAAAATCGGTCCTCGCGCACTCAAATCTTCACAGTTTCGTACGTAATGAGGGCTATCCGCGACCCAAGAAAGGCCGCAATTATGTCACTTTCGATTAATCCCGTTTGTAATTAGGCATCAAGCGTAGCGCGAAAAAAAACAACCGAGAAAACACTCGCCTCGACTCGGGCGCTTTTCTCGGAACGCTCTCGTCGCAACCTTCGCCGTTTGCTCGACGAGCAAAGGACAGACACACTTTTCGCGAAACACCGCGAGACCGAAATTTCCTCGCGATGAACTCTCGTCTCCACGCACGTTCGCGAGCGACGCGTTCGAAACGAATCAACGACACGAAATGCGACCGACTCCCGCGATCGCCACGGCGAGACTGAGAAGCGACAAGGGCGTGCGCATGCTCGGCACGCTTACCGCTTCGAGCCGAGCCTGCCGAGCGCCGAGCGCCGAGCGCCGAGCCAGTCAGCCAGTCACGGGCTCACGGGAGTCATTCCCTCTCAGTCGCTCCCGGGACTCGGGACATACTTCGCGGTGGTTATGCGCGCGTCTCGTCTCTCGTCTGCTGTCTCTCTTTCTCTCTCCAGCTTCCAGTCCGTCTCGCACGCACGTTATCCGACCGCACACCGCACAGCGCTTCTCCATCTCCCCTGCCGTCCCGAGTCCAGAGCTTCATTGAGAATCCTTATCTTCGCTTCTTTCTAATCTAAGAGAAACAGTGGAATCGAAGATTGGGTGCGCTCCGCTTAACTCGCCGATACGTCATATATGAATAAAAGTACGCAAAATATATATTTTTTTCATATTTTTCTGAAAAATACATATGTATTATTTCTTGATACCGTTAGTCTATCAAAACTATATCGATCTTAGAATATCATGGTACGTTATATTGTATTTTTTTGTCGCTGATCAAAACGTACATTCGCGATTGCTTACATCTGAAGTTAGGTTCGTAAATATTTTGTCGCGGTCGCGCGCGTCCGTCTGTGTTTTAAGTATTATACTTACGAAATCAACGCACATTTTGATTCGTAATTTCGACGCTCCGTTTAAATTATCGGTATGTCATATATGAAGGAAAGTATACGAATGATTGCTCTGAAAGTATATGATAATTTTTTAATACTGCTAGAGTATATCAAAACACACATTCGCGATTGTTTACATCTCAAGTTAAATTCGTAAATATTTTGCCGCTGCCACGTTCGTCGTCTTCTATGTTTTATTTACTAAATCAACGCACATTTCGATTCATAATTGAAGAATTTTGACGCGAGATTTGAAAACAGCGAGATTTAGGCCCGAGATTATTCATAATCGAAACTTGTACGAAGACCGCAAATACGGGCCTTGGTAAGACTGAATCGATCTTTGTCGAAACAAATAAAAAAGTTATTTTTATAAAATATTACATATATATAGTTTCTTATGAAATTATTATGATTTGCGCTAATTTCACACGAAATATTCGTTTCATTTCACTTTACTCGAATAAACGTACCATTACCGTTTTTTTTTTTTTCCCCGAACGCAATACGGTGTTATCTTTCTCTCTCTTTCTCACCCAATTCCGGCACGACCAACCCGCATACGCGCCCCGCTCTCTCAGCTGTTCCGAGCGGAGGCACGCACGTGCGTGTCCACGTAGGCATCCGTCGCGCTTCGGGCGCCGGTCCACAGTTTTCACGGAATGATCAGCGGGAATCTAATTACACATGCGTGTCTACCAATTGCTCGCTGCGCAATCGGAAACTTTTCTGACACAACAATACGAGTTAACTGCATAATGAATAATTCATTCGACAATTATTGTTATTACGTCCTTAACTCTGTCTTGTAACTTCCATCCAGGCACTAGATGTTTCTATCGATGGACTCCAACCGTTTCGATTCTTCTGTCGCGATACATAAAATAGTTTCTTTCAATATTTTTTTCTTTAAGAAAGAACTATATATCTAACTAATCAAAATTTTCACTATTTTCAATCGTTGCGATTAAATATTAATATATGTATTTTATGTTTAAAATAATATTAGATTGCGTATATATTATAATTAAAAAAATTAATCAATTATAATATCAATCTTTGGTGCGCCTCTCTCTCTCTATTTTTTTTTTTTTTTTATTGTACAATTAATTCGAATATTATTAATCACAATGGCTTTCAATACGCGTGCGTATGTATTACCATACCTACATGTATAATTAAAAACCGTCTTCGTCTCGCTATGGAAAAATTGTCGATGCTCATCTTGATAAAATAGATTTTTGCATAGGACATTCTCGGACGCGATTATGGATCTCGAGATGGCAGGCCAAAATTTATCGCGACGAGACTGATCGATGGAATGCAACCTCCTCGCGGAATGTCCGCTTTAACCGCCGGTTCAGTGTGAGCATGAGCGTCCTTGAAACCAAGGATCCCGGGCCATTAATTCCGCGGAGGATGTTTCGCGCGAGGGAACATTCGTTCTCGCGGGACTCAGCTGTTTCTTACGGAGCGTGCGAGCATGTTGGAGCACGCGTGGATACACGTTCCCGACTATCTTGAGTGAATAGTCCCGGCCGCTATGTCGCCTCACGGTCTACTACTCCGCAGGATCTTTCTCGTTCGCTGTCGTAAAGTCGACGAGAAAAGCCGCGATGTCTGTTGAATGTCTCAGATTCCCGTGGCTCGACTACAAATAATATTTATTCAACACTATTTGTGACCAAGTATATAAACGAAAGGAGAGAAAGGCTCTTTCCAATTATATAAATCCGCAAAGGATATAATCAAATTTTCGAATTTTACACAATAGTCTTAATTTTGATAATAGATTTCCCAATACGATTGAATAAGCAACTTCTGATATATTTAATATTCAAATTTCTTATTAATATATTAAATTTGGAAATTAAAATTTTTTTATGTTTCAGAAAAGCAAAGTTTAATTAAGCGCACAAGTGCACATAGTGGTAAAATAATATTTTTACCAAAAATTTTTTCTTCTTAAGTTGATTATATTCGAAATATTAATTAATATCGTCATTTCCCGACGTGATAAATCCTCGTACATGGAACTCGTAAAATCGCCTAGAAATCGATAATCGATGAGCAGGAGGGAGTTTCGTGTATACATCGTAGTCGCGCAGCATCCCTGCCGCATGCCAGCGAGATTACCCTATTATTACTTCATCTAGTCCGGAATGGTGTAAGCTCGTGCCTTTCCGTACTTTAGATACGCTAGAATAATCAGCTATTTACCACGCGGGTTATTCAACTCTTCTGCTTAAGAATAGCGTGCGGCTCTTTGCGCGCCTACAATCGCTATGGCGATTGTAAATATTCACTTAAACGGAAATCCATAAAAACTAAGTGTTCACGCTATTAATTCTCTGGATATTTCAGGATTTTTTTATTTTTTTTTTTTCATTCTTGTAAAGTACAAATGTAAAAATGTTATTTTGTTGTAGAATTTTTTTTAGAGAAAGAATCTGACAGCTAAAGAGTTAATTTTACGCGCGCGGGAATAAATATGTGATTCGTTGAACGAGAGGAAAACGTTAGTTCAAATATAATTGAAATATCTCGGTCGAATGAAAACTGATGCTTCATCGTAGACGTCTTTTTCTAAAAGTCGGCGACGTTGCGTGTCGCAAGAGAGTCCCCGGCGGTGTCTTTGCGGTATATCGCGCGTTTCGACTTTAATTCACCGAGGCAGATATCATGGGCGCCCGCATGCCTTTTCATTAATCTCAATTACGGCGCAATTAAAAGCAGTCAACGAAAGTGGGGTCATGAACTGTCGTGCCCATCTTTGTAATTGGGTTTTCTCGGATATTTTTGTTTTCGCCATCGATTTTATCACTACATATTATGTGCGATGAAAAGAATGCGAAAAAGAAAATTTTTTAACATCGGCTAAATTATGCATTATATTGATGAAATTCTAAGAAATATAATTACAATATATTTTCTTTACGAATATTTTTTGTAATTGTAAGAAATTAAATAACTATATAAAATAAGTTACTTTTATTTTTATTTTTAATTTATGGAAATATAATTTATTTTAATATATATTTATTTATTTATCGGCAAAGATAGCTATAGGCAGATCCTGAGCTTGCGTGGGATCAAAGTTCCGAGATACTGTACAGGTCGGGGATGTGCCTTCTGAGCCGAGTTATGATATATGTGTTTTTGGTGTTGGAATTCATCAAGACGCATTAGAGGGACTCGAAATATCTCGCATCGTCAATTTCATTTGCATTCCTTTTCTCGCCAAGGCCGCATCGGATCCATGGGACCCCCAGCTCCAGGGGTCCCCCCCCCCGCTCGGTTGTTTCACCGCGCGCGCGCTTCTCGACTTTGAAACTTTCATTCTGGCGCGAAGCGGTGCGTATTAAAAATCCCCTCGATAATAATGACAAACGTTTATCCTTGCAACGAGAATTATCTGTTTCGCGATCGTCCCGATGAGGGCCCCCACGGAAATGCGGGCATTAAATCAATGACCGGCACGAACCTAACTTACCTCGTTATCGCCCTTACACCCTTCACTGACACGTGAGATTTATTTAATAACGACGACGTCTTAGAAAGGCAAATGGAAGGGTTACTGTGCATCAAAAATGATAAATCCTTCACGACTCTTGCAAGTCCAGATTTCTTTAAATAAAATTTGAAATTAAAATAGTGAAATAAGATTATTTAACGTAATATGTACAATATAAAATGAAAAATTTTATAATAATTCTTATAAAATATTATGTATATATTACAAAATATACATACATGTAGATTTACATAACTGCAAAATTATTTAATTTAAAATATTTTATCCGACTCTTCGCGACAAACAGATGTTTGTTAGTTTTTGCAGTTCTTCGGCAAAGATCAGTTTTTTTACGGTTGCAACGATAGGGTGAACTAGATAGGACCTAAAGAAAGCAACGTAGATACGATCTTCCGGTAGAAGAAGATAAAACCCCCGTAGTCTCTGAGTCTATAGTTCTGTTTAAAGACCCTTTCATGGCTTGTGTCGGCTTGTGTGAAAAATCCAACGGTCTACACAAATTTCTTTAAGAAGACAAGTAGAGACGGGTGGAAAAAGTGTTACACACACATACACACGCGCGCGCGTAAATTATCCTGCATCTTTACCTGCTCTTGATGTGGCAACATCGATATTTACGAATTGTAAAATTTTCACATATATGTATACAAGAAGAAAAAAAAAAAATTCTTTTCCAAGTTGTAACAATCAATTTAACAAAATAATTATTTACCTTTACATAATTTTAATTATTAACATAAAATGATTTTATTTCATAAAATTTCCTATGTCTTTACGAAGGCTTCTTCACAAATTTCTACGTTATGTGTTAGGTAGGATTGCCAGACGTCCTCTAATCGGGAGTACAGTCCTCCAATTTTAGCAAATGTTTTCCCTTTTTTTTTTCGTCAAGCGATGCTATTTGAAAATAAACTAGAAACCTCCCTGCTTCCTTTCTAGACGATATAATACGATATATATATATATATATATATATATATATATATATATATATAATGGATATATTGTAGTTTAAAATATATTAATTATATATACAATATATAATAAATATATAATTAGGGCTGCAATATTTATTGATTTTTATCCATCTGCCCATTCCATGTCCTATCTTTTTTTGGTAAAACTGCTTCGTGTCCTCCATTCGGGATTTTCAAATCTGGCAACCCTAGTCCTTAGGTGTAACATCAAGATTTGTTCTCTCTCTCTCTCTCTCTACTCTCGGCGTCGAGTTTCGATAACACAGACGAATAATGAAATTTAAGATGTTTCAAACTAGTGTGCGTTGCATCGGGAATCCCTCATTGTTACTGTGACGCGCGCGTTCGATGGTTGCTTTCGCCCTTTCGTTTAGAAGATCGGATGTCCAACCGGTTCGCGCGTAAAACGATTCCTTTTATTTCGGTTTTTTTCATTGGCATTCGCCATCGTTCTCGCCGTTCTCGCCCATTCTTATGCTAATATCGAAGCGCAATGCTGGTAGATCGCCATAACAAATAATATAAAATACCATTAACATTATAGCTGAATTTATAGTTTATCAAGATAAACAATCATGTTTGTAATGATATTTATTCAAACCTTGGGACATTTATCGAAATTTAATTCGCTTCTGAATATTAAGCCATTCTCGATTAACCGAGAACTACACTCCAATTACATCTCTAAATTAAAAATGACGCACGTTATGAAAGATTATGCAAACTGCGGACACTGCAAGACACATTACCGTTTTTATCACTCTATCAGCATAAACAAAAGATGTATATATTACAATACCGGCGCTTGGCGCTTCAGCTCATTTCGAGATGATAATTGATAACATGCAAGTAGCACCGTGGGACAGCTTGCGGCTGCAACTTCAAACGCGGTCCGCGAAATCAACGACCGCTTCTCGTATTACAAAGCGATACGTAATCTCGGCATTATATCGAGTTCCTCGTATTATTTACTATTTTGACAGACTTTGTATTATCAATGCTATCTGTGTATTATCAATGTTATCTTTTATTGATTTCAACTTGTTACCTTTATTATTGTAAGAGTTTTAATTCTCTTATAAAAATAACTTGGTCCAATTTGAGAATATTACAATATATACGTATATAGTTCTTTTTACAAAAATATTAACAAATCTTTATAACTAAAATAGCAATTTGGAGAAAAATAAGGCAATTACCATACATAATTTCTCTCCAAAATTTTGCTAATCATTAGACTTTTATTATTTTAAAGTTGAAAATTGTCTTTAAATTTTCCAAAGAATTTTAAAGATGCCTCCGGTCTTTTTTCGATAGCCTAATTGTATAATTGGGCGCAACGCAACGGACGGCAATTTCCGTCCAAGGAAAAACTCGATGAGAAGGTATCGCACCGGTTTGCGGATGTTCTCCATATGGTAGTTAACGTCTCCTTACGCGCTTACGCACGTGTCGCATCGCCTAATGCAGTGTGTATGCGTGCGCGCGCGTGTCGCATCGTCTTCACTGCGTGTTAGAGAAACTAGGTAGCCTTGAGGGGGACCTGCGTTTTCTGCCCGCGAATTCTCTCTAACCGTCTGCGCGTCTCGTCGCTTTTATTCAAGAAACGATAGGCGACGTGTGTCATTGATTTGCATAGCCGGCGCGCCCATTGCTATGACCTTGTTCGTTGTGTCCGGGCATCGAAACGCATGGGGAACATTAAGACACATTTTCAAAATTGATTAGAACCGTGAATCATTCCTCGATATCATTTTCGCAAATCATTCTTATATGACATTCTTGATGCGACCTCGTAGCTCGATAATAACGATATTTGTTATTATTTAATGGAGATTCTGTGAGAAGCACATCTCTTAAAATATAGAACGTAATCGTTAATTCCGAAAGATTCGAGAGTTAATTGGACAAAGGAACGGAAGTAATAAGGAATGTGGGTTAATTAAGAAATGTGTAATTTATACGACACTTCAATTTATTATAATTAAAGGCACGTCGTAAGTACCGCGTACTCGACATACGTGTGATCGGTGTAAATTATAATATTAAGTTGTTTTAAAAACATCATCATATTTTTTACTTAAATTGATATTACATGCACTTTGCAAGTTTGGCGAAACTTTTTCATATTAACGTTGATTCGATTATTATTTTTGTTTTTATTTATACACATATTAGAGTGGCATTATTTTCGGAATTTAATGTATTGTACGTTCCCGTTGACAACGACGGCCATTACATCGCGTTTCTCGCCGCGCGAATAGCTTCGCGCAGAAAAAGACGGAGATTAGGATGGAAAGACGTCGTGAAGGCAGCCTGAGACAAGTCGCGAGACACGATTTTGCCGTGCTTTTATCTGTCGCACATTCCACGACCGAAATATTTCCAGTGCGCGCATAAAAGGGCCCCCTTGGTGCCAGTCTTTCTCAACCTTCTTAACGAACCTTCTTGATCGTTGACGCTTCACCTTTCTGTCCACAATCAGGTTAGATAGGGATTAATAACTGATAAATTATTAATTCTTATAAATATATCTATCTTTATATAAAGGGTATTGAATAGTTGTATCAAAATTTAAGTTTATAAATTTGAAATTGATTTCTTTCTAATTACGCAATTATATTAAAAAAAACGTTAGATAAAATATAAATAAATAACAATTTATATAGAACTCAGTATTATAATGTCCAATTATTTAAAAATATTATTTTATATTTTTGATTTTTTCCTCTTCAAAGTAATAAGAGAAAAAAATACTTGAAAAATTACTTTCATAAAATTACTTTAAATTTTTGATCGAGTTTTTACACAAATTTTCTGCTTTACAAAATATTTGAACAAAGTGATTATAATTAACTTATATTATTATTCGTTAAAAAATTAAGCATACATAGTTTGTGTGATATTTTAAGTAGACTTTTTAATATATTTATTTTTATCTTTAAAATTTAAAATAAGTAAAGGAAAATAGAGAGAAAAGATGTAAATGCTTTATCACATCGTTTTAAGGAACGATTCTCGAAAGGGTGGAGTGTTTTAATGACGGAAAATGTTTGCCAGGTTCCGTACACTCCTTTCACTCGAAATCACGGATCGTTCTATTTCTGGAAATACAGTAAACGACAGCGACGAGCGGGGATCGAGATGGGGTTAAAACGGAGAGAAACCGTCGAGAGGGAAATTACAAGATCCTAGCTTTGCGTCGTTTCTTTGTATCATTCTATTTAAGCTCGTCTTTAATTAATTCGATCTCCTTTCATGCATTTTATCTCTTTATATAAAATTACATATTAATCGTCGAATTTTTAATTTAATGAATTAATATGATTGAGGCTTTGTTTATCAAATCGGCCTTCTATTCTATTTGTCGGTAGAGTCGAATCGCATGATGTCACACGAGTCACAAGCGTCGCGGCGTCGAACCTGCGCAATCCTCTCTATACAGAATTATTTATCGACGCGCCGTCTAATAAATTATTTTCAAGACAGGGCGCGTCGAAGAACAGCGACGACGACGGGATCTTTCTGCCTTACAAACGGGCGGACGATTTCTACGAGACAAAGTGTCATGGCATGCCTGTTACCACGCGACGTGGTATTGTTCGATTCGGTTGTGTGAGTCGCAACGACGACGCTTCTACGGTCGTTACGACGGCTTCCCGTCGAAAAATAGCCCGCGAAAATAAAAGGCATCCTCGAAGAATTTCCTCGAAGGATGCGCTAACTCATTGCGTCGGCTTTTTACAATAGAAAAATAACAAGTCTGGGTTATCGTCTTGTGTATATTGGACCCTGGGAGAAACGTTAATCCCCTCTTTGGTACGATGCATCATCAAAACGGACACTTTTGAAATCCTTATTTTAAAAATGACCCGTAATGCGTATCTACTTCTGTTACTATCTACGTTCCATATTGTGTCTCGACAGCTGATATAATATGTATTTAAATGAAAAACCTCTAGGACACGCTTTCAGGATATCTGGATAAATGGAACTGCTCAGAGGAAATATCGGGCAAAGTAGAACGGTATTATATTTCGGAAATGTCGTGTTAAACTCGTTTAGATGGTTTTTTTTTTGTTTGGTCTGTTATCAAATTTTCAGCTTATATGATCGAATTTTCGACAAATAAATCAAGATATATATGCATATATTTACATATTTGTGTACGTTTCACTTTTGAGATCTTAGCATTTCTCATAATATTTACAATGACGATAATTAGTTAAAAAGAGAAAGAGAGAGAGAGAGAGGAAATATCTTTTTTCTTAATTACAAATAAAATATAATATTTATAAATAATTATAATTATTTAATTTAATAACATTGAACGACAATAATTGCGTAGATTTGCCAGGCACGTAAAAAAATAGATTTCTGTTCTCTCCATATTCAGAAAAATTCTTTTAATATGACGTTCATTCAAACAGTCTAACTATTACCAGTTCGTAAACATTGTAATGCGTAAAAATACATTTTGTACACCGAATACGTATACAGAGTCCTTTTGCTGCGGCAAAGATCGCGTGTTTTATATCGTTCGTACGGTGCGCATTCGTGATACGGAGTATAAAGCGGTATTTGTCCCTCGGGAACATATCGCTAGTCATCGATTCGACGTGGGCCGACGGATGGCGAATTTACAACTTCCTCCCACAATGCGATTCCAACATCGACAACGAGCGTGTGATCTATGATTTAGCGACTAAGCGGCGAGAAGGAGGCGTAAGCTCTCCGCGATTTGATAAAACACGATATTAAAATGCACAGTTTGCGTCTGCTCGTGTGACGTGTTCAATAATGCAACTACACCGACGCAACTACACGCAATGTGGCAAATAAATATTTTGATAAAATTTAAATTTCGCTATATATTTGTTTATTTTTTGGTTGCATAAAATAATAATTTAAGCGATTAAAAAAATATGATAATTAAAACAATAAATTAGACGATCTTAAGACTTATGTTGTAAACAATTTAAAGAAATACACGAAACTAGAATATTTTAGTAAACGTAAATACTTGTGTTAGAAAAATAAGAATTTTATTTTAAAATCATTGTGCTTTATTTTATTTTTGAACAAGTTAGTTCAGAGAGTCATACGAAAATACGCAAACGGGACGAGGAGCTACAGAATGCACGTGTTCCGGTTATATATATCTGACGATAAATCGTGTGAGAATGAAATTTGCGACATCCGAATGTTGCGTTTTCTATCGGTAGTCCTGTACGAAAAAGTTTCTAATCGCCATCGTAAATTACGCGTCAAAACACTTGCGTGGAAAACACTTGCGGAGAAAACGATACCTTTCTGTTTGCACGAGAGAGATTATATTAGAGTTAAGTATCGATGGATTTTTGCAATACGAGTACGAATGAACATATGCTTGCAAGAATAAATAGAAATGAATCTTATCGACATAAAATCAAACATTTAGCATCATGAATATATGTTAGCTTTTGTGCGAATCTCCAATTCGGAATATCTCGTGTAACATTTATTTATAGACATTTTCATACATCATATTTTTTGTTGAAAAGTCGAAAACAAATTTTTTAATTCTGTACCTCCTTCGTATTTTCGACTAAATTAAATAATTCATTACAGGTACTTTTAAAAATTCACAATATTATCTTTAAAGTTTCTAAATCTTATTTTTATATTAGCTTTCTTCTGTCAGTTTATATGTATATAAAGGATAAAAAACCAAAGATTTTTTTCCATAAAAATTGTAGGATATTATAATAAATTGCATTTTCGCTTTGGAAAACGTTATTCTATGTGAGATTTCCAAACCTCCGATTGTATCGACAAATAAATCACGGCCGTGGCACGGAGGGGGTAATAAATCCAAAAGAACTTTTTCTAATTATACGGCTTGCCCCGCGTACGGCATTGAAGGCGCCTGTTCAGCGCCGTCCGTTAACAGCCGTTCGAATAGCGTATAAAACACGTCACCGCGACGTTTTCATTGCGGACGAAGGAGGGAACGGTGAGTGCCGAGAGTATGTATACCGAAGGGATGCAAGAGAGAGGAAAGAGAATCACCCTCTATACAGTAGAGTCTTTAGCCGAACGTATACGATCGTTACGTTAGCCGAGCGTGTTGACGGGTCTCGGGTTCTTTCCTCTCGCTTCACTCTCTCTCTCTCTCTCTCTCTCTCTCTCTCTCTCTCTCTCTCTCTCTCTCTCTCTTCGTCTTAGTTTTGATTTAAACAAACCCGAGACACACGCGCGACCGGCTTGTCTATATTTTTAGTACCGCAAGATCGTTTGGATCTTTTACTTGTCGACGATGGCAAGCGCATGTTCCCGAAGGTGTAACGAATTAAAGAAATCCGCTGTAACATATACGTATACGTGATCTGCCTTAAAAATTTTATATTTTTCGCGTGTGAAACGATTAATTTAATATTAACTTCTTTGGAGCCTATATTTAATTAAAATTTTTTTTATTTTATTTATTTTATATGAAATAAATAATTTTGTTTTGTGTATATTGAGATGTATGTGACAAAATAATACAAAGAAAATGGTTTACTTGAAATTTCAAGTTGAAAAGTTTGTTCCAAATGGCGCGCACGTTTTTATTAGTTTCTCCTCTTTATTTAAAATACAATATGTTGTAACGTTTTATTATTAAATATTTTTAGATGAAATTTCTTCTTTCTTTTTTTTCTCTCTTTCAAGCTATGAAAAAGCACTCGCTGGGGTCGACGAAAAATATTTTATTTTTCTCTAGAAATAAAAATCGCATATGTAGGTCGTTCTTAAACTAAAAAAGAGCGGTAACTCTCCCTCTCTGTAGAAAAACCCCTTTTATCGTCTCGTTAGTATGTCGTCGCTCGAGATGAGAAACGATTATTCGGTGCTTGGGGAACTCGGAGCTCATGTCGAATCGATCGGCACGGTCGATCCGAGATCGGAATGACTCGTGAGCTATGAACAACTATTGATGCACTATCGCGTAAGCGTTCTCTTATTATTCCCCTCTTCTCGTAATGACTGTTTTTCCCTCACGACAGTATGACAAAGCATATGATTAATAACGCGAGCTGAATAAGGCAAACGAGATTTTTTTCGTGCAATCAGCTGCGCGATAAATCGATATGCAGCAGTGGAGTAACCACAGATTTTTAGCTTCTAAGATAGTGAAAACGAGCTATGCTTCTGTCGTTGCGAATTAAATATTAATAACATGATTCGATTGGATATATAAAAAAATCTATTGTATTACATCTACTTTTTTTCATGTTTATTATCCTTTTCTAACATGTACACAATTTTAATCTTCAATTCAGTTTAATGGACGATGTTAATAGTGTCGCCACTGATATGCAACGAATGAGAAGCCGAGATAAAATGACGTTAACGAATATTCGTTTCGTTCAGCCGTTCCATTGTAAGCCTTTGTTCCGAGTGGAATTTGATTCTCTCACGGATATATTGTATATGTAAGTGCATCCGTGATGCGAGCGAGCAAGAAAAAAACAGTTTCTCACAGTCACGAGCAGCACATATGCCTGTCAGCCACGTGGCTTGCAATATCGCAACAAGTTCCATTAACGGTTACCAACTCATTAGCCATCGTGATAAAAACTAAAAAGAAATCGCGCGAGTATGTGATGATCTTATGTTTATGGAAGCAATGTGATGCAAAAATGAACTGTTTAGAATTTGTTAAGAAATTTCGATATACAGCTAATCTGCATAACGTCTACAATTGTTCGTAAAAATATCAAACGCATGTATATATCTGCATTTGAATTAAAAATCAATCACATTGGTTATATTTAACATAATGTAATTAAATGTAATCGAAATGCAATCAAATGTGGAATATATAAAAGAAAAGTTTTAAGCCGTGAACAGACTTTATAATACAATAATTTTTTTTATTATTTAATTATAAAAGATATACATGTCTCTTTTATATATATTATTTAATTAAAATATATGTGTCTTTTGTGATTTGGAAAGAATGCGAAGAGATAAAGATGATAACGAGATTATCATGGTTGCGGCGTCTCGTTCCCAACATTACAGCCCCCCATTGTTGGTGCAGCCGCCTTATTTCCAAGTGACCCAGAACCACGCGGTGTGAGAAAAGGAACTCCGTTGGGCTACGAAAGGGCCTTTTTTTTTTGTTCCATGCCAAGAGAGCGCATATCTTGCGATGCGTTTCGCGACACGGTCTGCTCTCTCTTCCGTTGACGTGACAGCCGTGACTCGCTTAGCATAAAACAACGTTGCTTGATCGTACTTGTTAGCATACGAAGCGCGGTAGCCTCGCTCGTATATATACAACTCGTGTAAAACGCGCTCGCAGCGTTCCCTACCATTGACATCACAATAATGATATTAATTATGCCTACGGAGTAAACGCGCGGAGAGATACATATGCCGGCGAAACGATCGATTCTGTGGCCGATGCTTTACTTCCCCCTCGGCACATCGAATGTACTTGTCGCCGTTGCAGTCTGATAAATTGGCTATTCGCCAATCGCGAAGCTTCCGATTCTCCATGCGCGCCATTTCTCTAATGGAACTGCCAGTTGTCAGCTGGTAAAGCGCGAAATGTTTATTGTTAGAATAATACACAGAATACCCGGAAGTATAAGATGTTACTGACATTACTGGATCGTGCTTCCGGGTCTATTCTGAGATCCGGAAGAATTGGAAGAAATATATTTTTTCAAGCTTTCGACATTTAAAAATATTGAATAATTTGAAATAATTTATATTGAAAAATATATGACAAATATATTATCGCCTTGTTTTATCATTTAATTTACGTAATTATTATTCGCAGCAATTCCGTTTGTACAATATATAGTACATGTTGTACAAACCAATATCCAAGCGCAAGGAATGTTTTAATAACAAAGTTTTCTCTCCTCTGTTACTTCTCGTCGCCGACCATGACATTCTTGAACCGATCGCGTTATAAAAATTTCACCTTTGCCACGAAGACCTTCGCGTAACGTTTTTGTGTTCCCGTCCTTCTCGCTAATATCATCGAAGCGTGAAAATCGCCACGTAACGTGGAAATGTTTCCTTTCAACCAGAAAGCCGTCGGTTGCGCGTCGCGGCGCCGATAACTCGCAGAATGGCTTCTTAACGAAGGCACAATATCGGCCAATTATGTACCACAAGATGCAAATTTGCATCGCTAATGGTGCGCACAAAGAACGTTGAATTTCTTGCGACGGTCGAGCTACCGGCAACTTCCTCGGTATCTTCCTCTTGTACTTTTAACGATGCGCGCGCGTTTATAGCAACGGAACTCGCTATTTCTGTGAAAGATATATTATTATTATTAATGATGAATGAAATGAGAAATGGTGTGTGTAAAAAATATAGTAGTTACGACTAATTATTAAGAATCGTTTTAGATTGTATACATTTATATTTCGTATACAATTATTGCTATTCTATAAATTATCATTATTATTTTACCGAGTCACTATTATTATCATCATTGATATTATTATCAAAAAAATTTATTTAAAATATCATGTGCATATAAAAAAATGTACGCAAATTGATTTAACAAGAACTTAATAATTTTACATTATCTTACGTTTAAAGCTAAACATGTTTAAGAAATAATAATCTAGAATCTAGAACGAAACTTTCGCGTACTGTGAACAGAAATTAATTACAAATTTTATTAGTCTATAACTATTTTTTCTTTTTTTTTTGCTCTTTAATGCGCTAGAGCACGATGTAATAAAGTAAGTTGTCCTTTTATAATAACCTCGCACTTTCACGATGTGCGATGGGGGGGCCAATTGCAGGCGTGAAAATTATTAATTTCCTGTGGCAATATAATTACGATATATATACGTGTAGCGCGCGTTAGGAACAGGGTCTTCATCTTGATGCTTATTCGATTACGCACGTGTAGATATTAAAGTATAGCGAGCAAAGGCGTCGCCAATAGTACACATCGATAGCCCATTGATAAGCAAGTTTACTCGGATGTGGTAGCTGCGTGGTATCATCGCGACGCACAGCTTGTACCGCCTTGCAACTGGCGGTACCTGCAAAAATAAATATGATAAATAACTTGATAAATGGTTTTTATCAAATGACTTCCTGACTGCGTGGACGCGAAGTCGCCGATAAAGCTTTTCTACCGCGCGTTTCATATAGCATGCTGCGCACAAAAGTTATTAGGGTGTCGTCAAACTAAGACATTAGTTTATCAGAGATCTTAATTATTAGTTTATTAATAATTGTATCTCTACCTTTATTACTAATTTAGATAATCCATTTTTTTTTTTAACTAAACTACATACATGTATTGTATTTTGTCCAATGTCAAAGTAGATCGCAAAAATTTATATATTATTCTAATTTGTTTAAATATACATATTATAAGATAAAATTTATTTAAATATATAGATTAATTTCCTATTGCAGAATGTAAATTAGTAAAAGTTAGAAATAGTCTTCAAATATTTTTTTATATTTAAATTCTTTGAATCTCTAACGTGCGTTTTAATTCTCGATGTGCATTTCGATGAGATTTATTGATGAGTCGATCGAAAAACATTTCGATACTTTCTATGTTTGTTCGCGCAACGATCGATAGGTCACGTGTTCTACCATAAATAGACGAAGCAAAAATGATCTATGCACTCGAGATGCTTCCGGCGTATTATTTAACCGCCACGATAGCACCAGATTTGCCGCATAGTTGCCGCCCAGCCTGGACGGTGCAATTAATTACTCACAATATAAAATAATTCTTAACGTAACGAGGAAGTACTAAAAGTAACTAGCTAGAAGGTAACAGCCAATTACGAGTCTTACAGCTTCAAGATTCCGACGCAGCAGTTATCGCGTCACGTCAGTGCGTAACGCAATGCGCGCGCCCGCGATCTACCCTATAGTATATAATATAAATAAATTTTATACGTTTCGATGATAGCGTTTTACTATCGCCTTTCTTCCATCACATTTACGGTTCGTCAACCTCTACGGATTTAATCATGCAACGCTCTTCCGCTTCGTCTGCGACTCGTCTGTGTACGATTTAAATTCAACTATCGAACACAATTAATACATCGCTTGATACAAAATGATAATTACTTTGCGTATATTTATATATATTTATGAAGAATACTTTAAACATTTAGAGAATAACGAGAAAGTAATAAATACGATCAATTTTAACGAATGCGATCAATATGTCGTTGCAGCCATCGCAACGATGACAATTAATCATCGTAATGAACGCAATTGATCTAGGTTCATTAATACATCTTGCAAAATGTATTAATTTATTTAAAAAAAAAACTGTCAACATATATAGATTTGTTATTAACAGATGCGTCGGATCGGTATATCGTCCATCATTCTGCGATTATGATTCTAGGATATAATTTCATGCTGAAATACGCGCAACTTGTTCACGTGCTTTTCGTCATTTTGCGATTTTTACGTCTCACTCATTAATATTATGCCGAATATTGCTTACGTCAGTTAATGAGCCGCAGTTATCGAATATATGTCAATCATCATGATTGTCGGACAAGGTCGGCAACAATCTTGAGTTCTATTATTGGATTCAGATCTTATATAAGTTTGATACGATAAAAGCATTCCGGGATTGATTCAGTTTTTCTCTCTCGCTATAATTATTGAATAAATAATTTTAAGAGGGAGATGATAATTTTTGAGCGCTCTTTAATGATCTTGATAAAAGTTGCTCTCATAGCCGGTAATAAATGGCAATGCGTTAATGATTGAGATGCAGACAAATGTTGTTATGTAACATGGGAAAATATCGCTACTAACATCTTTCTCTCTCTCTCACACACACACATACACACATTGTGCGTGTGAACGACATACGATATTAAGCGGAGAAATTCACCAGCGACTCAATCCACGTGTGTCAATCGGATGTGAATTATGGCGGACAGTCGGCAAAATAGGGACGATCCTGAGGTCTCTTGGCATAACGTACGATTTCCTGATTTTCGTGGCAATTTACCGCAATTTGTCGCCCACGCACATACCAAATGCAAAACGCATGTAGGCCGCATAATGCAGGCTGCTTTATAACGCGTATCGCGCCCGGTTCTATGGTTCGTTCAACCCACAAATCAGACTTCAGATTCGCGTTTCACTCGTGGGCGATGATCGGTGCGGGCTCGATATAGGATTGCGGCTTTGCTTTTCCGCTAATGAGTCGCCCGTATATAAGACAAATCACGAGGCGGCCGCGTTACTTCGGAAGCCGATTCTAATAGTCATCCTGAGCAAAAAGATTACTATGAATATTCGATTCTCCACCTGTATTATATGAGAATGATTCTGGTTATTTTATTGCGCAAATTTATTTACGCAAACTTTTGTAGAATAAAATAATAGATAAAATTATAGGCTTTTGGAAGACAGAATAATTGATAAAATTATTTTTATCTTTTATCTTACATTAATTTAAAAAATATATATATACACACAGAGTTCCTCTTTCTCTCTCTCTCATAAAAATGGTTATTATTATAAAAATGATTTTATCTATCATTTTTTTTTTATTAAAGTTTGCGTAGGTAAACTATATATATATTTATAATTTCACTGATTTTTCACTGATTAATGAAACTGATCTATCGATTAATCTAACTATCCACGGTTTTCCAGAGACGGTAAGTAGACCTTCTATGGAAACTTGAATGCGGTATGCGACGAGAGAAATTCTCTGGCAAAACATGACTCGCATTCCCTATTATCCGAGTCACCTTGAACTTGTTTCGGTTGTCGGCATAAGCCGACGACATTGTAAAGATGACGGACGAATTTGGAAAACCGATTTATCGATCGATTCAAGAAAAATCATCGCCGGTTATAAGAAGTTGGCTTAAACTAAATGGAACTGTGAATGAATTGTCAATTGCAGTTGACGTTAAAACAATTGACATCATATCGAGAATCAGTGTCGTTGTGACAATGATGCAAGTATTTATAATATAAAAGAAGCGAAGAACAATCTCGTTTATCAGTCAATCTGTTAAATCTGACAAAAAGCTATTACACTCGAAATTGTTCTATATCTATAAACAACACGCGAATCAAACTATCGTTTATGAAAACAGACATATTGCAATCATTAAAAATTAAATCAGCTTGTGGACACGTTATGATTAAGGTACGATCGTAATCCGATAGCATTCCATTTTCGAAGCGCTATTAAGGTTTTAAGGGCGCGCTTCGGTCGGACCTTCGAGATTTAACGCGAATAAAGGCGCTCTAGGTACGCACTTAAAATTATTTTGGACGTCAAGACTGTAATAAATTAATCATCGACACATCGTACAACGTTGTTACGCTGGACTACCCGCCTGTCTTATTCTCCCTTTCATTGTTATAGCCAATTAAGTTTCGTGAACGGAGGAATTTTCCCTCCCGATGGCTAACTTGAATCCATGCGGCATGCATTGCAAGTGCGTTGCAACCGCCTTGAACTGTGAAAGATCCTTATAAAGGCAGATTGTGTCATTTAACTCATAATTGCCTACCGCAATAATGTTAAATATTTTTTATTAATCGAGAAATGAAAATTTTACACTTTTTATCTGAATTCTATAATAGCATATTCTATTATCATATATATCATATATTATATTTTCTTTCAACTGGCTATTTATAAAAATAGATTATTTTGCTGTATAATAGAGAGATTGTATTCAATAAATTATAACACGTTTTTGAATACTTTAATTTTATATTTTGAGTTATACCTATAAATATTTCATTTCTTCGAGAATATTAAAATGAATCTCTAAGTTTGTAAAATTTGTAAATATCACTACGTTACTACAGGATATGACGCGGAAACTGTATAAGTATGATCACTCGTTATCATGACGGAGATCGTTAGGACGAAACGACTAAATTGGCCGGCTACCGTTTGGAGATTTCCTCAATCATTTCATCAACCGTCATCATCGGGCTTGATGGTACTCTCATGGGTCAGTCTCCCATGCGATCTCATCGTGCTACAGCAAAAGAACAAAATTATGTCGTGCAATTCTCAATGTAGTGTTTTGACGATTTCTCTCCAGAAAGAAACCAGATGACATATTATATGATATTACAAGAATGCATCTTCAAAACGCCGAATAAATGTATTCCAAAATCCGCTTTAAATGATTTATAATTTGCGGCAAAATACAAAACTGAAAATTATATATAATTTTATATATTATATGTATTTTGATATGAATGTTTGGTATATTTTACTTTTTCTAATATTTTTATAATATGATTTTATAATATGACAAATTTATACATAGAATCTAAATTATAGACCAATAAATAAATCCTAAATTATAGACTATCGAAAATAAATTTAATCGATGATTTATATTAAATTAGTGCTTGCTTGCCTTGACGATAGTTGTATCCCTTTTTCTCTTAACTTACTTACCGACTAAATGTTCTGTTATTTTATAGATAGATATGTACATAAATTTAATTAAAGAGTTTCTTCTCCGAAAGATGAGAAATAGATTTTCTCACGCATTCACTTCTCCATCTACCTCCGGACATCGCTATTTATTTTTTTTTCATATTTAAAAAAAAACGATACATGTACAACGGATACGTAAAGTATATGTCAGATTTGTTTTATGAAACTTTCGTAAATTCCGGACGGTCGATTTAGCGATCGTCGCCGAACGTTCGACTTTCGTGAAATGATTTCGTGTTCGAGGCAAGCAGCTCTCGCCCATTAATCTAATCGATAAAATCGCTGGTAATCGATAGCCGCGTAAGCCGCTCGCAGTCACGCTGCAATCGCAAACGCTAGTACACACAAGCGTGTCTTTAAGGATAAGTAACTGTTACTTATGATATCGCTTACAACCAGTGTGGCTCTTCATTGCGTGTTTTCCATATGCAGAGCGATAAGAAATATAAGATTACGCGACCATCTCAAGGTTATTAATATATATATTACATAAAGTTGCTGACACACATCAACTTTTTAACGATGCTCTAATTTTACTAAACAGTATTGATTATTAATATCACGAAATTTAACAGAAGCATATTTAACATTATTTTATTTTTTCGCTATCTATCGTCAGAGTAAATTATTTATAAATGTACAATATATGCGCAGAGAATTTTTGATAATTGCGAAATAGAGCGAATCGTTTATGGGACTTTTTCAGGATGATCACGATTAAGTTTTCTCTTCTCACCGCGCACTCGATCGATTATTACTTCCATGATATACAATTCGACTTGATAAAGCTTCGTGATGTTTTGCAAAGGAAAACCGTTTTACCTTTGACAGTTTGCGAAAGCGCAATATAATTGTAAAAACGAGGCGCAGGATCGATTATTAAGAATTTATTGAAAACTGCAAAGATTGAATTTTTTGCGATTATCACGTTTGAGAAAAATTTCCAATATTTTTTGTTTAATTTAATAAGAGAGAGAGAGAGAGAAGAGAAGAGAGATTTAGGAGAAATTATATTTTGATAAATTACAATAATATAAAACTTTATTTGCGCGTAAATTAATCATTCTCAACGATCGATATATGCGTAAGATTAGAATTTAACGTCCGACTACTTATCGTTAAATGCACACATTTGTTGTCTTTTGATCCGAAGTATTAAAGAATCCACTCGATCATCGGCGGAAGCCGATAAAAAATCGTATGCAAGATTTTCCTGGAAAAGCGCGCGATGTCTAATTCTGTTACATCACGTCCGCGGCGGATGAGAGTTCGCGTGGTCTTTCGATGATTACGTTGTAGCGATGATTAACGAGTGGCTTTCGGTCCGCGTGTATCTCATTAATCGTCCGACATGCACGGAAGTTAAGAACTTACCGGTCATTATCAGAGGACATAGTAACCAAGAGGCTAATGCAGAATCCTTGGGATGATTAACGTCGCGGTCGTCCTATTACTCGCCACGATGATGGAGATGCACTTTTACATGTGCAATGTGGACCTCCGCGTGCGATGGTACACTTTCATATTATCAGGCTACATTAACCATTTTGTTGCTTTATCCCGCGCATCATTATTTATAAAAATAGAGGAGGGAATTGAAAATAATACAAGTGCTCCTGAAAATACTCTTTACTAAAAGTAAACTTTTGTAAATAACATGAAGAAATATAAACCACAGTTGTGCATAATATCAAATTAAAAATAATGCACGTTTTTGAGAATTTTCAGCGAGATATTAAAATAAAAGATGTATATCTTTTTCTATTAGTAATGAAATATTTAAACAATTTTCAAAATAAAATGCTGTCTTTACACGAATAAAAAAACCAAAAATTATAAGAAAAATCAATCTGTATAAATAATTACTTCGTAAAACCGCGAATAATAATATGGTGAAATGATCTTGAAATCGTCATAAAAGAACAAACATTTTATTTGTCGAGCGAATGGCGGCATTACTTTTGTTCGATCCTGGCAACGGAAGTCGAAGAAGTGGCAGCAAGTTTTTGCGAAATTGTTGGACGCATAACAAGTGCAAAGTATTCTTCGAAGCTCGACTGAAGCGCAATCGTTGAATGATTCCGCTCGTGAACGTGAGCGTCAAAGAGCTGTTTTGTTATCCGCCGCAGGGATACGCGCGGCGATAAATTTTCTTCGGCGCGAAAATTCCGCGGCTCGCGAGCCTGGAAGCTTGACAGGCGACTCACGTGGGCACACGTATACACGCAATCCCATCAGAAGTCCATTAGGTCCATTCGCCATGTGGGCACGCGTACATGCACCCACGCGCGAGCGAGGTTTGCCTTAGCGAGACGCTTAGGGACGCGCGATCTTCACCGGTTTTACTATACATATAATAAGAATAAATCAGAAAATATAAAGATACAAGTTTTTCGTATAGTTTCCTGTTTTAAACGAAATTGCAAATTCTCTCTGTGAACTAATTTACTTTAGGTAACTTGAAATTTGAAAACAAAAAGTCTTATATAATATTTATTTATGTCTTATATAATAGTCATTTAAATTTTATATAATATTTATTTCAAAATTCGCATCTTCCTTCGAATTGCTAGCTTTGGATAAATGAATATTTTTTAAATCTTGGTTATCGCTTAGTGAAAATCTCGGGGTGTTAATTAAATGATAGAAGAAATTTATTATAGATTATTTAATTTTTTTTTTTTTTTTTTTTTTTTTAATTATTAG
This sequence comes from Polyergus mexicanus, assembly GCF_030449975.1. Classification (NCBI taxonomy): domain Eukaryota; kingdom Metazoa; phylum Arthropoda; class Insecta; order Hymenoptera; family Formicidae; genus Polyergus; species Polyergus mexicanus. The sequence goes on along the minus strand of NW_027223322.1, from coordinate 223,285 downwards.
ATGGCTACATTTATTACAATTTATTATGTTTTAGATTCTAATCTTTATTCTACTTTTTTTTATTATTATTTGGCGTTGCTCTAATTTATACATTCTCAATGTTATCTAAATTATCAGTGTGCTAAAAAATTAATCAATCTTTGCAATTGACGAAATAAGCATAACAAAATGACAAGTATCAAACAAGTTCCTCGCGATATATTTATTTAAAATAGGAATTGATGTGCGACAGGGAATGAGAATTATAAATTATTATTTTATTGTAATATACACACATACAGAAATAATAATACATTTTTTAAATATACTTCTATTCAAATACATTTGTCTTGTGCTTTGAATTTCTTGCCGATTTACAAATAAAAACATATAGTAATATATAAATCGCAAGATCGATTAAAATATCGATCGAAAAGTCATGACACATTAATTGTTTATTAATAATTAATTTGAATTTCAAAGAAATAAACACAGAAAATTTTATATATTTTATATTTATAGTATAAAATATTTCAATATTTATTTTCAAATATTTTGTGACAGTTATAACTATGGCATACAGTATTCTGTATTGTATTGATCTTCAGCGTTGTATATGTAATAGAGAAGGGAGAGCGTTGTTTACATTCCATAGCAAGGCTATGCTCTGGAATGTATGGTAAGCAACAACGCTCATTCATGCGGCGATGCTTGAGCAGGCAGTATCGTGAATTGATTCGTATTGTCGGAATAATTTTTCGAGAAACGCGATTATTTTGCTTATTATAATTTTTATATTTATCGACTCGTGCGGTTAATCAACTATTGCGATGAACGACACGTAAGAACATCGCGGCGATAGCAATTTGACTCAAGTAACGAAACAGCAAAATACTATATCGACTTTTTATTAATAATACGTACGTATATTTTACGGGATGCATGTGTTGCAAATATACTATGTTTGCGCTATTGATTTTCGATTACATATTTTCTAGAAATTTATTATATTCTAAGTAGGCAACTAACTTGTGTAATATCGCTCGATATCAATGTATAAAATTGATGTCCTCTTTCTTGTTTTCCGGGCATTAGTAAAACGTCACGAGTATAATTATATGTATATAAATTAGAGTTTACCGTCGCAATACGTTTTATCTATACTAGTATAATTATTATTAATTCCGTATATATATTTTAAGATTTATCAACCGCGTAACATGCAAATTTGTATATCGTTATCAAAGCTCGTAAGTTGTATACGATCGAAATTTATCGTGCGAAACGTCGGCAGACCTAATTATATTTCTCTTATATTATAGTCCGCGAATATTAATCTTTAACTTTAATTTGTTTATTTATCCATTAATATTGTAACGCGGAATAATAAAACTTTAAGCGTGTAAACGCACGCTATTCATTAGCAACAGAAATAATATTATCGGGACGAATAAATAATTTTGCTACATAATTTTCGAGTGCCAAATAGATTACATTTGTTTTCCCATCGCGATATGATAAAATACGCGACGTGGTATGCGATTAACGTTAAGAATGTCGCGTGATGGTTATATCTTGTTGATTAGTGCGCGCGCGCGTAATTAACAATGTTTTCGCGAATGAGTTCTACGAAGAAGCAATGAAGGATGAATAAGAAAGGAAGAAGAGATGCGTCGGACAACTACGGAAGAGCCGTAAGGTGAGTAATTCGTATTTTATTTAGTTTATTATTTATTTATAAATTAATTGCTAGTTTATCGCCGCCAATTAATATTTTCATTTAGATGTGAAATATTTTAATAATGTGTTCAAAATTTGATATAATAATAATATAATAATAATAATAATTAATTCGATTATTTGTATATAAAAAAGATTACATTTTTGAAAAGTATTATGAAAGTTTATATAAATAATTTTTTTCTTATGTGTAAATCGTGTAATTTTAAAAAAATTAAATTTTAGTTTAAGGAACAAATGTAAAAAATTCAATTGCATGCAATAATTATTTCTTTAAAATATTGATTATTTTATATATTGTATATTATATTTGGATATATTTATGTTTTTACGTATCACAAAGTCAATCAGCATTTATTGCCGTTGCATATAATATCGGTGAGTTTAAATTCTGTTTCATTTATTTTAAAAAATCTGCGGATGGATTTTATGAGAATTGTATCGTATTGGCTTGCGGGCTTAATACGTTGGCTTTACGATTCTAATCGTGGACAGTGAGTTATTGACGTATGACCGTAACTTATTATGAGCAAGGCACGAATGAAAGACCGGATTGCCAAAAGGTTCGTTATTACTATTTTCTAAGACCAAAGCTGTTTGCCAGATGCGTGCGACTCGATTGGAATGCGGACAAATTAATGGCGACAAATTCTTCGTTTACAATATTCATATACACTTGCCCTAATTTCGAACGAATTAGATAATCGTCAACTTGAGAAATTCTCGGAATGCTCGTCGCATTGCTCTATCTCGCTATTTGTCAAATTAACCCGATTTTTTTCAAGCGTCACTCGGCATCGTTCACTCTCTCTCTCGCGTACGTCGCGTAAGTTAAGGAAATATAAAACCGTCGCGCGACTAAACGTGTCATGTTCGAATAACAAAAAAATAGGTCATAATGATTCTATATGTAGATATTACAAGAGTTTTCGAGTTCTCTCGGGGCTTGGTGTAATGTTATGTTTTAGTTATTACTCTCAATGAGCGACATTCAGTCGCCTTCGGACAGGTTCCGTACAAGTCATAAAGAGTTCGCTGGCCTCTCGGCTTGAGTGTCGCTCAAGCGGTGCATCAGGATGAATCACCCAGGGTCGGACGAAGATAGCCTTTCGAAGCCTTTGACAGGACGCTCATTTCTCGCGTTTATCCTGAGATCGATGAAGCGCATTAAAGTATTATGAAAAATCTTGATTCTTCCCTCAAAAATAATAAATTAATATCACCAATTATTTTTTTTTTTTTTTATAATCGCGTATGGAAGACTCATTGTAGATACAAAAATTTAATGTGTGCCAATCAGTTTAGCATACGTAAAATTACTTACATTATAAAAATCGTGCTTGTATAAAAGCGATTGGCGAGATTGAATAAAAGCAACTCATACGCAATGTTGCATACTGTAATAATATCATAATGCTACATAGTAAAGTAATCAGGAGAATAATAATGATACTACGTGTGTACATTAATCCGACCCTGGAATCACTTGGGCGAAGGCTGTTTTATTATGCAAATAAGCGGTGGTTTCGCGCGAGCCACGCTACGAGGATACTAAATGCAGTCGATGGATGCACACGTAGACGAAGCAGATGCGTACATATCGGCAACGAGTCGATCGAGAGATTCGAAGAGCTGTATCTTGCGCTGTAATGCAATTTCCCATAAACTGCAAATTATTCCAATGCGTATAAAATAATTATGTTTTAAAAAATTAATTGCAGACGAATTTCTACCCAAGTTATTAATTTACGTTAAACAATTAATTTTAATGCCATTTATTGAACAATCATAGGAATATATTTTTTTAGTAATTAATAAAAGTTTTGCTAAAAATCAATTCCAAATAAAATATTTGACATTGTGTTTTGTAGTTTTATTATATATATATACGATACATGATTTAGATTTCTTAGATCTTTTTTTCCAAATTTGAGATATTCTGAAATTGTTAGCAAAAAGTAATTACAATAAATTAAAAGGGAATATTTCTTAAATTTAATCATATAATCATACTATGAACAAGAGTAAAATACTAATTCTTCACCCATATTTGTTTCCTGGACAACCAAATTATCGAAGTTATTGATATCAATAAACTTGAGCGCTGTTCAAAGTACAGAAGCAAGTACCGCTAATCTGTAGCGTTTATATTTAATTACCATTATTGTCGCGCGTCGCGAGGACACGTTCCGCAGGTGCGTGGAGTGCAACTCAACGCTACCTATATATGCGTATGTATTCGAGTATCGACACGTTGTCGGCGGGTAACCGCAGCCAATCGAAACGTGGCGGTTTATGGACGCTCCGCACCACGCGAATAATATTGAATGCATTTTGCGAATGCCTAATGCCGTCGCATAAGCCATCATCGCGCGCGCGTTCAGGAGGACGTTGTCGCGATCCGACGTTTTCACGATCGTCTGATCGATGTATTACCAGGTATATAAATATGAAACCGGAATTTTTGTATAAAAAATACACGTTTATTGTATGAAAATGATAAAAAATATTTTATTCCAAGTATTGCCCATTGCTAGCTATACATTTTTCCCATCTCTCTGACAATTTGTCGATGCCACGCCAAAAAAACTATTGCTCCTTTGAGGCAAACCAGTCATCGAGCCATTTTCGTACATTTTCGTAAGAAGTGAAGCGCTGCTCGGCAAGTGCGTGTCCCATCGATGCAAATAAGTAGTGATCGGATGGAGCCAAGTCTGATGAGTAAGCCGCATGCGAAAGTATTTCCCTAAACTAAACGCCTCAATCGTTTCCTTGACCGATTTTGCTGTGTGCGATGGTGCATTATCATGAAGCAAAATCATTTTGCGTTGCCTTTTTTGATATTCTGGTCGTTTTTCACGCAAAGCTTGATTCAAATCGATCATTTGTTGTCGGTAGCGTTCAGTATTAACGATTTCGCCAGGTTTTAGCAGCTCATAATAGATCACACCCTTCTTCCACGTTCTTCGTTTCTCACGTCAAAATCGCCACTTTTGAATTTTTTAAACCACTCAAAGCACTATGATTTACCAAGAGCATGCTCACCGTAAGCTTCGACAAGCATTCGATGCGATTCTGCAGCAGTTTTCTTCAAATGGTAACAGAAAATCAATGCTGTCCGCAAATCGTAGTTTCCAGGAGTTTTGTGAGTTGAAAATCTTTATCAGATGTCAAAACAAGAAAATGGCGCCAATGACGCGGTTCGACGATAACTACATTGACAGCTAGGGCAATCTATGGGCAAATTCCGGTTTCATATTTATATACCTGGTACATATACTTTAATATTCATTGACAGGGCTGACGTTTTTGCGCAGCAAAGTCCTACGAAGCGGGAACCGGATGAGGAATGCGAGAGATGGCCGATAAATGGCCACAAATACGCGTTAAATGTGTAAATAATATCGTAAATAGTTCTTATTACGTTCTCGGCTCGCGTAACGATACACATTCTATGTCTGTGCTTTTTCCCTTTTCGACTGCCTCGATCAAAAATTTAAATTTCTATCGGCGTAGATAAAAAATTATCCACCTATCTAAATATCAACGAGTTTTATCGATGCTGTTTATCGAGACGACAGATGCAACTGTGCGATTCGATGCAAGAGTCTAATTCCCTATATGATTTCATATGTTTATTGACTTATTTATGTTAGAAAAAAATCCGCCAGTATACTTCTAATAATATTCATTTAGTTTTAATGAAGATTCTCGAAAAGGAACTGTATTTTCATAATATTTTTACAAACTCCGATAAAAGAAATTTACGATATAAAGGAGTTTAATTCTCATATCCGAAGCAAATAAATCTTTTACGAGGACGTAATGAAGATTTAGCATTGAGATATTATTTGAAAAATGTCAACTAAATGACAATGTTGAAAATTCGACTTATCGAAAACGGATTTAAACGCTAATGCAACGGTATCGCGAATCATGCAACAAGTGCACAGTGGCTCTCTGTTTGAGAAATGTTATATATATATATATATATGACCGCAGAAGGATGTCGCCTTTGGCGTATTCGAATATTGACACATCGTCGATGGGCGCATCGCGAGAAGCATTTCCGTGGTATCGTCGAGTCTCCGGATAACAATGGTATGCGTGGGCGCCAATGACGGAGTAGTTGTTCTTCGAAGGTGTTTAGAAATCGAAGAGGAGATAGGGGGAGAAAGTAACACCGGACGAGCCATTGTCTTATCCGATGTATTGGTGACGAAGCAACTGCGGCAATTCTCGATCTATTGCATAACCAGGAAAAGCGCAGAGAGCGCGCGCATGAAAAAATATTCGGTTGAGACACACTGTAGTTCCTTAATGCGAGAGAAGCCACTTTCCGAATCATCGGCAGTCGTAATGATAAAATCATGTTTTTTTTCGTTTTTTTTTTTTTTTTTTTTAACGAGAGCTCTCGAGAGAAGGTGCTGCTGATTTCTACGCTCGCGTTCGGCGAAAGCGACCGAGTAATTCCGATAAAATTCGTCACAAATTTGCAGGCTAATGTTTGTCCGCAATAATTTTGCCGATTACATCAAGCAAGGTTTCGGGCATTATACTCACCAAGATTAAATTTTGAATGATTACGATTTAATTCCATTTTTTATATATTTTTTTAAACACAATTTCTTTATTTCGATCTTTTTTAAATTTGAAATATTTTTCGTATGACACATTGCAAAAAAATCGAAAGAAATTAATCTCATTGGGACAGTATAAAATCTGCCTCCGCAAACTACGTTAAGAATAATTCTACAGAAATCAAGTTTTAATCCAGGCAAATCGAGATTGAAGAGAGAACGCGTAGACAAGATATATTATATATCTATTGTATAAATTATATGTCTTTAGTATACTTAATAATTATTAAAAATACTCTCTTATGTAAGAAAGGACAAAGTTATAAATGGAGCTGAAAAGAGATAAATTGAAGATAGATAATAAAGAGTTTCATAAACTCTTGGTTCTGTTGCAATTAGTCTCGTAAATTTGTTGACCCACCTCGTAGAATAGATATATCTAGAGATAGAAATGGTCGATACGCAATGGTGCAGCGAGATGCTTTATCGGAATGACGCGGGCCCCAAGAAACTGTCTATCGAGAGAGTGCATCGAGGAGGGAATTAAACGGCGACGATAGTCTATCAATGTAGATCAGCATATAGAGCCGTGATTGCATATTATATCCGCTGCTATCGCCTCTTAACGATCGCGAAATCATTCCGGAGCTCATTGACGAGCACCATTGTCGAGTCCGCTCGACGATTCCGCTCTCGTTTCGCCGCGAGGTTTTCCTTGGCGCTGCTTGAAAGCAGACTGGTTTTTGCGATGAGCGAGAGAGCGCGCGCGCGCGCGGATCTCGTTAAATTCCATCTCGTTCTATCGGCGATCGGCAAGCGAGATCCTCGCGGGATCCAGCTTCGACGCCGACATGCGTGCGCTTGTATATACCCGCCTCGCCGTTTGTATTACCCTTCCCGTGTATACCTTTGCAGGTGTGGCTTGCGACAGGATGTGTCAACGCTTGTGGAAGCCGGTCACGTAGGTGCGCGCGCCGCGATTGTGGCCGGTGCATTAACCCTGCGAGGATGTAATGAACAAGACGACCTGTCGAAACCTCTTTCTTTCCTACGGCGATACCTCGCCTTTCGGGTCACGCGAAAGGAATCACGTACGATAAATCTCTCGAACGGTACCGGAATGTCCTTCGGCCAGCGGAAAACGCACACACGCGTCGCGATGAATCTTTAAGATCTCGCGCGTCTGAAATTTGCACGATTCCATATATCCGATCTGATATATCGATGTTACAATAATCAATTGTGAATAAGAGATAGAGACAGTACAATCGTATAATTTAATTATAATAAAGAGAAAAGGAGAGAACGTTTAACTATAATGTGTTTAAAAAAGAGAGAAACAAGATTTTTTTTTTATCGAGTTTTAATGAGAGTATAGTAATTTTTATAATTTTTGCACGGAGCAAAGAATACATTTACGAATTAACGACGAGGCCGTTTCGACGACAGTAGCTTATAAATGAAACCCATCCGTTTATGAACGCGGACAAGGCAAATCTGAGAGCGAGCACTATTCAACCAGGGTTTCGTTTAAATGCCTTTGAGCAATTGCGAGATCTACGGTGATTTTAAACGGCTCGAAGGTGCGAAGGTGCGAAGATGCAAATTGCAGAGAGAGAGAGAGAGAGAGAGAGAGAGAGAGAGAGAGAGAGAGAGAAACGGCGACGGCGGTCGAGACAATGATCGAGGGCTTTATTATGCGATTCATTTGTCGTTCGCGAAAATCGAATTCTTGGCCAAAGTTTGTCCACGGCGCTAAATCAACGAGAAGCTATTAAGGCGGGAACGATTAATTAATCTAGCTTTCCGAGTACGAATTTTAATGAGCGAAATATGCGCGTGCATGAGCTCAAGGCCGACGATTAATTTCGGATTTAAATACGGCGTGCTCGGGGCATTAAAACGAGACGAGAAATTATGAAATGTATTTGAGAGGAAGTGTGGAGGAGGGAAACGTAGACTCTACCCGAAGGGGTTACAGACGAGACGAGATTCGAGCTCGGAGACCAATTTCGTCGCGAACACTTTGTGCGATTCGACACGGCGCTACGACGGAACGTTAACCTTCCCACGACTAGAGCGCGAGCTTTCCTTAATGGCTACCCTTTCTAAGAAGCCCATCTAATTTGGTCCTCTCTATGCTGCGATAATAGAACTGCCGTCGCGCATACGCGCTGCATATATTTCTCATTTGCATTTGTACCATAATTCATATACAACATATCTAACAATTCGTATATTCTGGCGTAAATTTGAGAATTTATTCAATTAATAAAACAATTTTGAAATTAAAATTATTAATTTAATTGAGATTTTTTTAAATTAATTTTTTCATCTTTTTCTTTTTATTCACTTAATTTGTCATTATATTCTCACTGTACTTATTTGTCATTTTATTCTCTTTGTACTAATTTAATTCGTTAATAAAGAACATTTTCGATTGATTTGCGATAATAATTATAATTTTAATTATAAAATATAATTGCAAATCTATAAAAGTGTGTTCTATTGCGATTCTATCCAAGAGAAATGGGCGCGCCCGATTTCTAAAAAACAGATATCGATCGATGTTTTTATTATGACATCGAGCATTGCCTTTCATTGCGCTCAGATACTTGATCTCTATTATCAAATAATTAATTGTATAACGTTTTCGGTTTTTGTTTTCAAATCAAATTAAATTGAATGGAGTAACATTTTAAAGATTTAGTTTAATTAGTTTTCATACGTGCTCCTAACTTTGCACCAACTTGGAATCATTCAGAGCGACACATCGCAGGGATTATTATATAGACTATTTATCCGGGCCTTAACACGGATGAAAGAACTCAAACATTTCAGAATGTTGGCTGTGTATAAAACTTTTTCGCGAAAGCGCGAAGGAATTTTATTTGGACGTTTCGGCACTCCTATTCTTTTACGTCTGATCTGACAGATACACGTGCGTGCTCTCTGGAGGCCCAGATTTATAATCCACGAAACGGGACATGTGTTGCATTTGTTTGTGCGACAGACTTAACGCTGGACGCTGACAATGAGTTTCGCTCGTTTGGAACGATATGAACGGAAGATGAGAAATGGCTCCAACCGTAAACTCGAGACTAGAAATATAGCGTTATTGATGAAATATTTATAGGATATATGTATACATACATGCGAGCTAAACAAATCATGACGAAAGCAAAACTTATATATCCATACTAAGCCATTTACATTACGAAATGTAGCAATAATACTTCTAATAGCACAAAATGCAATTTTACTTGGCTTTTTTTATAAATATAATTTTCACTCTGCGCTGAGTAAACAAAAGTAGAATTAAAGAAACGTCAATATGTATATTTATAGTAATCTTATGAAAAATGAGAATTTTTTAAAAAATGTGGGTTTTAATTTTTTTTTTTTTTTTATAAAAACATAACACACTTTTGTATAATATTCAAGTTTAGATTGGAAAAATATTTTTATCACAAAGATATTTTCACCTTCTCGCAAGCAAAGAAGGACAATCTAACATTTATTATCGCAATCGCGAAGACTATTCGTGCGGAGTGTCGTAAAACGATTCTTGATGGAATATAAGCTAAGTGAAATCTTAGGACCGGATAACCACGTATACACGAGTTCGCGCATCGATAAAGTTAAATACGACGGATAATGGGGACGTTTCTCCGTTATCTAAATGATTCTAAATCTCGCGTTGCGAGTACAAGTTTCTATAGGACGCGCTAGAAAGTGATATTCGATATTTTCTACGGAGTATAGTCGACCGATACACACATACCTATATAGCTTGATATACTTTGTCACTGGACATTTATTCCATGTAACGTCGATCGATGAGGAAACGACCGGCGCATTTGTTTTCGCAACGCATTGAGACCACCTTTCTCGCGCTGTCTGAAAGATTGAAGCCAACTCTCGAACGTCGTTCGTGTCGCTATAAGGTATCATAAAGAGCATGATTTCAGTGCGATCGATTGCGTTAACTCACCGAGGGTGACAAAACGTTTCGCGTTCACTCGAGCGGGAACATTTCGACGTACGATAGCGCAATATAATTATTTCATCCACAAATTGCGATCGAGCGTGATTCATGGCATGTTATAGAAATCGCGCGTTAAAGCGTAAAATAATTTCACGATCGAGTAACCGACATATTGAGAATTGACTCCAAGTGCTCTCCTACTTCCATAAATTCCGAGAAATTTATAAAACTTAATATCATGTTGCAGTAATCTCTGAAATTTAGATAAAATTTCAGCGCGATTTAGTTAAAACCTAAAAAAAAATGAAAAGATAATTTTTGAAATATTATACGTTTTTCAATGTGAGTTATGTCATAATATTTTATTACAATTAATCCCAAAAATCGGTTTTTATATGATAATACGTGAAAGCTATAATTATTTCATAATTTAGCAGCGTAGCCGTTTTTTTAACACGCGTTTCATCGGTTTAGAATAAGATACTTGAGATCCTCGTTTTTTTACAATCACGCGAGAGATAGTAAGGAATATATTTGTCGGCCGATAAATTGGTCGGCACGCGAAGGATACCAAAACCGGCACTGGTTGCCGGGAATACTGACGTCCATTCAACAATGGGCCACTTCGTCGAGAAAAATTGCCACACACGAAGCCCTGCATCTCTCGACGGTGAGGAGAGAAGAAGAGGAAAGGGACGAGGTTGCCGGAACATTAACAAACAATGCTCTTGCTGGTTTGCGTATATATGAGGAGTGACATTCGTTCTGGACGAATCGGGAATGAGGAGACACGCGGATTAAAGAAAGAGGGACGAGAGCATTAAAAAACGGAAGCGAGGAAAACGCATTTTTTTCGAGAGAGAGAGATTTGCGGTTTGTGTTGATCCTTTCGTAATATTTACTATTTTGTGTGATTTGCGTTGTTTCGTAATTATAGAGAATTAACATTGCGTGTGTTATATAATTTTATAATATAATATATTTATAATTTATATGTACAATATATTATTCTTCTATAAAAAACAATCGTAATGCTTTACGATCATAAAGGAGAGCAAAATATTTACACTTGACTGTCAGTGATCATAATCAACTGGTAATAGAAAGAGTTTCTCCTTTTCTTCAATCTCTAGTTAGAAATCGAGGCGGAATGAATGCAGCCACAGGAATAATGAAAAGTTTAATAGTGGTTAAAAGAATAAATTGGTATCAGCTACGCAATGCGTGGCCAATATTGGAATGCGAGTTGGTCAGAATATGGAGTGTCCGCAAAGTAAATATTTTAAAATGTAGAGATATTTTCTCACATAGATAATCATGTAACAAATACAAGATTCCAACGATAACCATGTATTAAGAATAAATTATTCCAATCGTATAAAACTTAATTCTTTCGGCTTCCTGTAGTTTTTCATACTGATTTAAATAACATGATTTAAAAAAATAAATATTGCAATAACAAAATAAGAATATCTACGGAGATATTCGCTGAAGATAAAAAGAAATTCACTGTCGGGCGTATATTACGTCTAAGCATATATGGAAGGGGCATTTAATCATCCCACGATACGCAATTATTCTAATGAAGGGATCAGATGCGTTTCACACACGAAGAAGATTTTTCGTCGACTGACAAAGAGCCAGAGATGATGTCGGACTTCTCGGTTTTTTTTTTTTTTTTTTTTTTTTTTTTTTTTTTTTTTTTTTTTTTTTAATACAACGCACTTTATTTCGCTTATTTTCTCATACTTGTCATGAAAATAATAAAATGCATCTCATTGTATTTTTGAGATAGTAATTTTCGAGATCTTCAATATTTTTTTGCACACATATTTGTCTTAATTAATTGTAACATTTTTATATACACAACACAGAAATTATTATCTCAATGAAATTATTGCTTTAAAATTATTTAGCTCTTATTTCAAGCATTGGAAACATTATATTGTTTTACATTCGTCTTTGTAAAAGAACGTTGTTATGGTCAAGGCAGAAACATTCCTCTCATTAATTTCCATAATACAAAGGCACATGTATTTTCTCTTGGCTTCTCTCTCCTATGCACCTTCTCCATGGCTATTTACGTAGTATTTGTCGCATTGTTGGCCACCGTCATCGTTTCCGCGATAATTGCGACAACGAGGGGACCAATTGACTCGTGCCACCGGGCCCTTAAAGCGCGGCTCCACTCTGCCCTTTCGCTTCGGCTTTGCGATTCTGCGTGCACGGCAATTATGGGAAACAAGAGGATAACGAGAGCACATAGAACAAAAAACTTTAAACGAAGAATGGAAAAAGGATAGAAGACACATATACAAGAAACAAAGTCCAAAAGCTATTTTAGTTATCGGAGAAACTCTAGATATTTTATACGAATATGCGACTTTCTTTCGAGTAAGGAAACTTCTTCGCACACAGCTGTTTTGCTATTTATAATCCGTCAAAAAAAATCGCGAAAGTTGAAATTAAAGAAGATCTACCAAATCTGATTTTACTTTTCGACATTTATCCACTTGTCCATTTTTGTTCTTTCGCAATTGATATGGAACAAAAAAGTAAACGAAAGAAACGATGAAAAAGAGTAAGCGCTTCCTCAGATATCGCCAAGATGTGGAAGAAGGGAGTGACGGAGTGGGCGGACAAAAGAAATCAAAGAGAAAAGGAATGAGATGGAGAGAGAGAGATGTGTGACAAGTAGCGAAGAGGAGAAAGATGCGGCAAGTATAATATATACCGGTCACATCAAACAGCACCGCTACATGGTAGAAGACACTTTATTTTGGACGCGGCTGGTAAAGTAAACGAGTTTTCGTCCGTTGTCAACATAATCGCGTTTCCTTCAGCCGCCACGGACGATCGTGGCGATATAAAAAAAAGTTCATTCCTTTTAATTTTCAATACGAAATAATTAGATACCTGTCGATTTAGTATTGTATTTTGTTTTGAAGTCCAACGATCCAACGATTCGTAAGAATTATAAATTTATTTTAATAGAAAAATTTGCCTCATTTACACAGATATTAATTATCAAATACTTGTAAAAACGAGCAATAGTTTATAAAGCTGTTGACAAGAAAAATACAGGTTCCAACACATTTGTCACATATTTAATAAAGTGTTAAAAATTTACAATATTGAAATATCAAAACAGAAGTATAATATTGTAGAAAGAAAGTATCTAAAAATTTTAGATACTTGAGACACAACTTAAGACACTTTCCATCTCACGTATCATCCTGTGACTTCAACAAGTATATTTTATTTTTTTCAAAAGAATGAGGGACGAAAAGGGAATAGTTGATTTGATATGACTGGTCGATTTGCATCTATCTATGAATTCGCATTTATCGAACATCGTGATAAGAAATTCTTAGACAATCGAATCGAGGATCCCTTCGTAAGTATTCGCGACACGGGTTTACAATTTACGCGACGTAATCTCACGTCGTGGCTTATCAGTTTCCCGTGTCACTGCTCGTTCGCGCTAGTGTCCTCTCTGTCGCTTTGTGTGGCTCTTGACGCCGCAAGGAGAGACCGCAAAACGGGGTGTCGGTGTTCCATTGCACTGTGAGATAATGCATTGGGGCTTGCGCCATTGCACTCTTACGCACAATGGCCTCGCCGGTCTTTCGTGCCTTTGTGGAGGGGCCCCCACTATACGAGCGGCTTCCTTCGTTCCCTCCCTCCCCGATGCAAATGCTGCATAACAATGTCATACAGCGTGACCGGTCGCTGAATCATGGGGGACGTGTTTCCACGATCGAGCTGGTCGTCGACTCCGCCGACGCGTAACAGCATTGACACCGACACAAGCACAGATTCGCGCTGTTGACGCTCGTTAATCAGGATGGCGCAACGCATCATTATGATATACGCATCCTGCTTGGACATTAACGTAACCGAACGCTTATAGAAAGCACCGTATTGCAAGTGCTGCTCTTTTTTTTTCACGACCTGGCTATTCCCTATAGATCGGTGACGCTTCGCCTTGTTTCGCGCCGCATCTTATTTCTCTCGTGTCACGCGTGCGTGCGGATATTTAGCAATTTTCTAAATCTCTCTAAACTTTTCTTTAAGATATAAATAAGAATTTAATATTTATCCGACACTCGCATAATCTATTCAAGCTCAAATCAATTAAATATTGTGATATTCAAGGAACGGATATATATGTATTATAGATTTGCATTACATAATACTCTCTACTCATTTTTCTCGACATAAAACGAGAGAAAAATATTTTTCGATAGGTTAAATGCGCAATTCTCTCTTTCGCAATAATATAATATAAAATACAAAATACGCACAACACGTGTCAGAATTTTCAGAAATACATTTCGTCGCAAGTTAAATGTTTTTTTTGTTTAATCGAATACGCTTCAACGCTCAAAGTCACTGCTCTTTGAGAAAATAATAATATATCCCATGGACTTTTTCTCGCCCGGGGAAAGAGGCGCGATAATAATTTATAATAAACGCGCGATTAGGTAGCTAACGTATTATTATTCAGATGCGTACCGCGCTGCGCTCTGTCCCGTGTGATTAGCCCGGCGAGGATGATTAAACGCGGAGAAACTTCCTGCGTCGAGGAGAAAAAAAAAGCATCTCATAAATATTACGTTATGGGCGCGGATTAAATTCCAGTCGGGGAGCTCGCGCGCGATGTAAACGCGCGGGTTATATAAACTTTACATATCCCGCGGCTGGATCGTCGACGTCAGTCAATCCATGGCACGTACCTCGTTGCGAGCAGTTAATTATGGCGTATTTCCGTATGACGCGTAGGATTAAATGAGCTGTCTAACGGTGCCTTCTCGTCGATTCGACGATCTCGCGTGATCCGGCGCGACACGGATTTCGTAAGCAGTGAGCAGCGGGATTGATGTTTCAGCGTGCTTGCCGGATCCGAGAAAAGCAACGCGAGGGTTGCGTTCAATCGAACGTTGGACGTCTATGCATCATAGACTCACGCGTGTGTGAAATATTTAAACTTTCACTCGTAGAGCGCGTAATTTAGATATCTACGGACAGTCGGTATAAATATACATATATTGACACACACCAGAGTACTTTCAATCACGGTTCTATTCAAAGATTGTTGTACGCGCACACGTATAAAGTTTAGATAAAATATTAAATAATCGTTACTGCTTCAATTCTACATTAATCTATCGGTAAATCTTGTTTATTTATCTTGTCTATTTATTGCAATATTACATTATTAAATTAATATATACGCCATTTAATAAGAAGTAACAATTTCTTCCTGGAGAGACAACTCAACTTTTCCATCCGTACAATATAATCCGTCTATTTTTCCCTTCAATTAAATCGTACCTTCGAGACACGAAACTCTAATTGTTTTTTAATAAAGATCTATGTCATTGTCCAAAGCGTCGTATCGTCGAGGCTATCCGGCATCATCGCGGTATCCGCTAATCATCCCGTCATTGTCCGCGCGACAGGCGTGAATAAGTCGAGGGAGCGGCGAGCATTTTCAAAATATTTCTTTGTGCTTGTGTCCAGATACACACACACACACACACACACACACACACACACACACACACACACACACACACACACACACATATGGTACACGCGCAAAGGAAAAGAGAGTGAGAGCCGGCGCGCGTCAGTGCGACGGTCGTATACTTAAAGAGTGTCACAATGGGAATCGCGCGGAGTCGGTTTACGAAGTGTAACTTAAGCGAGAGGCCGTGGAAAAGACAGTTGTCGGCCATTCGAGGCACTCTCCCATCCGAGCAACTCGTCTGCATCATAAAGAACCAGTGTTATATAAAGTTGGAGCTCTCGTCGAAGAGATTCATCGACGCGAGTCCGCCTTCGCTTCTCGTTTCAGAGTAGTTAATTACGGCATACATTACGCTTTATCTATTAGATCACTGGATTCTTATTCATGTATATGGTATTAAGTCGCTAAAAGCAGATTGTTGTACGAACCGTTTCATTACGAAGATCGGATAATATTTCTGTGATGTGTGTCTTCTGTTATTCAATCTAATGCGATTATTGGATTATGTAGACATAAAGGAGCTCATTTGACGACTTTAAAATGACAAGTGAAAATTGTCTAAAGCTCCAAGGAATTAATAATATTTTGAAGAAAAATTTTGGCTTCTTTTTTAGGATTTTGATAGTATCTCAAGACTTTTCTATAGAGAAATATTATGATTCAAATCGATTTTAATTAAAACATAAAATTGTTATGAATTTTTGTATAATATCAATGTGAAAAATTTGCATCTTTATCTCTCGCCGAACTATTATTTTATCATTAGGATTCTTTTTGAAACGTATCTTAAATCTCGATAATATTTTGGAAAAGTGCCAGAACTCTATCAATTACGCTGAAATTTTGAGAATGGGGTGCTAATTTCACAGATATTTACAGATGCAGTCTCGAAAGATTCCGGCACCGTTTTTTTCTCGTCGATGTTGCGCGAGCATAAAGTAATTACGGGCGGCATGCTGATCGGCAAGAAAATCGCCGTGCACGCGCGCGGTCGTTAACTGCAGGTGCACCTCGTAAGCCCGGGCGCCCGGTTCACTTTCGACGGTCGGCATTCCGCGGATACCGATGACGATCGTCAAGATCGGTCAGAATCGATGCCACCGGATTATAAATCACACGAACGTTTTTCTGAATTAAACGAGCTCGGAATGCCATAATTCGGTTCCAGAGATGTTACGAGATCGTTTTCAGTCGCCGGATCTACGCGGATTAAGATGACAAAGATGAAAAAGTTTTTAAATCTTTAGGAACTTTGTTCTAGCTTGATACAAGTTTTATAACAAGTTTTAATCAAGAGAAAATAAACAATTGACTTTTCATTTACATTATTTAAATAAGAGAGAATTAGAAAATTTTCTTTATATATATAAAGACTATTTATATATAAAAAGACTAATCTTGTAAAAATTTCTACTTTTAGAAAATTATAGTTTTTATGTTAGAGATTTGTTTTATTAGAGAGAATTTTTTTTTAATTTATAAAATTATCTCATAATTTTTAAGTCTACTGATTATATGCATCGAATATAAAAAATTTAATCCATACACAATAACAATTTTTTTAAATATTGATTATTTTAAACGTTGCTACAATTTGGATCTTTTATTTATATCTTACAAATCAACGTAGCTGACAATCTTGACAACGTAAGAGAAGGTGAAAGCTTAGAAGAGGCATTCTGCACCGGCAAAGCAATCCTAGGGTGAGTACCTATTATTCGTATTTTAGTTGTTATAAATCGCGCACGCACATTAATTTGATCTTATTATTTTCGAATGAATTAAATAAGAGAAAAGTCGAAAGAAAGACTTAATATAAATTCTATAAAAGTTTCTGTTTAAAAAAAAATAATCTTTTTAGAATTTATAAAAATGTTCCATATTTTTATATCTGTTTATTTATCGTACGCATCGGATATTAAATAAAAACTTGATACGTAAAATAATAATTTTTAAATACAATATATTAATTATATTCTCGACATTGCTATAATTTGGATTTTACATTTGTATATAGTATAGACAACGTAGCTTCAGTATCAACAACTCCGCTGTTGCGCATCAGTATCGGTAGTGACAAATTTTATTTTATTTAAAATAACGGATTTTTATAATTACAAAGATTTAAGATTTAGATCTAGTTTGTAGGTTGTAGTTGGATCTGTTATCTTAAATAGATGAGATGGAAAAAATTAGGAATTACTTGTAATAAATTCTTTCAATATGCATCTATCGTAAGAATAAATTAAAGTATAAATTAATTTCAATTAATTAATTATAATTAAAAATTATTAATCAGTTACTAAATTATATAATCAATTAATTAAATAAAATATAATTTTTTTTTTTTACTTTGGCTTTGTAGCTAATCCAAAATTTGACAAATCTATTTATAAATTTTATGTCCTCTAATATGAAAAATATTTGAATATGTAAAATACTTACAAATCAAAATATGTATATTAGAATACATTAAAATATATACCAATACTTTAAGGTATACTAATAGTATATATTAAAATACGTAACGCATAAATTATAAATTATAAATTATAAATCAGAAATAGAATTTTATTTTGAATTTTGTCGTGAATTATAAATCATTTAAAGAGACCTTTACACCTAATACATATTTCATATGTTTCAAATATAAAAAATAGTTTCATAGCGCATTGAAAATTTTTCTTTATTTACAAGGGAGTATATATTAAATATATTTCTGGTTTGTGTATCCCCCCCCCCCCCTCATTGCGTCTTCAAAGCTCAGGGCCGCGGGAGATTAAACTTCGTATTTGATCGGCGCAAATGTAATATTAATCCGATAAAATATCTCGGTCGGCTCTCGCGTTCGCCGCTTGAATTAACATAAGCCTTTATTTATTGACAAATTTGGGGCGACGCGCGACGAACTCTTCCGTGATAATCCTTGTGGCAGCGATGCATCTGCGGTAGACAATTTGTCTGTTAACTATGATATCATATTATATTTGGCGAACTTTTACGAACGCCATTCTCGATATTGCAATCTGAAAAATAAAAATTAATATTGTGATAAATTGATTAGTTTTTAAAATCTAGTAGAACGAGGAAACGTTTCGTAAATCTAATATATTAATTTACACCACTAAAGTGCCTAAACTCTTTGTTCACGACATAGTAATGTCTGAAAAATTATTTGCAAGCATATAACGAATAATTAATATGCAAATTAATTTGTAAATTTTATATGGTATATTTACAGGAACATATAACATTCATAAAGTCGCAAAAATTATTTCGCATGTTTTTTTTTTTTTTAAACCACCAATAAATATTCGAAATGTAAACGTTTACATCGCTGCCGCATCAGTCATATCCTTCTCAGGAGCTATCCGCTCCCTTATCCCTCTTCTCCTTTGACGCTCGAGGGATTCTCGTTCAACCTCCTTTTTTTTGGGGGAGATTTCTGGTTTGGGCGGTCGTAGGAAGTATCGCGGTTGGGTGGTCCTCTCGGTGGCTGCATTGAGACGTCAGCGCCAAAGTAGCCTGCGCCAAAATCTTTGTATGCATGATTCTTGAGCGGGAGCTCCTTGGAGGTGAGATTATTCCGTTTGGCGATTAAACTGGCGGAATGCGGCTCGAGATACATTCTAGATAGATTCTGGACCGTGCGCGGAGACACGACCGAATTATTCACTCTTTCGTTTAAACGTGGGAGCGATAATGCCCGGGCTGTACGCTGATAAGAGGGCGATGACAAAGGAGCTTAAATTAAGAGATAAGTAGAGCGGGAGGAAAAGAATGCGGTGATAGAGGAAAGTGGAGCAGAATAGCGGCGGAGATACGTGTCGGTGGAACGTATATATATATATATACAATATATGTGAGGTAATAACGCGTGCTCATTTAGTCATGAATTTAATAACGCAAAATCATTTTATGCGCGTGGATAGATGTAACTTGTTCGTTAATTCTATGCTATTTATTACACACACATATCTCTCCTTTATTTTTAGAATATAGAAGTGCTCCAAAAATTCGGCTACTTTTTGTCTTTAATATTCCTTTCAACTTTCTTAAAATACATATTCTTAAGATTCAAAATGTGAGTGCACTCTTGCACGTTGCGTTAAAAATCGTTATGCAAATTGCATCATTACGGAAATGTACTAATTTCCATGGAACGACCGACTGTGTATGATCTTCGGCGACTATTCGTCGTCGAATGGCGGAGCGGCTTTTCCATTTAGCATACATTTGCAAACAAATTCTGCAGGCTCTGTTTACCCGACGATATTATCGCGGTGCGCCGCCTTAACGGGCTTACACTTATGTAAAATAAAAAATGACGCGCGTGTGGATTGTTACTTTTTTACGTCACGCTATTTAAGTTCGCGTATGTTAAGTGGTCGCGCGCGCGATCGCGCGGAGCCTCGACCACGGAGCGTATTAATGCGATTTGACACGAACGTCTAATCGTAATGATAGGGCACCCGACGTTAACAATCGTCGTAATAGCCTGAAATTACGTCGGCGAAGATAAAGCCGCGTTCAAATAGTCAATATAGTACTTGAAGCGCTTAATTTCGCGCGGTACGGAGTTATGCAGGTGAGAGCGCGCATATAATCACCGGCACGGTAACAATCGACCGCAGCAACGATCCCTCGAGGAAGTAGCACTTATCGTTAGCGGGAGTGACGCTGAGGCTCTTCGGCATTACACCTTGGAGTTGCAATGAGTTGGGTTTCGAGCCAATTGTATCCGTGTGTGTGCGATAATTGTGTACATACCATTTATCTTTGCGAGTCTGCGCGGATTACAGCATAGCGGAATTAAATTAGAAAATTTTTGCGAGATGTCTATCGAGGATAAATATTACCCTAACTATTGTATATAAGTGATAAAATAATCGTTCGCATCTCTAGGAATCTTGCGCAAGGTTAAATAACTTTTCTCCAGAATGGGAAAATTGTAAATAACGTAAATCGATCGTTGGCGTTAAAATGAAACCAAATGAACATTGTAGAGCCCGCGGCTGTCACGACAGGTTATTCTCGGCTGCATATATGTAGCAATTTATTCGTCATTACAGCGCAAGAAATCGGTAATACACTCTCTCTCTCTCTCTCTCTCTCTCTCTCTCTCTCTCTCTCTCTCCTCTTTGGCTCGGTCCGGTTATATATTCTTAATATTACATATTACAGCTTTCCCCTGGGTCACATTGAATTAATTCCTCTCTCTCTTTCTTTCTCCGTGTCTCCCTCTCTCTTTCTCTCTCTCATCATACATTTTTCAGATTTTATTCAGATATTTACTATGTTATTTTTATAAATTTTGCTTTTATTATATAAGGTGTTGTATTTTATTAATTTGTAGAGAATTTTCACGCGTCTTTAGAAAATTTATCTCGGTGTAGAGAACAAAAAAAATTAACTTGTTTATATAAAAAATATACCATGTGATTACATCGCGGTTTCATAATCAATTGTCTAATTAGCTGACTCTTTTCTATTTGTAAGATGTGATAAAAACATTGTGTCGTTTCATATGTCATATAAATGTAACAATAGCGAGTGTTCTATTGTATATAGAGTACGTATTTTCTTTGAGAGACTTTCTTGAAAGAAAGTCTCAATTATACGGCGCTCTTTAGATTTTCCTATTTCTTACGTTTCGCGCCGCCACGTATTCTATTTCCGCGATGAACCGCAAGAAGCGTGTTCTTCATGCGCGTCAAAAGTCCACGTGGACTTTGACAAATGTGACGCGCCGTGTTCGTCTGGGCAGAGGCAAGGCTCGTTCTCTCGAAGACGGAGAACGTCGGTTCGTAGGATTAACCCAATTCCTCCTTCCCACGAGAAGCAACGACAGCGTGCTCCTCTTCACAAGAGCTCCGCATCGAAATGCGCTCGAGGCGGCCTTTCGGCGCAGAAGCACGTGATACTCGCGTTACCTTCCATCTCGTCCTTGTTTCGTCTTCCGCTAGGAATAAGCGGGTGCATCCATCCGCCTCTTGCCCGGATAAGGAGGCTCCCGACGGTTATTAAAGCAGTTCCTCTCCTTCTACGGCCGCGATCGCGCGTGATAAGATAATGCACACCGTCGATCATCATGTTTGCGTCCAATTTCGTTTGATCGCGTCCGGCTACTATGCGTTACGTTAAGAAGGCACGCGAGCATCTTGCGGCGGCGAGCAGCGTTAGATGTAATCCGCCTAAATGATGTACTAATGCTAATGCGTATATATACATATATATATATAAAATTTGATTTTTTTTCTTGGTTCTTAAATTATCCGA
Source organism: Polyergus mexicanus (assembly GCF_030449975.1). Taxonomy (NCBI): domain Eukaryota; kingdom Metazoa; phylum Arthropoda; class Insecta; order Hymenoptera; family Formicidae; genus Polyergus; species Polyergus mexicanus. The sequence goes on along the minus strand of NW_027223322.1, from coordinate 201,183 downwards.
GAGATGCAAGCTGTAATAGTGATATGAAAATTATCTCGATGCGAGAGAAACTGTATCTTTTTATTCTTAAATCTTAAATATTAACTTTGAAACTTGATAAGTTATGAAAGTCGTTTTAGACGAAGAGAAACGGGACAATTCATGCAAATCTGCAATCTTGGAAAGTGGATAATATGAGTCAATGATTTCTCACGTTCGTTTTCGTTTTTCCTCTCCCAGAAACTCCGGATCGTGCATAGTTCGTCTCTGTCAACGTTGCAAGCCATTACCGATTCCCAGAGTATATATCCCGATAGAAACGTACCTGTTGCACGCTCGTTGTCTGCCCGTCGTCCCGAGCGCGGCTAAACTCGTCGATCCGTTCAATGACGGATCGTCGAACCACGATCCGAGATTAATTCTTACGAGGGACGACGGATCCGTGCATCTCGCGGCATCGACGTGCGCACGCGGTCACGTGTGCCAGCTGCAGCCAGCATTCCGCGCATCGATCTCGCAATATCGGATCGGCGGATTATGCTAGGTGGATGGGGCCGCTCCTATAAGAAGACCTCCAGCTCTGTACGAGACGAGGCGCGCTCGTGACATTGCACTGTCTATGGTCTATGATAATACGATACGTAAACTCCATAATTCGCTCTACTAGCGTGCTTTCGCGATGCGCGATTTCTCTCGCGAGATCTATCCGCGTGGGAGATGCGCGACTTTTACGAACTCTCGAATTTTGCAGCTTACGCGGGAATCGCGCGATGAACGAAATCGCGTGAAAAATCCTCTCTTGCACATGAGAAATTTTTGTGAAAATTATACGTTAATATACGAATTATGTAAATTAATCCTCTAATGCCGGGATACATAAATGAAACATATTTTACGTATTGATATATATTTTTTGAGTCTGTAAATATCTTGTGAAGCAAATAAAAGAATTGCAATGTGAGGTAACAACAGTCTGCAAACACAACTCTTTTATTTACAACGCATATTAAAGTTTCTGTGTATCAATTGTTATAAAAGGATACGAAAATTGATATGAAATAATTTAAATATTTATCATAATGGAAAAAAAAATTGTCTTTTAATGAGTTTACGTAAATTATAATACCATTTATACATATATTTATTGAGTGTGACGTGTTACACTAATCACATAATATTATATTGAAATTTAATCACACTGTAGAGTTCAATTGCCAAAATCTAATACACAATCTACACTTGACCTTCTTTTATCTTTACATGGACCACACACGCACGCCGCAATAAATCTTCGCTCGTGTATAACACCCGGTATATAATAGCACACCAGCAACAAGCATAGTAGCTTTAATATACCGTCACACCCTCGGGATACGAATGATTTCAATAATAATAGGGATTTTGATATCAATACCGCGTCGCATCTCTCGTATCCTTTGATCCCTCGAGCACTCGGGTTCTCTCGAGAGTATCGGCGGAAGAACATCCGAATCCTTTAGACGACGAGAGGAAAAAGCTGTTTCGACCGTGGGAAAGTGTTCCTCGCGCGAATAATGGAATACATTACGCGATGATATTCGAGTTTTTACGATTAATCGTATCCGATTTTCCTTTAATTAATTTATCCGCTTTTCCGATTGCGCGAGCAAATTATATCCGTGACAAATAAAAAAACGATGTCGCGATGTAATTCACAACAACATTGAATATCGATTAACTCTTGCGCAATTGAGAACGAACACGCCATGTATTTGGATTACGCCACCCACAGAAAAGATTTCCGGATCTAACGCTATTACTCTTCAATCTATCATAAAATAGGATCGATATAGCGGCGATCATATTTATTATTGAAAAAGGAATATTTTAATCTTAAATGGAAAATTCTTAAATCTAGAATAAAATGCCTAGTAACGCCACCGCGTATCGGTTTCGCGCCGACTATTGTGGCGCTAACATCAAGTCATTCTAAATGCAAGAATATATAAGCTTAGATTTGTATATGTTACTCTTGCCTCAAGATAGTAAGACAATCTTATTTAATTCGAGAGAGAAGAAAAGGAATTATTGATTTAATTTTAAAATTGTTTTATTTTTATACCGCATAAGGTTGCGATACGATTAAATATGTCAAGAATATTTTTTGTCTCGTTATCAGAAATCCTTTCTGAGAGTGCGGGCAATCGTTAAAATCGTCATCGATTACATTCGCGATCGCCGCGGTTTGCAGTTTACAAGCGAACGACAATTGTACACGTATACGTCCATGTGTTTTCTTCTATTTATTCTTCTATTTACGGCGACCATAACATGATATTAATTGCGGTAATTTAGATTTGTCCTTGCGGATCGTTCGCGTTACGATATGGTATATGCAGATGCAGATGGAGATCTGAACGGACGTGCTGGGTGTCAGTCTTGCGTAATGCGAAATTAGACACTGTCGACCTATTTGTGGGTTCCGGCAAAAAGTGTGTGGCAGGTATTTACCACTGCGTTTGTAGTACGTAGTTTGCGTACAGTAATTATCTCCCGCCACGGTCAATGCTCACTGAGTGATTTATGCTTTTATAGATGTGTCAATCTATGTGTCATGTGTCAATGACACTCGATTTTAGATACTTATTTGCGACAAAACTTAAGTAATAATAAATTTAATTAATAGTCAATTTAAATCGCAAAAAAATAAATTATAGAAAAATATCTAATTGTTTCGTATATCAGAAATTTATTTGTGCAAAATTAATTATATTAATTATATTAAATTTTGCGAAAACTTATTAAAATAATTATTATAATTATATGTTATATTTATCATTCCACAACACACATAACGTTCTTCTGTCCAGAAAACTTTGAAAGCCCATCTCGTGGTATCATCTTTATTATACAAGCCAGCTATTTGAACGGCTTACCAAATGGCTGCTAGCGATTCAATTTAACGTATTTTATTATCTCGATTAAATAGCGCTGTAGTTGGATGTATTTAACGCAGCAAGAGCAGACTTGTATGAGACGATTCGCGTGCGGCGACGAACGGGACAACGAAAAAGGGGCGATCGCGATGAGAAAACGACAACTCGTCCCAATTGAAGCGGCCAGTTAGGCGCAATTATCACGGGCGGACTTCCTCGCGTTACTTGATAGCGCAATTAACATCGTCCAGCTGGGATGCCGCGTATGCGAAACATGTGCCCGTGGATGCGAGCGAGCGGATGATCGCATTAATCGTTAACCATCCCGTATGACGCGGCGCAACGACAGCTTTAAGCCGACCGCGAAGACCGTATAATAGCGACAGTCGTAAAGTTGCAGTTGCGCGCAATTAATTCCCATCCTCGAACGATCGTGTTCCTCGGCGCGAGCATGTCTCGTTCGCCCCGCGGAAATCCGTGAAAATTAATTCGACGTCGTTAAGGCGACGCGAACCTGCGACACGCGACTGGACGCGGGAGAAACCTCGTCTCTCTCAGGGATCTACTTTAGATCTGCGTGAAATCCCATAAGAGTATTAGTTGAGATATAGAACGCGAATCCAAATAACAGATTTAGACTTTCAGACGGGTGTCCTGAAAGCAGTTAGCATAAACTTTAATTCAAGTTAACTGAGACTCGTGTGATCTTTTAGCTCTCTTTCGAGACGCAATTAAAAAGAGACAGACTAAAATCTCATTTAACTTTGTTAGTCTTTACGAGGGTTGCTATATAAAGCGCGGTAATAGGTAAACTTACTTCTTTGAGAGTTATAGAAAATTAATTTGTCTTTTTTTTTTTAACGATTTATAAACATAGCAACGATTTTACGAACAAATTATATTTACAAATTATTATTTACTGCTTAAAATTAATAAAGTTATTGATATAATTATCAATTTTGATAGTTATAAATTTTTAGATTGGCAACACTTTGTTAGTCGAAGCTTTATCTAAAAATTTACTTTAGACAATTTCACGAAATCAGATTTATATTTATAGCGGATAGTAAAGTTAAAAATACTGCTCGTGAAAAATATAACTGGACATAAGCATAAATATCTTTTAATCGTCAGAAAAAAGCATAGAGTAATTCACGAGTAACTCGTTAAAAATAAGAGTTTAATTTGACAATGAAATTATCCTCTACTGCCTTGCCGTTGTTGCGTTATAAAGAACTTGAAAATATATATCGCGAAGCTTATTATAGAAACCGTGGGATTCGCGATGCAGTGAGAAAATGCGATCGAAATCAGTCGTGGTTCGCAACGCTTCCAATTATTATGTATAACGGATGGGATACAAAGTATGCGCGTGGCCGTGACGTGACAGGAGGACACAATATCCCTCGCGACATCTAATAACTCAGGCACTCGTTACAATGCGTTTCTAACAATTACAGGTAACCTACGGCGCGGCGGTTCACGCGAGGCATGATCTACGATCGATTGTGAATCATTCACAAAAAAGCCTTCATGCTAGGATTTTTCTTCGACGATTTCTTCGACAGAGTTACTTGAGTTGTCCTTGAACGATCAAGCAAAGCCTTTATTTGAGCCTTATAAATCTACGAAGAAGTTAAAGAAAAATTTTTATTTAAGAAAATGAAAATAATTTGCGATTTGATTTTAATTCTGTAACTTGTGTATGCTTATTAATATAACGAGCGAGAGAAATAATTGTGCCATTCGGATAATAGCGGCATGTTCGCGAGAAAAGAATGTCGCGCAATATTTGCATTATTGTAACAAATATCGCGTAAGATGCTACAATCAATGAAACACACGCGAAAAGAGCGGCATGCGTTGCTAATATGGAGCCTGGCCGCAGCCGGTCATTGCGGTTTGTGCAATGCAAGATGGACTAATATGGCTCCACGGGCCCCGATAGAAAGCGAGATGCATACGTTATGAGACCAGACTTCTCTTTGCATATACGCCGCCGCCACAAAAATTCGCGTTCTATATCCCGAGAATTTTCGTTTCTCGATTATGCAGTTCTTTCGCCGAAACTTGATTCAACATATGAATTATGCAACTTTCTTCATTTCTCAGCCGTGTATAAAATTTAAGAAAATCTCAAGTATTGAATGTTTACATTGTAAGGAGAATTTGTAATGGATTTGAAAATTATTCGTATAAATTATGTAATTTAAAATTTAAATTGTCTCCTCGCTCTAGAGCAGATTAAAATAGAATTAATAGTGTAATTGGGGGATCAAAAACTTGGTCTATTTATTCCAATTATTGTTTTAAATTAAGACTTTATCAAGTATGTCAACATTTAATAACATTCTCTTCTCTCATTGTAAAGTTAAATATGTATATATTCGATACGTACTTAATGCTAGAAATGACGGTTTTTATTCCTGATTTCATCAATTTTGTAATTTTTTATTTAAGTAATTTTAAGGAATTGATCAAATATAGAATACTTTTGCGTATAAACCTTTCCCGAGTTGAGGAAAAATATCGGAGTCTTACGCGGGGACTCAGTCCTCCTCAATCCTCCTCTTAGAACCTCCCTTTCAGTTGGCAATCGATATGCCATTGACAGTGAGCCACTCATCGCTTATTCCTACCATCGTATTTTCTCTGCTCGCTTATACGTAAAAATATTACTCTTATTTATCTAAAATTTTACGATATGTCTTGAAATGAAACAATTCACTATACGATTCAAAGGATTAATAATGAAAAGAAACAATTTGATAAAAGAGACGCGGGTAAAGAAGTTTTCCTGCGTACGAAAGCACTTGTACGAACAATAAAAGATAAAAGAATGAAAAAGTATACGCGCGAATAGATCGAATATATTTTGCCTCGACGAGAAGGAGGCCGTTCGAAGAGGTTTACTCAACCATATCTTTTCGAATGGTTATCGCTCGACCTCAGGGCGCCTCAAAACCTGATGCGGGGCAGACCATAACTTAAGTGTTTTCTTAAAAAGTATCCGCGGACGTATTCTAAAGCTCATACGTCGAAATGAAATTGGAGCCACCGAGAATGAGGGTGTTATTTTTCCCGGAAAGATCGCAGGATAAACATTGAAGTCCATCGAGATCTCAATTTCACGTATCGAAAATAGAAGCTAATAGAGTGTATAATGTATGAATAAACTAGTATCGCGTTATAATTTCTTCTTGTAGCGATTAGATTAATATAGAAATAAACAACAAGTTTATCGCGTATGTCGTGGACTAAAAATGTAATTTCTCTCTACAAAGCTTATTACAAAAGTTTAATCCTATAAGGAATGTACGTAGACAGAATTTATATAATACAAACACACAATATATTGCCTGCAATTCTTTCTTTTTATAATAAAATGAAATGAGAAAAAATCATAAATATTATCTAATAAATAACTTGTAGCAAATAGATAACCAATAGCTTAATAGCTTATCTAGAGGTGCTCATTGCCGCGTTTCATTCATGAAAATAATAGAGTACAAATTAACAGGAAATCAAAATAAACTATTAGAATTTATATTAATACGAGTGGCAAAAGATTAACACACTTCTATTTTATGAAGAACGAATCGGGCGCCGCAAACTTGACGGCACTTTCATGTCATGCATCGTGATCTTTTATGAAACCATAACGCTCGCCGCGAATTCAGGACGAGATAGTTACGAGGCTATTACGAGTAATTTCCGCTTCTTAAACTCCTCTCATTTCTTCTCAAGGCACCACGCGATACCTTCTCCTACCTCTCATTCTCGATTATTCGCATTTCGTTGGTTGAATCGTAAATCGTCAAACGGACTTAATAAATGGTGAACAATGACTCGTGAAACGCTCCAAAGACGTTAAGACTCATCGCGGCGATTGTAATTGGCGGGCAGAGGAAAAGGAAAGTCGAAAGTTTCGCGATGTCCTTAAACGATACACTTGCTGGCGTAATTATTGTTAATTACGAAAGAAACGGATATATATTGATTGTGAACCGCATTGAGCCTAAGTGTGTTCAAATATTGTATTTTCCGCGAAAGTCCGTATGAGAGATTATCGTGATAAATCTATTTTATTATAACGATTATTATGATTATTATGATAATTTACAACGGTAATCATTATATTATATGTAGTAATAAAATTACTGTACAAAGGTAAAAGTTTTGAAATTATGGTTAAAATTAAATTTAAATTTACATTAAAGGAGCAAAAATAATTACGATACTTTAAAAATGTTAATGTTATTCTTAGAAAAGACAACACGTATACTTTCTAGTGCAATAATTCCGTGTTTCTGATTGTCATTGGAGTGTTAGCGCCACGAGGAATGATTATTATATGGTTACTGAATTTCTTCTTCCTCTTTTTCCTTTCTCTCTATAAGATTTATTGCATATTATTTTTTTTTCTTTTCTGTGAGCCCCAATTTGCATTGACAAGTCCGCACTCTTGACGGAGTACAATCTATCGCGGCGCATCCATAAGACGAAATATCTGCAGAGATCATCGACGTCCTGGAGATTTACTACATGTCACGTAAAGGGGCCGTCAGTTAAATTGTTTTACATTGATTTTCAGGTCGAGCAGACCGGTACGGCACCGCGACCATTGCCCACACACGCAATGTCTCCGCAAACGTATTGTGGTTTCCAAGGCGCTTATTTATGCGCGGCCCGGCGTTTCCGCCCTTTCCGCTTGACGTTTAGGGCCGTTGACTCGCCTGACTTCGTCGTCGTCGTTCGATGAAGTCTCTCTGCCGTCTTTCTCGTGCAGATGCATCCCCGTCACTTTTTCGATCTCTGCGAATTTTTATCGCAGACGAATCTCTCGGACGCTTCAAGTTTACGTCTTTCTCTCTTTGCGATATAATACAAATTATTAATTTAAGAGGAAATACGGAATTGCGACGAATATAGCAAATTTTATTCAATTTGCGTGAAAAATGTATGCGCAAAAGTCTGTCAATGCAAAAATGAGATTTTGCAAGAAAAATGCGAATGTATATATATTGTATATATATATATATATATATATATATATATATATATATATATATATATATATATATATATATAAACTCAAAGAAAATGAATACGATGAAGTAAGAAAGCATATTATGGGATAGTATAATCTTTCGGAATGCGTGCTTTGGACGAGGACTTATACAGGAACATTCTTCTTCCGTACTATCAGTACAAGAAGAATGTCCCATTCATACTTTTACACGCTGTTTATGGATGCGTTATGCGCCGTATCAATCTTATCAGCACTCCTAAGCCGCCTGCAATTTAATGCATTTGTATGCACGTGTAGGGCTATCGGTAGAGGAAAGATCGTGACCGTAGAAAAGGCTACTTGCAGTGCAACAGCCGCGTGAACCTTGAGAATTCGATAGAACTTGCATAAACTATAAAAGCAGTGCACAAGTAAACATTATTTCAAACGCTCGAATATATTGCAATAAATCTTTTTCAATATATATATTTCTCTCTCTCTCTCTCTCTTTCTTTCCACAATAATTCTTAATCGCATACTTATTAATTAAGATTAAAATTAAAAAAATAAAATAATATGATCAATCTTCTTTTTATTACATACATTTATCTTCTATTATATATATTTATACATTTACATACACGGATCTATTCGGCTTAATTGTACATCCGAAACAAAGACAAATGATAACGACTATTATCGCGAAATATCACAGCTTCACTATGTTTCAAATGTCGCTAGAGGCAACGATATGAACACGCGCGCCGTTATTTGACAAGAATTTGTCAAATCCATGCGCTCTTTTCGCAGGTCTCTCACGAAAGGCGGCGTCGCTAATTGGATGCAAGATACGAAGCTACGTTATTTAGTAGGACGAATCCATTAATATCGTCTTCGACAGATGGGCACGCGCGCGCAAACTCGATGGTCCCGCTGAGAGGGAGGATTTCTCGCGCCGTGATTAATCATTGAAACAGGAACAGCTGAGTTCGGGTCGCTTAGAAAGCGTCTGATTTCTCGCAAAGACATCGGTTCATCGCATCGCGGTCGAGAATCCGCGATTTTTGTTCCGCATTTGCTCGTATCGTTAATCCTGCGATGAATGATATCCGCAACGAGAATAACATATATTTATAATATACTTGTACGCGATTTCACTAGCTCGCATGTTATTGCAGACGCGCAAAGATCCATATGCACGCATTAAAATCTCTCGGTCACGCGATATGCGTAAATGCGTTGCTGATAAATCACGGGATTACTCCATTTAATTTTTATCAATTAAATAATATATAGATATAATTTTTACGCATAATAAAAAATTAATTCAATTATTCTACGCAATATACACATTTTACTTTTCTACTTATCATACTATTTTATATTTAATTTTTTTTTTTTTTTACCACACACACATATAGCCTCTTTCTCTGCACACAATAATTTTTTATATGTATAGTGATATTATTTTTAAATTATATATGTATATATAGGCGTCATATTTTATTTTATCTCGATATAATAGTAACTATATTTAAAAAATTACTATAGAATAATTGAAAAAAAATATAATATTACGTATAAGTGATTAATTATTACAATATTGTAAATATTTTGTTGCTATAAAATTTATAATACATATTTTATCATCTGTAGATAAAATTTCTGATGGATTTTCTTTGCTTGAATAAAGTAAATTCACGTGCCATCTATGGCATAACGTGAGCAATGGAATTGTGTATCTGTGTTTTAAGGATCGGTAGAGTGATAGGAGTTCTCTCTATCGCATTGCAATGAAATAAAAAAAAACTGATATTGAAAATATAGATCCATTAACACAAGAAATATTGCTATACTTAAAAGGAAGTAAATCAAAAACAAGAGCAAGTAAATATGACATATACATACCTAATTCCATTTATTGTAATTTTGTAGAAATAATTATTTTATATATAATAATCGTGCAATTAAATTAATAAAATAAATAATATTACAAATAATTTCTGTGCATATAAAAAATATATTTTTAAAATATAAAAAAACATATTTTTTTAGTAATATATTCGCTGAAAGACACATGGAAGATTTATCTCATAAAGAACTGATGAAAAGAGTATATAATTGTATATAAAATATGTCCATATACGTGTAATTTTTTTTCTTGTATAATATCTGCCCGTAAAACCAGGAAAAATAAAAAAATAATTGAAAAATAATTAAAAAATCATTTTTATATTGTGTTATTTCTTTTAAAGGATATTTAAAAAATGAAAAAATATTGCTTATATATATATAATTATATGTATATGAATTTTTTTCTTATACACAATTATTGTGTATATGGACAATTTATAACTCGTATATAGATAATTTTATTACATTTTAAATCATAATCGTTTATTAATTATTTACGAATGAAAGAAAATGTTGCCATTTTTTCTCCAATATACATCATACAGCATTACTCTATCTCTGTTACTTAAATAAAAATATAAATTTTATATAAGGAAATTAACAATGCAACATTAGACTTACAATTAGATATTTAAAATTTAATTATAACCACACTGTGTGATATATAAAACTGTTAATCATTTCTAATAATAATAAATATCATATCGAGCATGCGATTCATACATTTGGTTAAATGAAGGATAGAAAATATAATATTTGTTGTCTCTATCTACTCAGAAAAAGTATTTAGATATTTAATCTATTATTTTTGCACACTACCATCACAATTATCTCGTGAGTCAGATGCCGAATTACTGCTTCTAGTAATCCATCATATTAAAAAAAATTATTATTTATCTCATCAGTGTCTATACACATAACTATGTTTACCACAGACTTCTATATTCAGACTATGATTTTATTAAACTGCATTTTTATTAGTAATAAATCTATCAGTAAATATATATTTGCAATTGAAAATTATCATTTAAATGTTATTATATATGTTGATAAATAAAGCAATTTTTATAATAAAAATAATAAGAATAGAAGAATAATGTACGGGGATATATTATTTATAATGATAGGATTAAAATGAAAAATTCGTTTATTCTTAATTTGTATAATGTAAATAGAAGTTTATTTTTTCATTATATATAATGATTTTTTTATATATATTATTATTCGACTAATATTGTAGAAAAAATAGAAAAACTGTATAATCTCTATAAAATTGTCAAGGAAAAGATAATAGCGGCCATGTAAAAAGACCTCTATCACGAATTTATAATATAACACGTGATGCTATTATTATTATTTTAATTTATCTATTAAATAAGATTCTAAGCTTCCAAAACTTGTGGCTTATGATGATTTGGACGAATATTTTAAAAGGCTTTCTCTCAGTCTTCTGTTACATTATTAAAACTCTCTCTCTCTCTCTCTCTCTCTTATCCTTTTTCATCGACAGATAATCGTACATTATTACCATTTAAAGTATATTAAAACTTAAGTAGAAAAACGCTATAACATGATTAATGTTATTAATTTAAATTTATCTAAACGTAATCGCGTTAATACGTAATTACATAATTACGTTTGACGCAGCTTAAAACAACTATTGCGATTTCTAAAAGCGTTATTAAAAATACATGTGTCGTTAAATAATATGTATGTCAAAAGTATGTACGTTATATAAATTATATATAAGGAAGATTGTAAAAATATATGAGAATTGATGAAAAGGCAAATTTTGTCTTTTAGACAACTATTGCAGAAACTTTTCAAGTATAAATTATATTATTTAAAGATAACTTTGTTGTCTTTAATAAATTTATATGTTTCTTTCACGTAGATTTTTTTTTTGAATAAATCTGAATGGAGATTCTATCCCTCACACATTCTTCTTGGTGACTATTAATATATATGTATCTCGCTTTCGTATATTGTACTTTTCTTTAAGGCCACAAAAGTTCTATGTTGGGAGACTGTAATTTTGCAAATATTTTGTACATTGATAAAACAACCAGCCAACAATATATCTGAAAAAAATATAAAAGATATAATTATCAAAAATAACTTTGATAACGCGCACTATATGCGCTACAACTTACGTTATAAGACATCCAGAGCCAATTGCACAATGTCGCGAATACGGAGTCCAACTAGAGCAAAAATATAAAGAGAAGCGATATAATTATGAATGTTTATCAGACGGTAAAAGAGTCATAGCCAAAGTAAAAACAAAAAGAAGACTCACATAAATATAATAACCGCCTAAAAGCCACAATCCGAAGACTAACTGGAACAAGCAAACGAGAAACCATCCGAAAAGCCACGGCAATAACCATCCACGTACACCTTCTTTTATGCCGTAAACCATTAATAAGGCGCATATCATTAATAAAAGCAGATAAGTGATTAGGCAGCCTCCGACAACTTGCATGGCTAAAAATTATAAGCATTTTTTTATTTTCTCTTTTTTTAGAAATATGACAATAAAAATATTGTTGAAACTAAGAGCCTCTCTCTCTCTCTCTCTCTCTTTCTCTGGTAATATAAAAAACGCAAACTTTTAAAATTAATTTTCTTGAAAAAAAAAAGAATTATTCCACAACTTCAATTTATTTTTACATGAGAAGTCATCATGATTATCGCCACAATTTGCACATATACATCAAGAACGATGCAAGTATTCTAGTGGGCACAGTAGAGAAGATCTTTGTTAAAAAACAAAATATTATGTGGATATTTATCTTTTTTAGATTTATTATTATTCTCTTTTTATTCTTCAAGCGCTATCGTTATATGTAATCTGTGTCATACTTACAGCCTCTCACGTCAGCCTCAAACAACGGATTGTATATTTGTGTGGAATCGCCACCAGCCAGTTGGTAGCATATTAATGTAATTAATACTATACTAATTGCCTGAAAGAAATAAAAAATCGATTATTTTATATATCGACGCAGAAAACTCCACATTAAAATTATTCTCTGCTAGATATACTTAAGCATTATCACTGTCTCTAATTTTAAACATTTCTTAATTACAGTTAATTAAGGCACTTACCACTGTGTAAAATGCTATAGCCTTACAGCCAGTTTTAACACTGTTGGTCCAAACGCACGGCGACCAACAAGATTCCAAAACCGCCATCGTTCACACTAAAATAAAAATAAAAATTTGAAAAAGCACAAAACGCGCGCCTTAATCACCGATGATTATCGAGCGGCTATTGTAAAACTTGGGCGTCGACGTGCGTCAGAGTTACCAACGTAAATACGTATCGAAAGAATTGCGATTGATCATAAAATTAAATTGCTTACAAAATTCTATTAATCCGCAAAACTAATTCTACATCTAAACAATTATATTAGCATTTATCCCCTGATATTCCCGAGCATCAATTTCGAAAATGCGATAAGAAGGGTTGCGCCCTAATAATTGACAGCGTTGGCAGCTCATGCTACAAGAGGCGAAACATTTGGATCAAAGGCGCAAATTGTATTTCTCGCTGTATAAATTAGACGAATATTGTTCGATGAAATTGAAAAACATTCACATTTTATAAACAGACACATCACTATTCATTCGACGCAATATCGACGTTTAGACTTGAGATACAGAGATTGCGCGTTCTTTGATGCCATGGATACACGATGCGGTGGCACAGTTGATTCATGTGGAATGCCAGTACCAAGCAATCTTTGAAAATCGCTCTTCTTTCGGTCGTACTTACGATTTTTTAGTGAGAAAAAATAATTTTAATCAGATTTTTATCGCAAGCGCGAACTGCCGCCACGATCGCCGAGATTCGAGTATTCGAATCGTTTCGGAGTAACAGCGAAACTGGTAGACAATGCCATGCACGCGTCGGTGGGCATACGGTTAATGGCGTCGTTGGTCATCGTTGATGATCCCCTCCACTTTGTGAACAGCCACAACGCCGACTGTTTCTCTTTTCCCAAAACTTGTAACTATATCGATTTACCGATGCTCCAAACTGTAACTGGCTTAAGAATATCATGCACTAGAGCGTGTAATTGCAATTGTATTTAACGTATACTAGATCGTCTATGGACAAAATTTGTTTTCAGAATCCTAATGTACTTCCATAATTCGAGTAATATTTTTAACATAATATTGAGATTTTATTAATTATTATATATTTAATTCACATTTCTTTTGGATCAAGAAAGATCTTTCTATATTCTACAATTGATTTTTAATCTTAAAATGATTATAAAGTCAAAAATCTATGTCATATATGATATATTTTACGATATAGAACTCTTTCTTTTTCTTCAATATCAAAGCGGAAATCTGATATATTTTCAGCGGAAGAAAAAATTAAAAACGTAAACTTTACTTTTCAGAATTTTAATAGCAAAATCCAATAGAAAAGTAAATCTATTTTTTTTATCAATTTATTAAGTATAATAAAATTATTGAGACAACAGTAAATTGAATCGGTCCGTCAGCTGGTAACATAGTGCGGCTGATGATCAAATAGAACCAGAAATCATTAATAGTTACAATACAAATGTCCCTGCGGCGCCAAGTTTAGAATAAGAATTATTCGTATACTTTATCGTATTATTAAATTTTAAAACAATTGAGTATTTTACTACACACACACACACATATATATATATATATTTTTTTTTTTTATATACACATATATAAATTTAATATTATTTTTTTTTAAACAGAATATTTTATGTTTTAAGAAATTTAATAAAAAAACTTTAGAAAACCGAATGTGAAGCGATCATATTTCATAAAAAAATTATTTATCTTTTATCAATGATGCGCCAAAATTGAGTATTATTTGATGAAAAGGATATAATGTTTAATTGATATAAAACAGTAAATTTGTTTATCGAGATTAAAATATTGAAATTTATAAAATATATTTCCCACAAGCAAGAGTGACGAACTCAATATAACAGCGTTATCGCAATCAGTATCTGCAAAGCGATTTAATGTCTATTAATATCGCAGTGCAAGGTCAGCTTGAATGGAAATAGAAATGGCCACATTTATATTTTCTATTTAACAGTGCGTTTGAAGAGTAGCACGGTGATCGCTTTGTAATTTGCAATATATTTCAAAGACAGTTTGTAAAGCCTACCGAGTAAGTGATAATTTCCGTGATTGTTATGTAATGGCGAGAATCATTTTTTTTTTTTTTTTTTTTTTCATAAGCACAAGAATGGTATTATATAACATGTGTTGTGCCTATATCTTTAAATATTTTTATAAAAATAGAGTAATAAAAAGAATTGATTTTTGACATTAATAGTCTTGGAATAAGTCTGCTATTGCGCCCACGTGTGTTACTAAGACAGCGTCAGCGTCATTGGTGATTAGTCCGAGGAAAATGTAGAGCAACGGTTTTGAATTACCTGGCCGCAACGTGCCGCAAAAAAAATAAGTCATCTGAGATTGGCTAGGCTGCGATTTATCGGTGATAAGTCGGTGATAAAAATTTAGCTCGGGTGATGCAGGAAACATCCGTGTTTACGTATCCCGTTGTGGAGACCACTTTATGCACGTTTCGTGCTTTCACGTCGGGAGACGATGTAATTCAATCGAGGTAAAATAAGCCAAAAATGACGTAGAGAAAAGATCGTTGTTAAGGAGTCACGCCAAGGGTCTAGATGGACACATTCGTAAGTTTCCTTTTGTAATCGACGTTACGCGGCGACCAGAATGGTTTGTTGATTAGTCGTCATTGTCGGTCGGCCATGAGGAATTTCACGGGCCTCCACGAAACGATAAAATCCATTCACCCCGGGGAGGACAGTGTCTACATGCGTCTATAAATTCTCGCAGTCATCGAACGCAACAACTAACAGCGTAATGGATCCAGACATTCCACGGGATAGCGGTGCTCTAAGGCGCCGTAGATCATCGACACGCAGGATTAACGTCATCAGGATTAGCAATATTATAAGATGCAAGGATATTTCCAGTTGGAGAACGATGCGAAACGGGCAACAAGAAACTGATCATATCGAATAAGTCGTAATGGTGAGATTACCGTTGAATGAGATTAAGCAATTCTCGTAATGCAACACTAGTTTCCATAATAATCGTTATATTTATCGCTTTAGATGAGAGTAATAAAAGTCGTAAATAAATTTTCTCCGCTATTTGTTTGATGATCATTCGACGATTCTTCCGACTATCGAAAGAAACAAATACAGTATTATTATAAAAGCTGGTGTTACTAGAATAAACAAAATTATAAGTGTCAGTAAAGAGGCGATACAAATGAAGATTTATTCCCGCACATCATTCGCATAAGCATTCGTCTACGATCAACGTATAATTTTCAAGTTTCCATTAACCCCGTCATCATCGGCAGCGTCAAACGCAAGAGCAAGAGATGCGTCCTGTAGTCTCTCGATGTCGGCTAGTCGAGAAGCTATAAATACATGTATGTATGAATATATGTGTGTATGTGTTTCTGTACGCGCGTGTACGCGTGTGCGTATATACAATATGTATGTATGGATGCGCGCGTAGGTACACATCCGTTCGTTCCAGTCTTTCATCCAGTCTTCCGTACCATTTTCTATGATCGCTTGCTGCCATATCGCTTCCTTCCCGGCAGCGCTAAGCTTCTTACCATCCGGTGGACCACTGTCCTAAACTGCCTCTCGATTTAGGTGTCGGAGCATGCCATGCCAGCTGCACGACGCTGTCAACGTTGCCATCTCGTCGACGAGTATCTCAGCGGTATCAATGGTCGGAACGTAGACAAGCCACTGGCTGGCAACGCCGCGGAATCTTCAACCAATATACCCGGCACGTGGCTCTTCTCATACCTCGATCAAATTGAGCAGATCGGAGTAATCGGTAAGCCCGACAGAGCTGCTTCGTCGCGCCGCTTCTGCAGCCGATGAACGTGGACCAATCTCGAATGCACGGACGTATGTATCGTGTGCCTTACACGTGTGTACGTTACACTCGACTTGTTTATTAAAGATTAAATTTCTTTGGGTAATGCTGCGTTTGATCGCAAACAGTATAAACGCGTCTGGCGTAAACATGTCGAGGAGATATAAGCATTAGAAGATACTATACTACGATATATCATATCTCGCTAAATTATAATTATGAAAAAAAGAGATTTAAATGCGATTACTGCATGGTATCCAAACGTTGCATCGTAATGAGACTGTTTATAACGAACTTTAAGATGATCATCTTCGTGATAAGCTGTTATCGCGCCATCCATATCTCGTTTGTTTAATTTTGTAATCAGCTGCTTTCTCTGAAATGGAAAATATTTTGGCGGCGCACAGTATCCGATTGCACAGGAATGCGTTATTTGTTTGATTACCGAACCGAATTTCGAGTAATACCTCCTGTCTTTACAACGGTTCGAGTGAGCTCGACGTACTTGGTGTACTAGAGTCACTCAAGTTGAACGAAGCGAATAACAGCATCAGAAAGAGAAGAAGAGAGAGTGAGAGAGAGAGGGGGGGGAGGGGGGAAAGACAGAGATGATTGAGATATGCCGCGTTCGCGATAACTCCAATAATTCAACGACAAGCCAGTCTCGACTTAATCTTTTTGAAATTTAATCTTCATTAAACGTATAATGATACAAATACGTTAACACGTATTTGCGTAAGTTAATTTATATGTAAGATAAAAGGAGCTTAAAAAAAGAATTTCATTTTCCTTCACAATATTTTAATAACGCGAATTCTCAGTTAATGTAAATTATCCGCGAGTAAAAACTCGACTCTTCGTACGTTTAGTCGACGACAGCACGATGGAGAAAAGATACGCAGTCTGAATCCAACTGATAACAGGATAAGAGATTCGTAAGATTCTAGAAACTTTATGTTGAGAAACTTAAATTTAATGATTGATATTAATTAATATTATTGCAAGACTTTAATACTATGAAAAAAATTGTTTACTGAATATATGGTTAGAATTATTTTTTATAATATATCTTTTTATATATAAACGCGCAACGTTTTGAAACTATATATGTTTGGAAAAATATTATGTTGAAATGTCATTTAATATAGAAATTAGAAAGCGGCTATATAATTATTTATCCCTTAATGAATCAACGTATGTTATTAAAAGAAAGTATAGATGTATCAGTTGGACTGAAAATATCGCGTGTTCCGGATACCGAATCACGTGCTCCAAGATCGCGTGAAAATCAATTTCGAAGAAGCTAATAGTGGCGATGGTCAGTTACGCGACTAATATCTTAATATATATACCGCGAAATATTTAATCGGAGTAGCGAGAGCAGCCGCGCGATGAGGTGTTTGAATCTAAGATTTCTCCCGCCCAAGCGAAATAAGAACCTTGACTAAGGAACCTATAGACGTATAGTCGTAATGGAGTTCTCGATAGAGAGAGAGAGAGAGAGAGAGAGAGAGAGAGAGAGAGAGAGAAAGAGAGTACATGTGTTTTTAAATAAAATTTTTAAAACATACTTTCATCACACAAATAGAGAGTATTGAAAATAAAAATCTAAAGAAAGCCACATTTTTATTTATAAAGAACGTAACATTGAAATAAAAAATTGAGAAAACTTTCTTAAAGCAGAATGTGAGAGACAAAGAGAAAGAGGAATATGTGATGATTTTTATATCAATTAAATTTAATATTTAATATGATAGAAAACTGATTAAGAAAAGCTATTTGCAAAGATTCTACGTAACTTTTTTTTAATAACAAAATTATAACATTGCCTTGGCAGCGTCGCATGCGTTGTCGGCAAGGACAATCTCGGCCGATCGTAGAATCTCGCGCGGCCACCTTTCGCCAAGGGAGAGTTAGCGCGAAGGGGACATAGGGGCCCCTCCGGTTAGATTAGGCCCCGTCGGACCCCTCTTGCTCGCTCTCCTGCGCCGTCGAAGCCGTTCCTTCGTGCCGGTCTGTGCTGTCGGGCTGTCGGGTTCGCCTTGCCTTGCCTCGTGCATGCGCGTAATGGTCACTCGCGTCTCTCTGCCCAGCATCGTCGGGACTCCCAGCTGGATCCGGACAGTCTTTCGTCGGTCCCTTGGTCAGCGTTCACCGAGCGAAGCGGTGTCTCGACGCGGAGTCTCGACACGGAGCAAACTCGTCGTCGTCGTCGTCGCCGTCATCGTGAACGACGAGCCGAACCGAACGTGCGGGACTCTTGGTACTCTCTGATGTAACTCCCTTCTCCCTGCACTCGTGAAACCGCATCGCGGCCGCCTTATATCGCCGCGTGATCACGCACACGCGTACACGCATGGCTGCGAGAGAGTCGCGCCGAGCGGTCCCAACGATCCCGTAGATCGCCCGCGAACGCCTGCGACGCGTCCTCGCGAGCGCGCGCGCCGGGACCGATCCGCGCTGATCTCGAGAGTGCCGTCTTTCGTGAGCGACGATTACCCTGATCGATAAGACCTGTGGCCTGTGTCTCGCTGATACGCATCCGAATCTAGTTGACAGCGGAATTTCTCGTCGCGCTAATTAAGAATTTAATTCCGTTGCATGTTTTACACGCATTAATTGTTTTCTCGTGTGAGACCTTCAGTGTGCGCGCGTGTATGTGTGTGTGTGTGTGTGAAATTTTACTTTTGAAACATATAAGATCAAGATGATGGAGAAAATCTAATAGAATCGAAGAAAAATTTCTTCGATCGCTTACTTATCTTGCGTTAGCTGCTGATTATTCCTTCGGATGATCGCGAGAGAGAGGAACGTAAGAACGGAATCCATTGACAGGATTGAGGTGAAGTGGAAAAGTGCAATCTGCGATTCATATCGCGCAAAATCGTTTCTCGATACGACGATGCCAATCCGATATATGGATTACAGACGCAGATCATAACTCAGGCTGGAGCATCGTTTCTTTCCGATTTGCCTGACGTGTGCAATTTCGACGCGAATAAAACTTTCGATACAATCGAAGAGACCATTTTGCGAATTTAATCTTCTCCATTAAGCTGATGCCGCAAAATACGAAATATTGCGGCATATTTTTTGCGATTTCGTAATTCACGGATTTTTAGCGGTTCGATTTTGGTCGGCACGACCTGACAAACTGTAAAGAAACCAAGATCCGCAGAATCGGGCGCGAAATCGGCAGGAAGTGAGAGATATCTAGATTTGTAGAACGGTTATGCGTCGAGCTCTGAGTATGCCACGGATCTACCTTGCGCCAGTGCTCGCGTTTGAGTAAGATCGACTCCCGGATCTCTCTTTCGTAAATCGAGATCGCTGATTTTCTCATGCGATTCACGCGAACGACGCGCGGTGAGTGCGGACTCGCGTACCAACGCGAGAGCGATGCGGTGAGTGCGGACGCACTTGACGAGAATTCGCGGGCTTGCGAGACCGCTCAGCTGGTGATTGATACGTCTCGCTGACGGGGATATTGGATCATGGATCTGCGCGTTGTCGTTCAGCGAGCATACTTTCTCAGGTGGAATCGCGTGGAGAACATCGGCGAAAGTATCTTCGATCGTTTACAGAAGTAAGTTTGACTATTATTCTACAGCGGTATACATAGAGATTTTTGCGTCAGATATGAAATATATGATTCAAAAATTACATTAGATACAGGAGATACAATATCCTGATTTTATATCTAAATATCGCAGGAATTTACATATCAAGAATTTGGAAACGAGCCGGATGCTTAAACGCGAGAAGTTTAAGAAATGGGATCTTTGTATTTGACGACGATTTTACAATGTCAAGATTTTAGATTTCTATGAAACGTGAGATGCCAACATTTTACAATTAGCAAAAATAGAATTGAAGAATCAAGATCGAGCAATCCTGAGATCTCATGAAATACAATAATTATTAGACTCATATTTTATATTTAAATTTCCTCACATATTTAAAGCGTTAAAAGAGTATTATATTATAATACTTATATACAAACTTCTCTTTGGATTCCCCTTGAATTAAGACATTTACGTGAATGCCGAAGAGAGAGATTTCGAGTTTTAACAAAAAAGCAGATAAGAAAAATTTAATATCGCAAAAAGATTCGTAAAAATACGCTTTTCCTCCGCGCGTGCCGGCACATCGAGAGATCCCTTACACTTACAATTCAACGCGCGCTTTCTTGGCCCTGAAGTCGAGCGTGGCGCCGAGCGACGTTGGCCAGTACGTCCTTGATTTTCTCCCGATTAGTATCCATGCGCGCGGTGGATCGCCCGTTATCGAAGGAGGAAAAAGTGCCGGGCGTCTCTCGTTCCAGTCGATCGTTTCGGTTCAACGGCCCGCGTTCTGAAACGGCCTGTATCAACGGCGGCTGCACGCGTTCGTTCACGCGAGCACACAATACCGATTCTTTGCGATTTTTACTACGAATGGAAGAGCGCGGCTTCCGGGATTGCTTACGATTACCGCTGAACTTTCACCGATCGGCAAAAAATCGCCGTGTTCTCCGCTCGAACAACGCCGCGGGACGAGGAAACGTTATATTCATAAATGCCGATGTGATCTTCTTCATGGTATTTATATCCGCGGTATACAATTTTTTCTATTCTCTCTTTCTCTTCCTCCAGCTAATATTCGATATATAAAATCATTTTTTATGCTTCTATAACTTTTTATTAATTATTTAAAATTAATTACTTTAATTTATTTTTTTACATATTAAATATTATTTCTCTCTCTCTCTCTCTCTCTCTCTCTCTCCATATATTCTTCTTCTATTCTTTTTTTTTTACAAAAATTTGTTTCTAACAAACTCTCGGATAAAAATTAAAAAATTATTTTGTATATCTGTCTTAATTTCTTCTAATTTTAGCAGAGACCGGTATGTAGATTATCAAATTGATTTAAAAGAACGCTCTATTCTGTGGAATTTCTAATGTTTGCCACGCTTATCGAATGTTTGCTTTCGTTCCTCAAATTAATTATCGAGGTCTACGATGCCGTCGAGCGTGAAGTACGAATCGTCTTGAGGAACAGGAGGGTAAATAAGAAGAAATTCCATCGCGCGGCCCACTGCTTCTCGCAGTTGATTATACAAATGGCACAAGTTTTATTTTTTTCACTGAGCTTATTGTATCCGTGGTTACGTAAGCGTTTAAAGAATTTTGCTCATAAACACGGTGGCAATCAGGTTCACTAACTCATATCTACACTTGTATTAAAACAGCTGCGAAAGTGTGCAATTCAGATTTCCTCCGTTGCAATTTTTTCGTCACTCCAAAATGATAACGTGACAATGGTCTTTTAATTCTTGTTATTTTATTACGATAACAATATTATGGGAGCAAATTTTTTTTAAATATTAGTGATAAAAGAGTTTAAAAGTTATATGTATATTCGAAACTGGTAGCTTCATTACGTTTAGTTCTATATGAGATATATTGTAGAATTTAATAATGAAACATGGAGTTTTGTAAATTAGTCGATAGAAGATGTATTAAAGCATCAATAATTTTTTATTTATAAGCAGTTGTAAAAATTTAAGAGAAGATTTTTACGAGGTAAATTTTAAACTCGCGTAATAACAACTGTTTAATACTAATTTCGCTTCGGATACTTCGACAAAATTTTAATAATTTGGTATAAGTATATTCAAATTTGCAAAAAATTTCTGCCAAACACGATACAAATTTATCGACCAAAATCTCGACGTAGTGGCAAGACTGAGATAGATACACTGCGCATAATTACTTATTGAAAGCTACGAGCACGTTGCTATAAAACGACAAAATAAATCCAGGGACGAAAGATCAGATTAGATCTCGCAGTAATCTCTACCACCCAAGAAATGCACGGCGAAACGATGTAACTGAAGAGTAAAGGTCCCCGGTTTCGCTCGGCGCAGCTGATTAACCCGCGTTTCTCTCTCGCTCTTTCTCTCTCGCTCTTTCTCTCTCTTTCTTTCCGTCTCTCAGATCTTATTGCCAGTGAGGCTGTTAATTCCTGTTGCGGCGCGCCCTGCGAATTCCAATAGACGGTCGAAGAGAATCAATGGCATCCGGTGCGTTTCGTCTGCGGACACGAAGAGGGATGTTTCTGATCGCGGCCACTGTTTCTCCAAAGGCACGACATATAAATACCACTTCGTTGCGAGCCCTCTCCTCCTCGTCCTCCTTCTCTGCCGTCGTCGTCGTCGTCTCTTCTCCTACTTCTTCCCTGCTTGGTCCGCGGTGTCTATTTAGATAATCTTCCGCTTGGCGGGAGGGGCATTCGATGCGGTAAGGGAGCTTCTTCCTCGCGGTGGCTTTTACCAAGGTGGCATCGTGTTCCTCGTTTGTGGATCGACGATCTATTCCTTTCGCTCCTCTTTCACCTCTCGTTCCTTTCGTGATCGCTTCCGTTAGTTTCCGGTAAAACTTTTTCGCCACGCCCTTGCGCGAACTCAGATTTCGTGATCCGTGCGACGGCCTTGAAGAGAATCCCGAGGAAAATCCCGAACAAAATACCGCGAAGGGCATTGAGGAGAACTTGAAAAGAAATCTTGAAGGGAGGCCAAGTCTCGATGAGAATGTCGAGGACGCTCTTAATAGTCGTCGAGAAGAAACTTTGAATAACATCTTCAGGAAAAGTACGTAAAATATTGTTTAGAAGAAATTTAGAGAAATTTTTAGAAGAAATATTTCTGTCCATTATCGACGACGCGAGAAAGAGCTTGGAGACAAACATAGAAAGAAAGCTTATAGACGCGATGTAATTTGTATAGAAATAATTATGAAATACAATTATATGCACGATATATGATTTTAAAGCAAAACACTATCAGAAGAATTTAGATGTTTAGGAAGCTTTAGCAGATCGAAAGAGACTCTCTTTTCTTCTTCTTTCATTTTAAAGAACTAGAATTAAATATTGTTTGAGTCTGACGTGATATAGGAAGTTTTCAAAGCACAATTCATCAATATGACATCAACATTGAGCCGAGCGAATGGATGAGAGGTGATTAAATTTTTGAGCGAATGAGAAGAGATATCGCAGTTAACGATGTTGGTGGCGACGAAGATCGCTGACGAAATTATTCCGGGAGAGTATGTACCTGGTGTGCCGACCGTTGACTGACTCGTAAGTTGTTTGTTGGCGTGACGCCGATAGGAATATTTGCACATTGTGGAGATAAACGGAACGGTGGCTTCAGTTACTGTTTATAAACTATAGTTTCTCTCTTTTTTTTTTTATGATTTTGCTCCAGGTTTACTTTATTCGAGAGAGCAGCTCGTATCTCCTGAAATTTTTCACATCTTCTGTATTTTAGTAGTGCAAACATTGTACTCCTCATTGATTGAAGTGAATTGATATTTACTCGCGACAATATTGATATTTTTCCTTCATACATCAACAAAAACATTTTTCTTTTAGTGTTAAACACACGCGCATATATGTTTTATAAAATATATTTCTAATTTACATGCCGTCTCTCAATAAGTTGCATTATTTGTATTAATTGCTTTGATTAAATTAATGCTTCTTTAGCAACATGCAAAAAGCAAATTGAAATGTAACATATAGATATCTATCTTCTTATTACACGAGTGTGATTCTCACGATTCGGATCAATGGTACTAGTCTCTATATTTCTGGGATGATTCGAAGAGATGAAAAATAAATAACGCCACTTAGATTTGAAATGCCGATATTCTATCGGAATTGTTGAGCAAACATTCGGAATATATCTTGTGTGTAGAATAAAAAAACTATTGTTATTGATTTCGATGATATTATAGTTTGTCGTTACATTAGCTAATTTGCCGAAGAGCAAATGCTTGTGTTTCATGTATTCTTTTCATATATTCATACTTACTTTTCTGCAAGTTTTCTCTTATGATTAAAATAGATCAATATCTTAATTCGATACATTTACATTGGATATCGTGCAATTTCTACAAATATTAGAACGATATGTGGAAGAGAATAATTTTGAAAAAAAAAACATTTGAAAAAATTCGTTTGTTGCAGTTATTCTATATGTGAATTAATGTCTTTGTAACAATTTTTTGGGGCATTATTTAAATATAGTTATTCTTAAACAAGTTTTTTTATCCGTGTTACTTCCGCTGCGCGGAATGTCCCAACGCGAGTCATCGAGCAGTGGCGAGTCAGATATAAATATCGCCGCTTCAATTTTCTTAAGGAGAAACGGTTACTCACCGCGGCAAAAATATCGTGTCACTTTTTGCACGGCTTTAATAAATGATCGATTAATGACGCAATTCTGTCGAAAGTGGCACGAACGAAAATAAATTAACTTTTCAATGTAGCCTGCTATTATGCGTGTGTGACAGAAGAAGGATTATAGGAATAGATGGAGACAAATACAAGTAAAAGTATTCTTCGACCAGAATTTTTAAGCAACGACTATACATATAACAAAAGATTTATAGTAACTCTCGATCGATATGTAAATAAGAAGATCGTATGCACTTGTTTAGACTTAGATCGCGAATTAATTTATCGATAAATGACAAACGATGGTTAGATCATTAGGATTAGATCGGTTTAAATAACGTTATTTGCTTAATTAAGCAAATACTTGAAAATTTATTATCAAGCTGTTGTCCATTCTTTAATTTTTATTTCATAATTTCGAAAGATACTTTTTATTCTGTTTCGATCAATGTCGTCTAGTTGAGCGAAAAATTTTAGTATTATCGAGCATACCTTATATTTTTTATATACATTTACATCTATTATGTTTCTTTTTTATATTACGTCATCATATTTATTTTGTTCGACAAAACTAAAAATATTCAAACATGCATCTTGCTCCGCCGTTTTCTCTTATGCATTAATATGGGAGGTTTCGCGCGAGCAGATGTTCGCGACAATTAAATGTGATTGACGCGAGTCTGTCCGGGGCGCGAATTGCCGATTAATCCAGGACAAAATTGATCGTGGAACAAGCCAGCGATCGACATGTTTCCGTGTAAAAAGTTAATATGCGTTTTTCTATACTTAGAAACATTTCTCGGGAAAAAGATTTTGAAAGTATTACGTTGGCGAATCGTTTGGCGTACAAACAGCTAGCAGTCTCGAGGTTCTTTCCTTGCCTCGGGCATGAAAATCTTTTACCCTCTATAGATATTAATATAAAAATTTTATCTAGATAACAATCTATGATGGGACATCGTCCCCCACAACAGATAATACTGGTGACAACAAGAAAACAAGCAATTTAGATAATAGTAATAAAAGACCACAGGCATATTCTAAGTGTCGCATTTATCGCACTTTAGGATATTCTAATTTAAACTTATGACATTTTATAATTTTTTTTTCTTTTTTTAATAATAAAAAAATTTTATGTATATTAAATATTACTTGTAAAAAAATATATAAAATATTTTAATTTTTTAATGAAATGTTGTTTTGATGTACAATATATATGAAATTTTTTTTACTCATTAAATTATAATATAATTTACGCGTAATCTTTTTATAGCGCGCGTTAAGATTTTTTTATCGAGCGCGAGTTAAAGATTTTAATAAATGTGTTTAAATTTATAATTTAATGCATTTATTAAAAAAAAAAAAAAAAAAAAAAAAAAAAAAATTACTTGTGATTTAGAAATAATTTTCATACGTGGTTTTGAAATATTCAAAATTAAAATTTCTGTAGAAAGGAATTTTTATTATTCTCAATGGAAAGGAAATCTTTGAATATGCAGAAAGGAATCCTCGAGGTTGTCGCAGTCTATGTAGGCGTTCCGTCAAGAGTTCGAGATTTTACACCTCACAAATCACAGGCTTGGAATAATTAAATTTGGAACGCGACACTACGTCGTGGAATTCGAAGAGCTTCTTTTGAGAAATGCGTCTAACAATAAGAACTCAAATTAGCAAAAGAGCAATTTCTTTTATTAAGTATCATATATGTGAACACTTTTACGAGATAATCTCTCTAAAGGATCTCGATGTGGGTGTATATGTGTGTGTAAAATATTATTACACATCAATATAAAATTTGTATATTAATGTTTTTTATTAAAGAAAATGAGTTTTCCTTTTTTAAAGAAAATGTTCTTTACATCTAAAACATTAATTTAATTATCCGAAGATGTCAACAACTAATTGCAGTCTTTATATATTTAAATCTGATTAATTTTCCAAATAATGTGTATAAATCAAAACTTATGGACGACCTGACGTTTATAAATTTTATTCTTTAACGTTTTGGCGACGTGCAGTCGCGAGTCCAGCACAGAGTCGTCAAAATATGGCGGGAATGCACTTTTGACGCGGATGCTTATCGTTTCGCAAATAAACCTCGCGACATGCTGCGCCGTGCCGCTATGACAAAGCATTGCGAATGTTTATCAGTTATTTGCACTGGAACGAGTTGCCCCCTCTTGTACAAATAACGTCCCGTGAAATGGAATGCGGCTGCTTCTCCTTGTACGACGCTTTCCTTTTTCGGAACCGAACATCAAAAGTCAGTAATGACTGAAAAATTTTGTTTAAGCCGACATATATTATTCCCTTTGTCATAAAAGTAACTTCAAGCGTACACATATGTTTCATTGCAAAAATAATTGGAATTATCGTGTAATATATATAAATATATTTGTAACATTCTTTTTTCACGAAATAAAAAAATTCGATATAGAAAAAAATGAGAATAAGAAAAATCCTTGCAAACGAAAATAATATGCTACGTCCGATCGAATATAAATCTTGTTGAATTACTTTTTTAATCGAGCGAATTGATTCAATTGAGGAACCGAACAGATCGCGACGCGCGCGTTTATAATAGAAACGATCCAGCTGGAGCCTGCGAAAGAGCTACGCTTTCGTTTCGGTTTTCTTACGTGCTTCGCGTGCCGGATAAAGCATGATCTTCCTTTTTTTCGCGATCTTGATCTTACGCCGGGGCAAGAACCCCTTCGATCAAATCGCGACGCGCGAAGATGCATTGCTCGCGCGTGTTGCTCGCGATTTTTTTTTTTTTTTTTCACCTTGATAGTTCTTCGCTCGCTTCTCACTTTTGCCATTTAATCATTTCACCGTATATGATGGATAAAAAAATATGCAATATATATATATATATATATATATATATATATATATATATATGTCATAAAAATTTATTACTTCAATAAAATAATATCTCTCACGCATACACTTATACACAATATTATATTAAACAAACAAATTTTATAAAATTATGAGAATTTTTAATTTAAAAATGAATCTTAATAAGCCTTAAAGATTTCAAGATAGCATGTAGTGAATGGCGCGATAGATTCGGATATATGACTGTTTCGGAAATTGCAATATGAATAAATAGCGGGATAAATATAACGATATTAATTTGGCCTTGATGCAGTCTCCATTATTTAGCAGCGTGTTTATCGATTGAATGCCCTTTATCGCACTACGTAAAATCATCGAGCGCGAGTCACATTCGATCTTATCTGTTGAGAATTGGCAAATGGATTTTCCAATGAATTTTTTTGATTCTTTAATTTTTAAATTTATTGAGATAAATAAACTGAAAGAGAAACTTATTAGAGACTACCGAAAAAAATGCATATCTCTTTCAGAGTTATATTTTTCTAATTCATGAAAACTTTTAAAATTTTCACACGAATGATAAAACATATCAATATTAAAAATTGAAAAGATATCTCTCAGCCAAGTAATAATAAGTCTTTATTAAAAGAGAAAAATAATTTTAAAATTATTATGAAAGATAACTTTAATATTTGATGGTTCAACATCGGCTTTTTAATATTACTCTATATTTTTTTGTTGCTTCACAGCAGCAACTAATTAGATAAGCAAGAATAAAGATAATTAAATAAAAGCACACGGTGGCGTCGAGAATAATTTTTACTTACCAGCATTATGCTCACTGCTAGCAAAGCAAACAACGGTTTTATCCAGTTTATCGACTCGCGACTGATTTTCGACCGACGAAAATACGTTTTCCGTCATATCAGAAAAATTCAGACGGGATGGATGGACGCCAAACGGTGTAACGTAGCTGATAAACACATTTTTCACGTCGACGCGAGGAAGAAACGATTTTTTTTTCCTCTCGTATTCCATCTTTTCGCGCCGCTACGATGAAGACAGCGTCTTGGCGCGAGTTCAACGACTCGCGACATCGATCCGTCATCGATTGCGAATAAAGTAACGTAATGAATACCTATCTATGAGAAACTGATACCCGTTGACCTCTCATCTTACGGTAGCGATGGATGTGAATGGTATGTAAAAGGCTTTTAACGGACGATAGTGATGCGCGGATTTCTTTGACGAATATAGTCATATATGCTTCGAGAATCTTTACACATGGATTTTTGATATTGATTAAACTTCTTAGATAGAATCTTCATTCTCCCGATTTGATAAAAATCTACTCGACTTGTGATACTATAAAATTTAATAAAAGATTACGATATGAAAATAATCAAAGAGATAAGATTTAAGATATACACATTTTAACTTTTATTTCTCTCAAATATGTGGATATATAAAATTCATAAAATTCTCAAATCAATCTCGACACAAATTTAATTTATACAATAATTTGGCAGTTTTTAAAAATTCGCAATCACACAGATACAAAGGAAGTTAAATTTGTGTCGAAAGTCTACTCAGGATAAAAAAAATCATTTCAAACGGAAAAAAAAGAATCGTATCGAATATCATTGATACCTCGAGTAGCGGTGCAATAATGCACGACAAGAACTTCCGGTCCGGCGGCAAAGCGTCCCGTTTGCTTTAACGGTAATAATAAATTTCGAACGGATGTCTTTTTTATGTAAGGCCACACACACGCAAATTTCTGCGAATTTTTATCCATTATACCTGTCAGCCGCGGTCACGCTTATCTACTTAAACGGATGTCCATTAAACCGCGGGACTTTTCAACTGCTCGGTTATAAATCGCAATTAAATCTGTATTCTTACGTTTTTGTTGCGTGCACGATAAATTTCGTTGTTTATTCGGATAGTTGTCAGTTAACTTTCTTAATATCGCACGAAGTCAGGCACACGAGGCACATAAAATTTTTGAAACATCAGTCAAGTTACATATCTAGCGTTTTTTAGATTTGAATTTTATAACGGATCAAAGAACAATATGGCACAAATCAAAAATAAATATATATAAAATGAAAAATAAAATTTAATTTCTTTTTTAACAAAATTGTGTTTGTGAAAAAGACATAGCAGAAGTAAGATTTCTTTTATTCGTTATTTACATTTCTTTTTTACATAAATATTTTATTATTAGATAGGCAATTACACGCACATAAATACTGTAAAGCCTCACATTGTCGCTACTTGTCGTTATTCCCCATCAAGTTATTATTTTGTAATGAAAATGTGTAGGAGATGCATGTAGGTGGCAGATCAAAATTTATACAGCATAATTGCAGTTTTGCTGTAATTACTTGCTTATTTATCCGCGTGCGATAAATGTCCAGCAGCCGACCTGTGAAACTCAATGATCCGCAAAGCGTCGCGACAATTGCGCGTTATAACGATCAGCTGATCCGGTTCGGATTATCACGCACATCTTCCATTGATCCCAGTGGGAAATGCGTAATTGGCTCAATAACACGGTGCTTTCGAAGCGTATATAAAACGGCTTTAGAATAAAATGAAACATACGTGTAATAAATTGTTAGAAAATATCTGAACATAAATAGCTTTTGTATGCAAGTCATCAGGTACCTCTACGTATGTGTGTGTGTAATTTATATTTTCAGCGTACATTTTACGAAAATCGTAACTGTGACTGCGTTTAAATTCTTTATTTTTGAGTGTAATTTATTTAATTTTGCAATATTATTCAAATATAATAAGAGAACGCGAATATAATAAGAGAATTTTAATACTTCTTTTTTCATTTTTTATAGATTGTACGATACACGTAGCATAAAGGAAGAAAAATTATTTAAATACTATTACATACACCCTACATACTATTTCATACACTTTTAGTATTATATAATGTTGTCTATTATTAAAGCCCTTAATGGATTTTGAAATTTTAAAAGGAGAAGATTAAAAAAAGTTATATCTGCAATTTATGCGACGACGAAAATGCATGTGGGAGAAACTCATGTGTAGGTTGGATTAAATTCATATTGTATTATATATATACGCGTAATTCAAATCTGATTTTATATGGAAAGAGTCACGGTACATTGATCTGACAGCAACTTTGAATCATTTCTGAATCAAATCCGTCGGTTTGCCACTTTTATAGATATCACAGCTACGCGTTTTTCGATAATGGCGATTTCATATTGGAACATATAATATGATGTAGTATTATTTAAAATGAGGGAACGTCGTAATTTGTCGCTTATTATTAGCTTTTAAAGATTAAAATAAAAGTTTGTATGAAAAAAAAATCAGAAAAGCGAAAACCAAATTTAAAGTCTCAATAATCTAAACGATATTATATATTTCTCTTGCGACATGTTGACATTGTTTAACGAAAATTAGTAATATATTTTCACTATATCTTATTGTTGGTTTTATTTTTTAAAATAGAAATAGCAAGGCTATAAAATTGCAATTTTCTAAATTATAGGAGCAATAATATACATATAAAAAATGCATGCTGTGTTATTATAAGTCATATTACAAATCAAGGATTTGAATAATTATTTGTTTCAAGCTTCCGCATTATTCTTCCAGTATTATTTATCTCGCAATTTATTTTAATCCGCGTGGTCTCTCGAAATATCTTGCGCCGAAATCGTAAACTTGTTCCGAGTTCTCGCAAATTTTTTTAACGATCTATAGAAATACGAGACCTCCTCGGACGTTGTCCTGCTTGTTCTCGGACCTGACGAGAGCCAGAATTTTGCGACGGTACATCGATCTCATCGTCGCGCCGATGGCCTTGCAAGCTTCCGGTAGCTGCGCGATCGTTTCGCGACTTTGAATAGTTAGTGGCTCGTGAATTCCGGGGAGTTTCATTCATGATTCGGCGATGGTGCACGATAAATAAATAAAATCGTAGCCGACAGTTATTGGGGAATGCGCGAACGTTCGCAATAATTCACGCAGCGAACCGCATTTTGCGTACGTAAGTGCGTGATGCGTCCGTCGCGTGAACCATTCGCTTGTAATTCAAACGGAGAGATCGTTAATATCTTGTAGGATGAATCTAACTCTCGTTAGTTCTCGTGCAAAGCATCCGAGGGCAATTTATGCGAGCCGCGATCTTTTTCGCGCGACACAACGCAAGGTTTATCCCGTTTTCCGTTTTATACCGATGCGTCATCCTTAGGTGTCGATTCTCGTGATTCGATTACTTTTTTTAATTCGTAAGTTTGCCTTGCGACTTGAATTTCAGGGTGAGGGAAGGATGAAGAATGCCCCGCGCTGGCGGAGGAGACGGGGGTAGCGGACCCCAGAGGACGGGAGGGGGTGGCTTCGGAGGATGGCTGGGGGGCGCCGCGAGGGCTATGACAGGTGGAGGCGTCGGTGGTGGATATGTTATTCTGGGTGGCACCAGATACGGCCTACGGATTTCTCAGGTATTGTGCAATTCATTCATTAATACGCTAATTATACGCTCGATAGAATTTATTTATAACATTTTAGATGTTTCATCTTGAACCTTAAATAGCAGGGTACAAGGTAATATAAAAAATAACATAATTTTGTTTTTTTTTGTTTTTAACATGTAAAAAAACCACATTGTTAAAAATTATTGAGAAAATTTACTCTTTTTTTTTAATTAAAAACAAAAATTTACATATATCTTTACTCTTGATCGATTGTTTACCGGCAATTTTCTAAATTACGATTTATTTTGAATAAAATTGAATAAAATATTAAAAAAAATAATTTTAAATAAAGAAGATTATATATATAGATAAAGTACAATATCTTAGTCTTATTTAAAAATAAGATTCAGCGGAATTTATACTATTCCACGAGAAAGAAACTCGCATCATTTTAAATTCCTTCTAATCCGGCCTTTCCCTTTAAGTTTCGACCATTGGTAACGACCTTTGATCGAGTCATGACAGGGACGATCCACGACAACAAGATTAAGACGTCGAAGGACCTAAACTTAGAACCGATCGCACAAATAGAATCCGCCAGTCACTGACTCGAGCCGATTTTGCGGCGACTCTTCAGTTCTCATCTCCGCTGCTTGTTCCGACTTTCCGCCTCTCTTTTCACGGCTTGTCCGGAATAATAAGCACCGTTGACGTCACACCGATACGTACGGCCGACGTGAATCTCATGTGACACATTCGCGCGTTGTTCCCTGCCAAATCCTGCCGGGATCCATATAAATCGTTTTTAGTTATTTGTCGTCATGCGGATCGATGACGCCATTATCGATTCCGGCCTATCGAAAATATTATCTTGGGCTTGATGATATAAAAGGGATTGGCCGGGATTTAGGAGCGACTCGGAGAGAAAGCTTTATGATGCGCCCTCGGCGATCGAGTACGCAACGGTACACTTGTACCTTGCACCTTGTCGTACGTCATTTTCTTACAAGTTTAAAAACGCGAGATACGTTTAAGATAGCGCGTGGAGCATAGAATGGGTCTAACTCAAGGGACCGGAACGTAAGTGATATTTTACAGACTACTCTTGAATATATGAAAAATGTTGGATAAAAGAAAATGTGTTAGTAGCACTATTTCTGACAGTCGGGTAAATTCAAAATGCGGTTGAGAAATTAAGTAATGACGGGGATTGTTTTACGAAGAATGAAAACAAGATATCGATAGTGTGATTTATCTATTTCAGGAAAGCTTGCCGCCGGCCAACTCCGGGGAGGAATCGCGGGAGCATCGGCGAAAGCGGAATTCGCACGAGAGCGACTCGCGGGAACGGCTAACGGAGAAACCGGAGGAGAAGTCGTCGATCGATCTGGCCAGCATCGCCGATTGTTGCTGCATCGGTCCGCGATCGCGGCTTCCGCTCCCGCGGATTCCACCGCCGGTCTGTCCGCTCATCCCGATCACGTCCTCGATCACGTCCGCGACGCCGTCGTGCCTCTCGACCGTCGTCGTCGGCGGTTGCTCGCCGCCTCTTCCTGCTTCTATCGCGAGCGACGCGGAGACGACGCCGACGTTCGCTAATAATAGTCACGGCGCGGTGCAAACGTCGGTGGGGAACATGGGCAGCACCAGCCAGCAGCCGCAGCAGAAGCAGCAGTCACACCACCACCACCAACATCACCATCACCACCACTACCATCAGCAGCAGCAGCAGCAGCAGCAGCACCAGCATCACTACCAACAACAGCATTATCCACAAACAGCGGCGGCGGCGGCGGCGGCGTCAACGTCGTCGTACCCGCCGCCGACGACGACGCCGTCTTCACCCTCGACGTCGCTCGGCTACTCGTCCGGCATCCCGACGACGACGCAGACCGTCTCCGTGCCGCGGCAGCTCGCGCAGTGGACGAAGCATCAGACGCTCAAGCTTCAGGTACTCGTCGAAATCTCGATCATTTGTTCCTTGTTGAGTCTAGTCGAATCATTCGGTTTATTCGATCGGTTGTTCGTCGATCGTTCGTTTCGTTATTCTATCGCTCGCGAGTGGATCGTTTTTTGTTGTTTTTTTTTCGCGATGGGCATTCGATCGCGTTTGTCCATAATCTGCGCGAGGTCCGAGATTCGCGCGTAGACATCCGCGCGAGGTGCAAAAGAGGATCGTCGCAAAGGATACAAGGTGGAGTGGCTTAGGTCCGGAAGACTCTGTATCAGCAGTTCCGAGGTAAGTCTCAAGGTCATTGCGAGAAATTTAATCTCTTCGACGGTAAATACTATCTGCGGCGGGCTCGAAACTATCTTATTCTTAATAATAGATGACAAGATTATTGTAGCGGAGAAAATTTTAATTTTCTTCCCTCTCTTTGCGCGCGCGAAACTATGATTAAAGACATTAATTGTATTGATTTGAAAGAAAGATGTCATTTTCTTTAAACATTTTTAAAATATATAATGTTAAATCTATAAAATATCTAAGAACAAAATTTTTTGTTTCCCAAGCATTCGAAAGATCTTTCAAATTCTCACTGCGGTATAAACATGTTGAAAAAAAAAATATATTTAATATTATTTTATTAACAAGATTATAACATAATTTTCCTTGCGCTTAAAGAAGCTTTATGATTGAACTGCTTTTTCACACTGTGGACGAAAATCTTTTTTTCACTTTTACGAGACTGTCAGAACGCATCCACTTTGCCTCGAAACACTCGCGGCTTCTTCGTGCCAGGAAAATTCGTCGGTTTGCAAAGAGGCTGTGCCAAAATTCACGCTTGATCTTTTCTCACACATATACCCTCCGTCTCGGTTTTCTTCATTTACTTTTTAAAATCGTGCACTCGCGCGTCCGCCCGATTTTTGGATCGCTTCACGCGCAGCGGCGGGCCACCGTTCCGAGGGGGAAAAGATAGAGGCGACGAAAATAGAATATCGCTTCTTTTTCGACTAGACACTTATGTATGCATACATATAAGATGTCCTGGGCCTGCCACTTCGTCACTATTACGTCCGCGCAACATCCTCTCGCGAGCGCGATGCATACTTGTGCGTTTGTGAGAAAATTGCACCGATTTGCTTGGTGGACAAACGCAAAGCAAGTTAGTGCAATTTTTGTCTTCAATTTTTGAAAATTAGGAGGAGATTAGCAAAGAGTATCTCTTTGTATTTATCTTGGAAAATTCAATCAGTGAACAAATCATTTCTCAACAATCGTTTCAGTCAGTCCTAGTCAGATTAACGATAAGATTTATTTCTGATTCAATTCTAATTCAATCTCTAAATGGAAAAAAATATATTTTTTAAACCTAACCAGTTCAATTTCGGACAAAATGGGGAAAAATATTTTTATAAAATTCTCTTTTCTGCGGAATTATTTATCCAATTATTTATTTAATGGTATTAAACATCAGTAATAGGATCACTTTGATATTTTTTAATTAGTAAAATTTTTTAATATCGATACTCTTTCTATTCAATGTTAGTAAAAATGAAACAAAACGTTTTAATTAAAATTTCGAAACAGAATTTATATATGTTTTATTTTAAAAAGGTTGAAATTACAATATAACATTGCATTCCTTGAATTTTATTTCTTATAACTGACAATGAATATAATATAAGTCTGAGAAAAAACAAGATAAATTAATTTTATTTCGATAGTTTGAATTTCTAGTCTAGCGCTATTCAAAATTAAAGATCGCCCAATTAATTCTATCAAACTTTGCTAATATCGTTTCGAGTTATTAAAGATAAATAATTGAGAGTAATGAAAAATAAACATGATTATTTGTGTGTTTTACGAGTCGATTCTGCGTATCTATGCGTATCGAACCGTTATCGTAACTAGGAAATTTATTTGTCTTTCCCTGTCCGGCTATAGGAACCAGCCGTGATAGCGGTGGACCGACTGCACAGGTTTCGCTGGAGCGGGGGCGGAGGAGGAAGCGGCAAGAAGTCCTCTTCCGGCCCCCGCAGCGAGAAGGCCGAGCGC
Organism: Polyergus mexicanus; assembly: GCF_030449975.1. Taxonomy (NCBI): domain Eukaryota; kingdom Metazoa; phylum Arthropoda; class Insecta; order Hymenoptera; family Formicidae; genus Polyergus; species Polyergus mexicanus. Next base: position 164,871 of record NW_027223322.1, on the reverse strand, counting down.
CTTCGCGAGCTTACCGAGAAACTCAAGGGACCGGCACCGGTTCCGCCACCCAGAAGACCGTCGCGGGTCCAGGCTTCCTCCCCTCCTCCGAGCGGATACCAGGCGTCGTCTCAAAATTATCCACAGGTGAGGAATTCCAAACGTCATAGTGACGTTTAGAGCTCGACGTATTCTGTTGCGCACGAACGAGCGATATTTCTCGTACCGGAGTAACTTCCTTTTTCAACATTTCCACACATACGTTTGCTTTAGATATATTGCCAAGAAGAAGAGAATGTCTACTTATTACTATTATCAAATAAATATCATAAATAAAATATTATTATTTTATTATAAAATTAAGTATACGGAGAAATTACATAATTATTTGACAACAATTTATATTACGTTATATTGGATAAGATTTTTTTGACAATGAACTTGCCAATAAACGAGAAAAAAGAGGAAGATCATGATTTTCTATATGGTGCGCGAAATATTTTGTCTTAACGAAATATTTATTTATTATTAAATTTCTTTATATCTACTTATATATAAGTAAGATTTAATAAATTAAAATTATGTTTTTCTAAATTTTAGTTTCATTGAAGATGATTAAGTAAAATATAAATCTCAATATTAAATGTTTAAAATATTGGATCCTTATCATTATAAGAGAGAGAGAGGGGGAGAATAATTATATTTGAATAATTCCGACGTAAGAAATAGCCGATACATCTACTTCTCATTAATGAATCTCAATGCCCATCTTGTCGCTCGTTCCGAGAAGAGTTTTGCTGAACTTCACGATTCGCGAGACGCCTTTGTCACGATTTCGCTGAACTCGGTGCATTCCAAGACGCGTATAACGATGATCGCTCTCTTGTAATCTACACATAAGAGACGCATTCGCAACAAATAATGCGATCGCCATTCTACTCATCATAATTTTCATGTATATATTTTTTGCAATCTTTAAATATATTTCTTCCTATATACAATATAACATCAATGGTAACATCATTACAATATATAACAAGAATTACTCCATATAACATCAAGTTAATTTTAATCGATTTTAAGTCAAAGGTCATCGAAATTTGCGCGATGCGATATCACGTTTATTAATTCTTGTTACGATGTAATAACGATATCACTGATGTCATATAGCAGGATAATTATTAAGGGCAGTAGAGAATAACAGAGATTAAAGGTTATTGAAATGATATTTTAATAATCACGCATCACACACACACATCTATAAATTATTATCTGATTTATTGACTACGTAATATTACGCATCTAATTAAAATCCACCCATAAATGAAGTAGGCGTATGTACAATACAATTTGACGTACAAGAGCATTGCATATTTCTGCTAGATTTATAACTCGAGACACAATGTAAGAGAAGCTTGATTGTACAAAATTTTTGTGGATCTTTTTCAGACAAATTCAAATCCAGATTGCGGACGCTGCGAGGGTCGTCCATCTCATCGCAGCTTTACATACAGCGAGGGCGGTCAACATGGTGGCAACAATCATCAACCTCAGCATCAACAACAAAAGGATCATCCGAAGACGATTGTCCGCAGTGAGAGTGTCAGTGAAGAGCGTCTTAGTGATCGGTCGGGAAACGACGTGTACCGAAAGCCCTGCCACGATTCGAGAAAGCCCTCGAGAACGGGCAGACCCGAGAGAAACAGTGGTGACGTCAGTGACCTCAGGAGCAAACAGAACGCTAATGCAGTGGCGGCAAAACACTTGAGACAGTATAGTGATTCCGTGGTGGACAGTGCTACGAGTGTGAACGATCTGTGCGATAATCTGAATGCCGCTTCCGTCGGCAGCGAGGGGGAGGCTCAGGATGCCATAACGACGTTGGAGCCGCGTGGGCTGCTCGCCTTTCACAGGGCTGGCGCACCCTACAGGAGCGCCTCCTTCGGCCAGGTGGACTTTAATCAAGGTAAGCTTCCGTGTACCGTGACGCTCGGCCAGCCGAGCTCGTTAAGGACGTCCCGAGGTTTAATTAAACCAATTACACAGAGCGAGACTGATGCAGATTATGTTTACCGTAAGATTTACTTCATCGTTATTAAAGTAGGAGAGAAATCCGAGAACGTCCTTGCGCGCAATTAAATCGAGCTCTTAGTTGCATAACTTGTTCGTAAAAGTATAATGTTGCACAAATATTTGTTGTCTTGGAATTTTTCTTCTTAATCAACAATTTACGCGGATTTTCATACCTTCGTAGAATTAAAATAATGCTGTACGGCTGATAGCCTTATATTAGATTTTAACCCTGAACTAAATAATAGTCTCATAATATGGGGTTATATAATGGAGGACTAAAAATAAGAAAGAGGCATAAGTGCGGCTGTCAATAAATTTCAAACTTCTATTGACAGAATTCGTTAATAAAGTATCTCGCGCCCTTCACCTGTATATACACCATTTACTTACAATTAGATCATCATAAAATTGCAATCGTTTTATACACTATCTTTGATCAGATCCATAATATTTTTCATAATAATTTCACTTGATCTAGAAAATATAAACGATGTTATTGAAATAAAAAAAGGAAAAGTGAAAGGAACATTATCTTTTTATATTTATTAATAGTATTATTGTTAATTGTATTGTCAAAACACATATATGTTAAAAAATACATTTTATTATTATAAGAGCAATATATAAATCAATTCTACATTTAAAAAACGTATTACATTAAAAAAAAAATGTCGTTAATCGATAAAATAATACATATAACGATGTATAAAAGCTAGCCAAATTCTAACACCAAAGGCGCGAAAACACGACGCTCGGTTGGCAAGCCGGAAATACTTTACGCTTCCGAAGCAACAAATCTTTCGAGACACCTTTTACGCACGAAAGGCGGCTGCTGCGAGCGCGGATAATCAGGTGCTCCTGAAATATCGTCGCCAGGATTTTCGCGATTACCTAAGTCTCGTCTATCCGCGATTGGGCGTGTAAGCCAAATCTATTTATCAGATGTTTATACGTTGTACAAAGATCAAACATTATAAATTTCATCGAACATTAGTGATTTGTATATTTACATATCCGAAACACGCGTTTCGCAAATGGCATCTAATTTCAATCTAAAATTACAATTTATTACTTTAAACGTTGCATTCCCCAAATCAACTATCAAGTAATTATTGTAGTTTTAATTCATTTAAAGTTACAATTTATTACTTTAAACGTTGCATTCCGAATCAACTATCGAGTAATTAGATTTAATTTGAGAAAAATGTGAAAAAAGTATTCCTCATTTTCTGTTCAGAGGTAATACACGGTATTATGATTATTGATGTAACGAGCGAAATCTGGATAATTTACCAGTTCATATTTTCGTAATTCCATTTTCAACATTTCAAGATATATGAAAATGATATGTACGCTTACATGTATATGCGAGATTGTGAAAACATATTTAGCATAAAAGATATTGATTTGTTCGTATTTGTATCATTGAAAAATGGGATTGGGCGAAATTATTCTGATTTCTTTCTTCGGTCTAACGTAAAGCGTGCGGAATAAAATTTTGTATTGTACACTTTTCTTAACACTTTCGGTCAAAACGCGTCCCCCGTATCTTCGAGATCCCCTCTCGTCTCGCACGGTCTGTTTGTTATTATTGGATTGGTCCACGCACCTCCTCGACCTAAGAGCGCTGCCAAACCTACGTGACACTCGAGGAGGTAATTAGGACTTCCTCCGGTGCTCTCTCATCTCGTAGCTGAGAGACGGCCTCACTGTGTTGCTTGGTGTAAGAGCACTTGAGTTATTATTAAAAACGTTCGCGCGTAATACGCCTTTACAATAGGTCAGGCGGGTAGTATCTATGGAAACTATTCGTATTTATACCAAAATCTCCTTTTTCTTATAATGTCATGATTACAATAGTAATAACGGTTAATGCTTCGGACAGAGGAGATTTAAATTCGCTATATATTCCCTTTCTGTTATTTGTCTTTTTAAATTATTATTTTTCCCCCAAAATTTGTTTATTACAGTTAAGTTAACTCGTTAACTATCGTTACAAAAAGTATTATATTTTTTATACACATATACACATATATAAATTTAATTACAATGCGTTATACTTTTAAAATACTTAAAAAATTTTACAAGATTGAAAATTAATAGAAAATAATATTTATTCTCTAAATACTACGATATATTTAACAATTTTTATCTGCTTAATTGCCCGAGTAATTTAAATCACGTAAGTAATTTTCACAAGAGAGCCGTTTCAATTTCTTAGTACTTATTCTCTAAATAATAAAATGTCAAATGTAATTAAATATTAAACAAATTAAAATTTATAAATTTCTATTTATCATTTTCTATTAATATCGATATTGATATATCGATTATGATAAATATAAATCATTGAATATTTTCTCGCAGAATCTTTTAATTAAGAAATTTCAAAATATCGAAAGCAGAAATAAAACAAAGGATAATCTTATTAATTTTTCATGAATTTCTGCAAAAGATGCAGATTTTACTTTCAGCGCGAACTCGCACCTCTTTCCTCTTCCAGTGAACCGACAGAAAACTCAGCCGATCGTGGCGTTTAATCGCTCCGAGATTAAAGACATTCGCGCGAGCACGTTACCCCGTCGTCGCGGTGATGTCACACCAGGTAGCTCGACGCCCCAAAACAGTCCCAATCGACAGAGTCCGAGGACGTCGACGCCCAGCGTCGACAGTGCCGTCGGTTCTGCCGAAGGTCTGGGTGTACCTCAGCAAGGGAACCACGAGGAGATCCGACCCAGAAGCGACGGCTCAGACAGCTTGGCAACTTCCAGCGCACTCACCAGCCCGGAACCTCTGGTCCCGGAGGTGAATGAGACGAGGGTCGATCAAACGGACGCGGCGGCCGTTGAGTCGATTAGCCACGAGTCGATTTACCCGATTGTCGAAGGAAACATCGTGGAGGAAACCGTTCAAAAAGGTTAGATTTGAAGGATACGATAAATATGTGTATAGATATTTTATATTTAGTTTTTCAAAAACAGTTATAAATGCCTTTAGTTTGAAGAAAAGGAGAACTCTTATTTCTTATCTTTATCGTGTTAGAAATATATGTCATTTATTTAATTTTAATATTTAGAGAAAAAGCTTAAAATATAAATATATATATATATAACATTATACACAATTGTGTACGATTTTATTATTTTATTATTATATTTTACGGCACACGCATAAACACACTTTATTTTATTTTGTTTTATCTTAATTTAGATTTGATTATATTAGCAGATAGTAATTTCTAACTGCGGTTATTGTTTTAACAAGAAGCATCACGCGCTCTCAGCATCTTATTGTTAGTGCAATCTCTCGAAGAAAACAACGGCTGATAGTTCGGAATCCCAAAGTTGTTAGAGAGTAAAGTTTCCTCTTGCCGGTAGTGGATCGATTGTGTGCGTAAAAGATATCTCAATAGGATATAAAACGGAAATACACTCGCGCGTGGGAGTCCGCGTGCGCGAGCAAGGAATCTGTTTGCCTGAATTTCGAGCGTTAACGGGAAAACAGGGGAAACAATGGAAACGCAGGAAACGGACGAACAAGGCGAGGAAACACGGTGGTACGCGACGGGTGTAGTGTCGTCATCGGTTAAGAAATGCGCGCGTCAGTTCATCATTTATTGTGAATAGCGCGAATTCCAGCCGCGAGTGAATGCGAGCGCGCGTGAAGTCATCAATGAAGATGGCTATAACTCAATGACGCTCAAACATCTATTTCCACTCTCTGGCACTCACCGTTCTGAAAATAGTGCCGCGCAAAATAACATGGAACTTACGTGCACCTTTGTACCCGTGCTCCTGTCGATGCACCCAAAATAATCCCCGTCTCTCTCTCTCTCTCTCTCTCTCTCTCTGATTCTCCTCGACCCTCGCTTCGTTCTTCATTTTATATCGTTATCCCTCGACATCGCGAAATACATGACCGCCTGCCTATTCGATTCGACGACCACGAAATGAGCTCGATTCCGAGCTCGATCGGATCCGCATCGATCAATTCTCGCGCGAATCAATCTGTTTAGACTGATATAAATCGACAAGATGTTGAAACGATTCTACATTATTGTCGAATATGTCAATTCAAAGAGAATACATAAAAGAGTACATAAAATAAAAGTTGATTAATTTACATATAGTATCGGAAAAAGATATAAGAATTTTTCTAGATCTAAAACTATTAACTTTTTAAGCTTCTAGCAGAGCGCGTGTATGTGTGTGTGCTTCTCTCTCTATTCTTATATTCTAGTCTTAAGATATATATCTGAAAATATAGTTTCAAAATAAACAAATGTTTCGGAACAATCTCACTTTATGGCTCTGCACAAAATACATTTGGCTCATTGAAAGTTTGGAATTTGAAGATGAAACTTGTTCAGTTTCAATACGAATCTCTCTCTGATCGTCTTTTATCGAATATCGATCAGAATTTTTTATCCATTTTTGACAAACGATAATCGGATAAGAATGATAATGACACAACGATGGTTTTTAGAGACCAGAATAGAGCCGCACGAGGTGATCATCACACCACCCCCGGAGGAGCCGCGTCTGAGTCAAGCGAGCGAAGGCAGCGAGGCGCCGAGCGAGACGCCCTCGGAGACGTCCTCGCCATCCGGCAAGGCAAGACGATATCGAGGCGACACTAGCAAGAGAAGAAAGGGCGTGTACATAACTCAATGGCCAGAGCCCTTGGACGCGGACAGGAACAAGCTGTCGGCTCAGAGCAGCGAGGAGAGAGACGAGCCACCTGCGACGCCCAGCGATCTGTCCGACTGCGAGGGCCACACGCCTCGAAGGTAACCGGAGAACCTATGCTTGGATCCATCGAAATAGAACGGAAGTGCGCCTGATACGCAGACGCGCAGATCTAACATGCTCACAAACTCGCGTTAATAATAGCCTTAACGAAATAATTACGGTTTCACGTGTGAAGGAAGAGTAAAGTTGCGTTTCGATCTTTGGTTGATTTGCCTTCTCTTTTCGCGCGCGAAATTTTATATATCAGCAAATTTAGAAACGTTAATATTATTAAATTTGAAGAAGCAAATGTGCGCACAGCATTCGAAAAATTTTCCCTTACTTTTGGGCGAAGAGGCGTAAAATATTTTTTCCTACCTACCCAAAATTTTCATTTTATTCTCAAGATTATATCTGATTCGATTCCTCTGATTTATATACATATATATATATATATATATATATCAATCTGTAATTATTTATGTAAAAATGATAAAGTTCTCTTTTTTATTTCCAACCAAGGTACAGCAAGAGACCCCTTCGCGGGCCCTACGGGCAGATGCTGGAGGCCGAGATGGCGAAGCCGCGTACCGCCGACATCGCGCTCGACGAGGGTCTTCGTCCTCGCAGAAAAATCTCGGCGAATCTCTCATACAACGCGAGCGGTAACAACAACAGCGGCTCCGAGCCGCCCACGCCCTGCCATCACCGGACGACCTCCAGCCCGACTAAACTCGAGGGACTTCCGGGGCCGAGTCCCGAGCTGCTCGCGGAGCTGCTGAGAGGGTCCTCGGAGAGGGTAGCTCGCGCACCGGCGCATCGAAACGTGAGTCAGATTATCTCGCTTCGATATAAATTGTCGGTTACAATGCCCCGGCTACATTTCGCCCATTTTTCGCGATACGACGGAGATAAGCGCGAGGGAGGGCCGTAAAGTATCCGCACGTTTCGTGCCGTGCATTTGTTATCGAGACATTTGATGCATACACAATGTGCACGTTTCTCTTGATTAATGAATGAGCAATTTCTTTGGAGAATTGCATTTTTTTTTGTCTCTGCTGAAAATGCAATGTCACCGTATATCTCGCATGATATGGAACACTTTTAATCGAGCGTGCCGAAAAAAGCGCGACAAAGAAAAGAAAGAAAGAAAGAAATTGATATTAGCTTTGTAAATCTTCACTATGGTTCATATAAAATAATACGCGATCTCTTAATATCTAATTTACTAGGTAAAATTTGCTGAGACAAAATATTTTTTATAAATAATTTTATAATATTGCTAATAAAATGTTTTAACATTTGCCGAATCATAAAAACGTGTATCTTTAAGAGATAGCTGCTTTAATAATAGCTAAAGAAAAAAAAAAAAAAAAAACGAGTATAGCGTTACTCATTTATTTAATATTTTTATATATCTCTCCTTTGAGAGAAGTCAATTATTTATACTCTATATGTACAATTAGCTATATAACTGATTCTCGACATATGACAAGCTCTTTTCGCGTTAAACGAATAAATGTTTGGACGAGGCACACATTTCGCTCTAAATACGAGGCATGAATACGAGCCAAAGAATTTTGATTCTGTTCCTTCCTCGAATTTCGCTCCTCTTCTAAATACAAAAATGCCTGTGATCGGGGTTATCTCGTCGTATCTCTCTGGCTCGTGCATCGACGTTGTAACATCTGGCCGAGAGACCACACGAGGGAAGCGCCGGTCGAAACTGATGTGAGAGATCCCCGATGTTCGGGTGAAATGGATAGCCGCGTTCGTATTCGCATGCTTATTCGACTCCAGCGCCGAAAACATAATCTAATAATAATGTACGGTCATATTTCTCGGATGAGTCTGTGCCTTGGCCAGTGCACTCGAGGTTGGTGTAGCGTCTCTACGCGATTCCGGTACGACGGGGGTGTACATGCGGATATTCCTAACGGGTTAGGTGTATCCGGGCACCGACACGATAATTCGTTTGCCGCCATCATTTCGGTACAACCTTCGCGACCTTGTGCGACACATGCGCTCATCATTTTGAATTTGGTGATTCTTGTGGATTTCCCGGGGTTTTCCCGGGAAATTATTCCTATAACAACTATTTTTATTAATCAAAAGACTGTGCAAAATTAAAAATCTACATTCATGCAACAGATTTTTGAAGAAAATTTTATTTCTCGCATATTTTAATATTGAGTCACTCTTATAGTAGTAACAATACTAACAATAAATAGGGAAACTCTTATAGTCATTTTTATTTACTACTTTATTCTTAATTTAATGATATATTAAGTTTGTGTGACTTTGTGAATAATTAAAATTAAATCTATTATAAAAGACACATGAAGATTATAAATACAATATATTAATTGTTATAGTAATAATTATCATATCTTTTTTCTTGTAAGTTAATATACACATATTTTTCTTAAATATGCTCAATGTATTTTTTGGGGCGACTCGAAAGTTAAAGAAACTCTCTTTGGAATTTAAACTGAAAATATCGTAGCGGTAACACTGCGAGAAACAAGAGAAATGTTAGAATATTTATCCATTTGCTACTACATTTTAATTTACGAGCAAATATTATATGAAACTGAACCGATTTGAATCTTTAGATTATATTTTTTTTACTAAAAAGAAGAACTTAAAAAGAATTCAAATTTTGGCAATATTGAGATATAATTTTTTTTTAAAACTGTGTTTAACATTTTCGACAGCTCAATTATGTGTGCACCAATTCTGACGTATATTTCGCGGTAAAATTTTACGCAATTTTGATGAGCTTTTGTAATGTATATGTTTTCCACCGTTATTTATCGTCTAAAAAAAAAAAAAAAAATAATAATAAAGAACTACGACAGCGATGGACTTATTTTAACCACAAGTCATTGGCGGCTGCAAATAATATATCGCTTAAAGATCTCGTCGATAACGTAGTCATGTTCTCGGCTCGGGTCGATTAAAAGCCAAATGGATCTTTATGCAGAAATTAAAAGATTCATTCATGATGACAGAATATTGCTGAAGAGAATTTGTTAAAGAATTTCTTTTTACACGATTGTGCAAGATATTACAAATAAATTTGCAGATATGCAAAAATATCGATCCAATAAACGAGGATGCGTCTCTCCTTATCGGAGAAAATATTTCGCGAGTTTCTTCATTGGGATTTAAAGCGCGAATGAATCTTGTTCAAAGAATTTCTATCGTATTGTAACGATGCACACACGGTGGAAATTAGTCGTGTAAAAGAAAGCAAAGTTGTGTCGTTGAGAGAAAGCAGCATTGTTTATGTGACGCGAGGTGAAATGCATTAACGATGATACAATATAGCTTGGCATCCAGTTATAGTCCTCGCAAGCTAAATTCTGTATTTGACCAGAGAGCTAATAATTTTTCTTGTGTGTGTGTGTGTGTTTTTTTTTTTTTTTTTTTTTTTTTTTTCATACATGGTGGGACAAAAGTGCGGACGAATTCGTAGATGCGGTAGATACGCGGCATTTGTACGCAGTCGCGTTCCCATCGGAGAGATCAGCGACCTATTTCTTCCGCGGATACGGGAGACCATCAGTCGACGTCATGTTTACCGCTGACGTCATTACGCCCAGGCACATCGTGAATTTGCGTTCCATTCATGAAATTCCCGTCGGACGTGGGGAATGACGTAATACTAAACACCTACCGTCATCGTGTAAAATCGCTCATAAAAGCACGCTTGAGTATTTTGTAAGATTCTTTTTAATTTTTCGCGAAATGATTTTACTTTTTATGCACAGTTATACATATAGTTATGCATTCTCATCCTCTCAGAGATGAATGATTATTACAATATAAAGATACACATCGAGATTTTCAAGATAAAATGTTCATTATCTTATATTGTGGCAAAAAAACATAATTCTTAAATAATTTTATATTAAACACGTAATTCTACTTTTTCTAATTATAATGTATTATTAATAAGGAGATTATATTTTCTGATTGTGTAATGTAAATAATTTCGAATCTAAAATTAACACGAGTTGTAGGCAAATCCTATTTTTATATTTTATATTTATTTAAATTCTTGCCGATATAACCCAGAGATGAATATTCATATCATTTGATCAATCGTTCATTAATTAATACTGAAACAACAAATGCGGCAACTAATGCACGTCTAATAAGTATTTCGATGGCTCTATTCTTGGAGTAGTAAATTTTCCTGTAAACGTGACGAAAGTAACATATGCGCGTGCGATGTATCAGGAATACAAATTCTCTACTTTATCGATAACATTATCGGTGTGTGGAAGTTCAGAGAAACCGCGGTCCAAGCGAGACTCGGACGCGGAATTTCGACGCGTGCGAGAAAGCGTGTCGGCGCGAGAGATACACACCGTGGAATAATGAAAGGCCTCTCGGCCGGCTGTAAACTTTCGAACAATAGCGTAATCGTGGTTCTATCGACTGTTAAAAGGTGTGGACGCGGCTAGGCATGTGGGTGGTATCGGTAGGTACGGGCGACTTTTATTGCCCCCCCGCGCTTGTGTATCAGTCTCTCTCGGTAGACCGTAAAGGAATCTCGTGCACGCGCGATATTAAATCGCGCAATTACAATCGTCCGATACAACGACATGCAACAGGGGTCTCTTAAGCAAGCTCCTCCTAACAAGAGCTATTTTAATATCAAAATGGCATAAAAATGTTACAGACTCTTACTTTGGTATTCTTGTACTCTTTTAACATATACAGGACTCGGTTATTTTAACTTACGACTTTCGTTAATAATAGTAAAATAGGAGCGTGTGTGTGTGTGTGTGTGTGTGTGGATATAAGCTACATACCTATTATATTTTTAGACAATGTTATGTTTTTATTTGTAGTAGATTATTAAATATTTTAACGCATCTGTAATAAATTTGCTTAAATCAAGACTGAGAAGAAAATTGTCAATTTAAAGTCAGATGTTACAGAATGTGACTTTGGTTGACTTTTCGCGAAGCGCCCAAACGGGAATAGAAATTATAAATCGGCAACGCGATGCTTTCGCAATATCTCGCGACATTTCGATCGGATCGAAGAATGATCGCGAAACGGCAGCATGATGCGATGATCTATATGCGCGATCGCGTGGTGGACCAGGATGTTGCCGGATAAATCTATGAATAAACCGATGAGTGCAGGGCAAAATAGTAGTTGCGCTATATTCGCCCGCGTGGCACGTTACCGGGAAATATTTAAATATTTAGCTTACACGGGATGCGTATACATAAACCACTTGGCCGCGACTGATGCCTACGATTTCGCAAGCGCGACTACTCGCCGTTTGCGCGATATTTAATTCGATCGGATCGACCCGAAGATCGCGCGCGAGGCGATCTTCTGCTCGTTGTGAGTAAACAGAATTGCATTTCCGAGTCGTTCGGACCATTGCCCGTCCCGTAAATGTATGCACGTAACTTTATTACTAAGTACTAAGAGCAAGTTATTTGTTCGTTTGCACGTTTGCGCGATATTTTATATCGTTTACGCATTTTCGCGTATATTCTTTAAAAAATTCCGAAAGCCAATTCGTTTTAACATCGTCTAAATCTGACTAAAAAGCTTTCTTTTACTTAAACGTATTATATATACGTATTATCTTTTATGTCATACGACAATATAATATTTTTGGATAGCAAAAAAATGTTGGAAAGATTTCTTTAACGACTCGAAAACGAATAAGGCGCTTGTCAAGTTAGACCGCAAGAAATATCTGATTTTATATTTTTATTAAGTATTTTATAAATTACGTATGTATTTTTTTTCTATCTTGAAGATACTTAATAATTTAGAAATAATGGAAATAATTTTATATTAAAAGAAGCTTCGTACACTCATACATAAAGTTATTTCGGATTAATTCGGATGGATTACGGAATTCAACGCGCGCTGCACAATGCGTTGCATTCTACAGCAACTTGATAAACTTGCTAAATGCGCGTCCGAAAAGTACGCAGCAGCATTTTGATGCCCGCCACAAATCTGGGCGCAGACTAAACAAGCGTCGTCGAAATAAATGTGGATCGCGGAATGTTGCAAAAATGCGCACTCATAGAATAATTCAGAGAGTGTACATGCCAGGCCACTATCACGATCGCATTCCGGGCGCCGCGAAGAAAAATCATCAGCGTTTTACCCGTCTCGATGGCCACTCTTAAAGATCGACGCCGACCTCTGATGTAACTCCCCCGCCGTCACATGACGTTCTTACGAGTTTTACTTAATCCTTTTGTAATTCGTATTGAGAGAGAGACAGAGAGAGAGAGAGAGAAATTTTTCCTTTAAAGTTTTTCAAGAAAAATTAAAATGATTTAATGAGACACATCACTTTATTTTTCTATTATTATTATTTCTAATTTATTTTTGATATAATAATTTATATGGAAATATGTGTTATTCTATCTTTCTCTTTGTCTCTCAATTCCGAGCATATTTATATATAATCCTACTGTAGGAGAGTAAAAAATAAAAAGATTTCCACGGCTTTTACCGTTTTTAACGATTTTATAGTCTTTTTCCAGGATTAAAAAAATTAAAATAAAGATTAGTATTGAAAAGATTTTTCCCTCTGTTTCGTAACGATTTTCATTAAAAAGCGCAGGTGACGGAAATTGATGCCTATTATCTGCTGAAGAGAAATGGATTCACGAGCTTATCGATTTTTCGTTCGTTTGTCACGATGGTTAATATTGTAGAAAAGCGCGCATCTCCGTGAAACGGCAAAACCAACCGGTCATTGTTCTCGTGTACTCTCGGTCTGCATAAATTGTATGTTTAATTTACTTAACGGAATCCTCACATGGACGAGTTTATTCGAACGTAAATCTAGGTACTGCCATATGATGCGGCGAGAAAACATGCGAACGAACTTATAAGCCAGTTATAAATTAGATCTATTACTTGAAAGAATAAAATTACGGTTACGCGCGCACGCTAAAGATTTAAGAGCCTTAGTCCAGATCGAGCTTTGTCATAAAATCGAAGTCCGTCTGCCGACGAACGTGCGACTTAAAATTAAATGTGATCATCGTTCGTTTAAATAGTTCGCCAAGTTCAAGTGCGTCGTGAATCGTGCACACTTTTACTTCACTTGTACTAGATATTTCACGATCATTTTAATTTAATGGAGAAAAATTATTGTTTGCGTACAATCTACATAAATTAAAAAAAAAAACGATATCTTTGATATTGTCAGTAGAGGTTTCTCTCTTTCTCTTTTTATCGATGAAAATTCGAAGAGATTCCAGAAAATATTTTCTTAAATTTCTCACATAGCATCCTATCCGATCCTTCGACAAACGGAATAATTTAGTAAAAATTAATTTTAGAGTACTTTATTTCGATCGTCACTTAAAGCTGACATTAGAAACCTGTTGCACGACGGCAAGGTTCGAAATGGTTAACTCGGCATTTCAATGCAAGGTCGCGTTGCGAGACCTCGTCCCCTTCTTCGTAGGACAAGAAGGGAAAGGGCGACAGGAACGGCGGTGCAGCATCCAGGATACAGCAAAGCGTGTGTAAAATCCACGTGAAAAGTACGCGCCGGCGTCCTGACGTGCGCGCGCGCGCGCGTTTGGCTTCCGTCCTCTCCACCGCTGTTATTCTCTCGGGCATCGATCAGCTTCCTGATAGCTGTGCGACGGGTCCGCCAGTTTCAGGCGTAACGCCGCGTCTGGCTGTTGCTCGTCGCGGAAAAGCCACAGCTTGCGGAATCGCGATGCCGTCGCGATTGCTCTCCCGATAACGCGTTTGGCAAATTGGACGTGTACGCTCACAAATATTCCGATATCGTTCGAAACGATTTTAAAATTTTTCTTCTCTTCTCTCACGATGTTAAAATTCAGTAAACTAATAATAATAATAATTTGTGCGGTGTGATGCTGCGACAGCAGGTAGCTAGCAGATCGCTCGACGTCGATCATCACGAGTGTCTCGTCTTTAACAATTTTAAAACATAAAAAATTATATTTATTCTTTTTCGATCGAAATAAAATCTTTCAGTATTGATAATAAATATTAATAAACATATAATATAATTATGCGGATGCACGCGCGCGCGACAGATTGACGTGATCATTGCATGATCATTTTTAAATCTGTACCTTATAATTAACATTGGGTATTATTCATTCGGGAAAGCAGAGGAAAATATCCAAGCAAGTCGTTAATCGCAAGAAGCAAATTTGAATTTAATTAATAAATTTGAATTTAGTTAAATTTTTCTCGTGCGAAATATTTTGATCGAGGTATTTATTTCGCGCGCATTTTGTGTAGCAAGATGATGGACTCACAAGCGGATAATACAATATATTTCTATCCGAAATAACAATTTTTCTAGTTATTTCAATTTGCTATAATACTACGCAACAGAGAACTAGAGCGAATTGAATAATACTCTCTCTTCTCGAATTAAATATTCAATTCTTAAATAAAAATGCATCGAAAATATAAACAGTTTCAAAAAATATAGCATTTTTTACGGGAAGAAAAATTTCACGGAAAGAGAAAATAAAGTAGATCTCTTTTTTTTTTTTTAGCGAGATCCTGGCGATTCTATTGCTTCTTTAAGTGGACGGAAGCAACAATCGTCTGATTTGGATGTATTACGCACGCTCCTTTTTCTCTCTTTCTCTCTCGGCGAGAATTCAAGTAACGCGGGCGCAATTACAGGCGCGTCGCGACGCTTCCGTCGCGTGTAACAGGTTGTAATTTTATTCGAGCCTCGTCGGCGAGCAAATTCGCGTTGAAAGTGTTTACTTGCGATCGTATGGTATTCTAGGGCGGCAAGATGGCACGTGGATAAGTACTTATAAGCGAACGATTCTAAACACGACAGGCTATTGTCTCTCATTGTCTTACAAACTTTCTTCTCTTTTTTCAAATTCTTTGACTTCTTCGAGATCGATTCTCTTTTTTTAAAGAAACTTATCGCAATACTTTTTTCTTCATAACTTAAATACCTTGCTGATTAGAGACTTTTAAAATTAAAATTCTGTCAACACAAATTTTATTTTAATATTGTATAATGAAAAAAATTACAAGATCTCGCGTTATATAATATAATGTATTTATATCTTTATAACTTTATTTATTTAATATTTTTATTGGTATTTCTATAACAAACTCTCAGATTATAATGTTATTAAACATAATGTTATTACGATAAAATATTATTACGATAAATATTATTACAATGAAATTAATTAAATATAGTAAAATCTTTTATTTTCATCGCTATAATTTAATTCATTAAATTGTCGAGGTTTTTACTTATTTATACCATAATTACATAAGCATTTGAATTTAAAAGAGTTTTAAATCTGCATATTTTTTTCTGACAAAAAAAACAACTGTGCTATCTCTGCCGATTGTAACGAAAGAGCGATATATATATATATTATTATATAAAAACTATTATTATTAAAAATAGATTATATTATTTAAAAAAATTGCTTGCAACATTTTGTTCTGATTTTATCTTACTGTTGCTGAAGATGGTTGCTGAAAGAACTCTTAACCATTCTGTGTGCGTATTTAGGAGCAAATCGAATAATGTCACTTTATATCTCGAGAAGACTTCGCTCGGAAATCAACTTGACTCTCTTTGTTTGACAGTCAGAATTTAATCTTCCACGTGTACTTCAGTTTATCTTATTAATGCCGTATATATATATATATATTTTTTTTTTTTAAATGTTATAACACGCGTCGTGCAAGTTTAATCGAAGAATTATTAAATCCGCGTTCGAATGTCAGGACCATATGGTTTCTCTTTCGACATGTTCCAGTATCAGGAAACGTGCGTTTCCTCTTTTTGGTGTCACGGTCACGTTACACTGAATACTTCTTCCTGACCTTGTCTCGTCGAATTTGCTGAAAACTTTGCAAATTGATCACACCACTGCGATGAATCTTATGATACTTTTTATACGAATCATTTAAAAATCATTAAAAAATGGCATATTATTCATTAAAGTTAATTAATTTTCTACACATTGGCAGAGTTTATCTCTCAAACAATGATTTTCAACAATATTATACACACAATTAATACCAATCAGAAAGCAAAGATTCGCGGAACTATGTTCTGTACACATTTATAGTGTGTCACGAATTGTCATGGAAAAATTAATTAAAAAATTTCGACAAACTGTTCTGTCTGCAAAATATTTATTTGTCTTCTACCGCATATTGTACATATAGCTCGTATAAAATTAAATGTTTGCTTAATAAAGTATTAGCTTTAATCTAATGGAATTACGCGGTTATGACAATAAAGTCAACTGCAATTCACAAAATCACAAATGCGATTGAACTAAAGAATAAGATAATCAATTTTTTTTTTCTACAGAATGATAAGGAGACATGCAAAACAGGTTTATAATTTCACCACGAGATAGATATGCAGGTTTTTTTTTTTAAATTCAATCGTACTGATAAAAATAGTACTAAGAAACTATTCATAAGAATAAAAAGGAAAGTGTAATAAAACAAATTTAATAAATAATATAAATAATAAAAGAAACGCATGCACGAATTACGGGATATCCAGTATATTGTAAAAAATTCATACGCAGCTTATTCGCCGAAAGATATTGATTTTAATTACGTGCTTTCATCTCTCCTTGAGATTAACACGAAGGTAACGAATCTGATTGTGAGACTATTTGGCATAAGGATAAACCGCGGAGAACATTTATGACATAACTCCGCATTAATTAGCAAAGAGAGCTTATATGTAATTAAGCGATCGTACAATGAATCATTATGTTCGCGCAACGGGATCAAGCAAGAGGTCATGATCGATCGCGCGCGCAATCGATTCTGTAATCGGACGAGACTTGGGGTGGCATGAGGAAAAACCGGAGCGTGAAAAAGCGAGAGAGAGAGAGAGAGAGAGAGAGAGAGAGAGAGAGAGAGAGAGAGAGTGAGATGGAGTGCCGTGGATGAGCTTACAAGCTCAATCGGACGGGGGGTGCGGGAGTCCTTAGTCACGGCGCTAAATATAACGGGCGGTCGGTCAGTTCGTTCGTAAACGAACGTAAAAGTGCTCGACGCGCGATCGTCTCGAAAGCTCCGCTTCGTGCAAACCTCCACGAGCTTTTAAAGAGGCGCGACCATTTTTTCTTCGACACGCGCGTCTTGTCTTTAGATGCGACGCATATATGAACGGCGATGTTCTTTTCCATTTTACATATTTTTTTTCAATACCGATCACTTTGATGATCGATGTTCTGGATTCGAGATATCGGATATCTTTCTCTCCTTTAATTTCTGTTTTTCCTGACCTGATGAGTATTAGAAATTGCGCGAGAATTATTTATCTAGCAATTCTTATGTTAAAAATAAAAATTTTTACGCATACTTTTGTTTTTGATTTCTTGGAAGTTTCATTAAAAATATATTTTTAAATATATTTTTGAAATTGTTTATCTGAAAATGTTTATGTTGAGAATGAGGAATTGGAAATATACGACAGATTTTCAATGCTTGTCACTCGTGATGATCGATATATTGGTGTCGAAAACTTATGCCATTATTACAATAATTTAATAGAGAGAGAAAGAAAAAACAATTGTAATTTATTTTGAACAAACTTATATAAAATAAATAAAACTCTTGTGAAATTCGTAAAAAGAGTACGAATATAAATTATATAAATACTATTCTTTCGATGCAGTTTACCAAAGCGAGAAGCCTTGAGCGCGATCGAGAAAACTCGTTGGGAAAGCCCCGGAATAAAACGTTTGAGGACGGCACACATTTACGTACGGAAAGCGTAAGAGTTCGGCTTTGATTTCGGCGTTTCCGCTAAGCGGAGAAGGTTGAAGCGATAGTCCGGAAATACGCGAGTGAATATTTTGCGTCGGCCACATTTCGCGTGCATCGATTCCGCGAGGATGCTATGCGAGTAAGGGTGCATCCGCGCTTACGAAATCTCAATACAGGTGGCCTATGAGGATGACAATGAACGCTGATCGCAAGCTCATCAATCAGCCATCGTTGGACAGCGAGAATAACGAACGCGTCATCACTGAACGCGTGGGTAGTTTTCGTTTTCGACGTTTATATTAACTTGGCAGGCGGCTAATTTTGAATGAAAAAACATTGCAAATACTTTGAGTAAGCGCGTTGAGTATGTTCTTTTGACGTATTACGCGCGTCGCAAAAGTTTGTAAAAGAAAATTTTTTAAGTAACCTCAAGTGTCATATTTGAAAATCAGATAGATTTTCTTTTCTCATATTAGCTATCCTTCTAAATGTTTTGAGAAAAGAATGTATTTGTTTTATCCACTTATATTTTTTGCGAATTAAACGTATATAATGAAAAAAATATAGAAAAAAGAAAACGCGAATGTAAAAGATGTAACTAGGAAAAAGAGATGTGAAAAAAAAATTGGTAATGATAAAAGATGAAGACAATGGCGAAAGATTTCGAGGTGGAGTGCGCGTGATCTATTACACCGTGTATTAAGTAATTCATGATTAAAATATCATCGATGTCTCTCGATGTTGACATAATCTGTCAGTATCGACGCATTGTTCCTATTATCCTCCGCGATCCGTATCCATGGGACGTAATATCTTGCGATTTGTCGTTTACATTGCATAACGATCATAATCGCCGAGCCTCGTCATAATCATACACGTGAATTATTTCGTAAGCGCACGTGCGAGCTTCATCACGAAACGCGACGCGATGATAATCGAATGACAGCTATGTATGTTTCCTCTTCTCCTCTGTCTCGATCAAGCGTTTCTTTCTCTTTCAACACCACTTGACAAATATTTCAATAATCGTCTCTTTTTTTTACGCGCAGGACACGAGAACTCATGTGGTCGTGGAACTTTACGACACGGAACGATCCTACGTGGAGGCGCTACAGATACTAGTCAATGTGAGTATTAATGATTTTAGATAAGACTTTAGAATCAGATTTTTTTAGAAGACACGAGAAATAAATATTTATAAAATAAATAATATATAAATAAATATAATACCTATATAATAATATAAATACAATATTATAAAAGATAATATAAGAAATAATATAAAATAATATAAAAGATATTTTCTGTTTGATGTGTGGTAATTAAATTGTAAGTAACAGAAACTTTAAAGATTTTTTTTGATTTGTACAGCGATATTAATCTATATATACATACAATATATATATAGCTAAATACGAACCTTAATATTTGACATAGTTTTCTCCAAAAAATAGTACAGATTTTTAAATATTTGTTATTATCGAATATATTTTTTAATTAAATTCTTTACAACTTTGAAATCTTTGTTAGAATACGTAAGAGTAAGAGGAGAGAGATAAATGCAGACAAATTAATTTTCTTCAAAAATAATACTCTTTCCGGATTGGATTGATCAAGAGAAGCGCATTGATCGATCTCTCAAGTCGCGTTGCAACGTCAGAAGAAACGTTCAATCGATGCGTGTCGGAAACTGCGATTCGTCCTTGCATCTTGTAAACAAACAATCCCGTTCGTTTACTCTCTCCGCTCTAGCGAACTGTTGCTAGTTTGACCCAAGCACGCCGTCTCTTCGGCCTGTTGTTTTCATTAAAATTTCCATTCCCGACTTCATTCTTCGCTAAACACCGGAAATAAAGTTAAAATATCAGGTCGTAGCAAATATTATAGTTACGGGAATCGATTGCATAATATTGTATTCAGAATGCATTAGCAATTATACACGTATCGTTGCTCTCATTTCGAGAAGTGCTTAGACGTTAGTTAAGAAACTCGTGTATGTAGAAAAATGACTTGGGTGTGCTGACTTGGAAATATTTTGATCGAATAAAAAGTTTTGGAAAAAGTTCGGTTTATCTTTGACCTCGCCCCTCGTATATGAGAAATCTTTATTCGTACATTCAAAATGTACGTAAATTCTTCTAACAGACAATTCTTTGTGACAATTGACAGTATATTTCAAGGTGGCATTAAATATAACAAAATTGCCGTCCTCCTTACCAAGGACGCTTTCAAATGTGCTCGCTATTTGATTTTCAGCGCATTATTTGGGTCCTTCGTCTGAATATATTTTGTTTGAGCGGGGAAATGCATCTAATATTTGTTGAAAGGTGTTCCGCAAAATTGATTACTGGATCATACGAAGAAAATAAAAGGCAATCAGGAGCTTTGTTTGATTACTGGATGATGTGCAGGATGAGTTTATAAGTAAATGCGCGTGTCAAGGTATCGCTATCACGCGAAATGATAATTGCGTTACTCATTTAAATCTACAATATTTTCCGACGCGGATATTCTGCATGCAGAATGTTCCAGTTCACGCGTCCACATCTTTTTATCTCTTTTGCGCTCTTTATCTCTAACTTTACTGAAATTAAAAGCTAAAAATACTCCAGCCATAGAATCTTATGACTTATACGATTTTTCAAAATGACACAAATTCAATTTACGACAAGACGTACTAGTGAAAAGTATAAAAAGTATAGAAATAAAATAATATAAAAGTAAATCTAGATGAAAAGTATAAAACTTGAATCATAAACGTGTAATGTGTTTAAAATCTATAAAATTTTGAACGCGTTTAATTTTATTAAAAGCATATAGAGAATTGCCTTTCTCTTGCGATATCTTTCGAAATTTATGAAGTTCTTTTAAGCACACGGGATCTCTCGTAATCGGAAGTGCGATGATTTGAGCACGTGTGCAGCGCGAGACGCGTCACATTAACTTGCAACGTGCTCCGTATAGTTGTAACAATTATATGGACTGTAATTGATACTTCAATAAAACATATCTGGACAAACATTGGCTATAAGACCGATATTGAGGCCAATCTTCGTTTTAAATAATTAAGCGTACCACGCTAATTGCATTGCTGTTTTGCAGCGCGGAATAATCATTGAATCAAGCAATTAAGATAATTAATGCATAAAGCGATAAAGCTATCAGGAAATTATATGCTACTTTATTGCATGATTTTATTCGAGGACACCTCTCGTTTTGCCAATTATCAACGTAAGCTTTTAAACGAAATTATCATTTCTCGATCTAAACCTTTGATAATAAGAAAAGCTTTTGCGACATTCTTTCGAGGCACACACATGGATAAATAATTTAAAATATTTTAAAAGTATGTGTGTCGCGTATTTTTCAAATTACACACATTTTAATATTACATTTGACATTTTTATATTTTCCACATGTATATTAAGTTATTTTTTAATTAACATAATGAAAGAAAAATTTTATTTTATTATTTTTGAATGTTAAAGGGCAGGATAAAAAAAATTAAAAGAACAACACGCATGCAACATTAAAAACATACATTGAATTAATTACTGAGTAAATTTAATTTAATTTAAAAGTAAAGAAATATGTATATAAATAAAAAAGATATATCCTATAATACTTTAATAAAAAAAAAAATATATATATATATATATTTTTTTTTTCATAATAGTGGTACAGGCTAGCTTGATTGTCATATTTTATAAACAACGCGGCTGTGTGCCGAAAATTCTTGTCGGCGTGTTCGCCGATTATTTAACAATGACCTTGGAACCAACGACGCGACAAGGGGTCTCGAATTTTTCACGTCGCCGTACGATGTAGAAAAAAATATGGGAATGGTGTCGTCACGGAAGAGTCGCACAAATAAACGTGTAAGACATATTTCTCGCCGCCGTCGATTACGGTATCGACGCGCGTTGACGTTAATCGAATTTAACTTATTTCTTGGTATTCAAATTCTATTATTATTTAAAGTTTGTAAAATTCATGGGGCCTTTTTCATCTCGAAGAACAAAGAATCGAGCCGAAGGCTCCACGGTAAACACGCGAAAACACTTTGTCATAATTTAAATCTTATTGTCTTATTGTCTAATCTTATCATTAGGAAATTTCTTTTGCCAGATGATACAATTTTTTTTGGCACATTCAAGTTTTCTTTCCTATTTCATTAAAAATATTATTGACTGTGCAAAAGATCTAATGTCAGAGACACGTTTTCAGTTTTGTTGATAGAAAATTTAATACATAGAAAAATTATTTTGCTACAACGCATGTTTGAAAAACATATTATAAAACACAGTATTTGGTACTTGCATTGGTTGCAGAAATACCTACAGCCCTTGAAGAGCCCCGACAATGCCGGCTTAGTGGATGCCGGAACGGTCGACGAGATATTTTATCAGGTAAGGAAAAGTTGTCATCTCATTATCAATTTTTATTCGAAAAAGAACTGTTTTAAGAAAAATAAAATAAAAGAGATATATTATTATTTTAAATGTACAATATTATACAAATTATATAAATATATTATTTTTTTAACCTTGCACGTATATGTGCGCTATTACTTTTAAGCTACTACTTGCTACGTTTGGAGCAGCAGTTAATTAGCAAATTGCTGACTTTTAATTAGCACAAACTGTGTCTTTGAAAGGTTTTTGACAAATTGTGTCTTTGAAAAGTAGCGAGTAATCAATCATCAATTGATCAATAATTTATAGCCTGGTACATAGACTAATTTATAGACTAGTATCTAACTAAATTGACATTTAGTTCATCAAATATTAGTGACATTTGGCGTTAATAAAAGATGCGTGAAAATGTATTTATTATGTTAAACTTTTATAACAGTTTGAGGAATATTAAGATTATAGAATAGATGTTTAAAGCTATAACATTTAATGATAATATTTGAAAGTGCTTGTAAATGTGGTTACGTCACTCTTCTTTCTGTATCTTTTAATCTTTCTTTAATACATGTACTTGAATCGATAAATAATAATAAATTTATGAGAATCAGAATCCATTCAGACACTTCGCTTGTTAAGCTTGATGCGTTGCGTTTTATGATTAAAAATTCGCTCGTATTTCTCGCTTGATTTCGTATAAAGTATTATTCAATCTCGCGTCGTTTGATTAATGATAAAGTTGTTGAAGGGAAGTGCTTGTGCATTTTCAGATTCCTGCGCTTCTCAGCCATCACGAGGTATTCTTGGAGGAGCTGCGTAGGCGACTGGACACCTGGGAACTCAAGCAGACGATCGGCGACGTCTTCCTCGATGTGGTCAGTTTACATTGTTACTAGGCGCGCAAATATCTTCCGGCCATGTGTATGAGAGATTAAGCGCGTAACAATATATACGTTTCTTTTTTTTACCGTTTAAGATTCTAAAATGCTAATCAAGAATCGACAGATTCGCTGCGTAACATTAATTTGCGATGCGTTATTTATTTTATTCGATCTGCTTTAATAAATTAATTTGTGTATCGTAGCCTCTCTCTCTCATATTATCCTCCTTACATAAACATGGAATATTTGTAGCTCTTGAAACACACATTTGTCTGCGTTTCGCATATTTTCCCTGCATTATATAACGAATGAATTTGTGATGGTAATTTTGCGACGTATTCGTATAATTCGTTCTTAACTCATGAATACTTAAATAATGAGTTAGAGTACTTTCTTTGAAATAACGCGCTTATTTGGAGAATTGTGTTTCGCGTACGTTATATATATTTTCATCGATACGCCGAGATATAAACATAAAGAAACTTGTGCCGTGTTTTGCAGTTCACGAAACCGGTGGTGCTGGAGACCTACACCCTGTTCCTGGACAATTGGAAATCCGCGAGGAAGGCGATAAAAACAACGTGCCAAGCGAAACCGGCCTTTGCACGATTTCTCGAGGTACGTTCTATCCGCTTCAATTCTCTCTCTCTCTCTCTCTCTTTATATAACGTGGCAGTTATTATCAAATACAAAACATTTTTATTTCACGTCATTTTTTAAAGCATTGCGGTCCTGCTCTTTCGTATAATTTTATTGTGATATAATTTAACTTGTTACTTGATTGCTAATAGCATTCTCGTCTACTTTCCACATAAAATCCTTCGAGATTCTGAACATCTTTGATACGCTTGTTAGTAAAGCAAAGCTGTAAAAAAAAAAAAAAAAAAAAAAACCCAGATTATATAATTAATATAATATAATCCTCAAAATTATTTTGCACAAAGTTTACGCTTACACGATTACAAAAAGATACGATTGTAATTATTATCAATTAAAATATCTAAATTGCATGCCAAGAAATAAATTCTCTCTAATTCGGAGTATAATTTTATCCGAGGTAAATTATAAAAAGTTTTCAGTGGATATAGATTGACACTCTGTTATAATTAGACGATGGAGCGCGAGCACAAGGGCAAACTGGGTTTGGACCAATTGCTGATCAAACCTGTGCAAAAGATTCCGCGGTATGAGCTACTGATACAGAGATTGCTAAAGCACACAGACCCTACGCATCCCGATTACGAGCTGCTGCAGGCCGCGCAGAAAGAGGTGCACGAACTGGTCGTAAAGATCAATTGCACGGAAAGGGAGTCACTCGAGTGGGAACAGCAACAGACGACA
The DNA here is from genome assembly GCF_030449975.1 of Polyergus mexicanus. Classification (NCBI taxonomy): domain Eukaryota; kingdom Metazoa; phylum Arthropoda; class Insecta; order Hymenoptera; family Formicidae; genus Polyergus; species Polyergus mexicanus. Next base: position 139,659 of record NW_027223322.1, on the reverse strand, counting down.
TTAAGGGAAGTCCAGGCCCTCGTTGAAGGTCTCGCCGGCATTGTAACGAACGACAGGTATTAATGACCAACGACTTTTGTTTACGATTCTTATGTCGGTCGCGGATGATTCGATTAGCAACAATATTGATATAAAAAATTGATTGGTTCTAATAGAACAATATATTTAGTCGTCTGCTCCCGACGGCTGATCTCGGATTTACGATCGATATGTTGCGCGAGATCTCGATTTACGATAATTTTTTACCATAATATTCCTGCATTAGTAAAACGCATCCGTTCATAAATTCATGTTATGATGGGAAAATAGTCTCGATATTTTTCGCATCGTGACGTGCGCCTAGAAATTTAATTTCAGCATAGTGCGAGAAAATAATGGAGCGAGGACAATTAATTAAGATCTGGAAATTGTAATTAATCGTTCAATTTACAGAACGTGCACAAAAACATGTTTTGTTTAATTTATATTTTTGTTATTTCTAGATACTTGAGTATCGACTGTTCACCACTTTATGTCATAATAATAATATATTAAATATAGATTGTGGTTGATATTTAAAAAACACATCATTGTATAAAATTTAATAAAACGGTATAATTTAATTTCATGATTTAATTAAACGGTATAAAAATTTCATTATAGCCTGCTGTCGTGATGTCAATCTTTTAGAATAACTGTTTCAAAGCAACCTTTAAAGGCGTAAGTGATTGAGAAAATACATAATGTATCATAAATGATTGAGAAACTGTCTCGTCGCAGTAACGTTTTCCAATAAATTGTCGATTATTGCTGTGACAGAAACATCGTTCCACTTGACGCGCTTTTCAATCTGTGCCAATCGCGTTGCACGCGTTACACCGTTTTTCCACCGGACTTATTTAGCCGTCGGAATCGGGGTATCGATTACCAATAATAATGTGTTGTGGTGGAAACTGTCCGCGACGCGACAAAAAGATTCATCGAATTTATCGTGTGACACGTTATCCGCTTTTCCCTCTGTAGAGCTTTCGTCCGGCATGATCTGGTCACTATAGCATCGAATCAGGGCACGCGGAAGGAACGGGCTTTATTTTTATTCTCCGATCTCCTCGTCATCACCAGCATCAAGCGCAGAAGCGGCACGATAAGAAAACCGTCAACGTAAGTATCCTTGACAAGAATATCTGAAATATATTTAAATAAAGAACATATAAAATTGCGAATTTTTCTATCAAACGAAATAAAGATTTTTTTGAATTAATTTTTTAAATAAATTTAGCTAAATATAACATTTTCTAGATAAAATAAGTAGACACTGTGGCAACATTTACAAGATTTTCTAAAAATTGCTTACAATCAATTTATTTTAGTGATATTTTATTTTAAAGATATTATATAAAGATTTTTAAAATAAAATTGTATAATAGATTTTTTGAATGATATATTTTGATACATACAAAAAAAAAATCCTTAAAGATAAAAGAGAAAAGTATTGCGACAATAATAAGAGATAAAAATTCGCAGGAGCACGTGTCCGAATAGCCTGGTTGGTCTGCTTGACGCGAACAAATACAAAATGCTGATGCGAATTCCACTGGATGATCTCGAAGTGATGAAAGGTATTGTATAGATACGCCGATTTATCGAATTATTTTAGAATGAAACTACCCTAATATCGATTTTTCAGCCAAAGACGAGAATCTAAGGCGAATGGCGCGCGAGGTAGATTATCTTCGAGAAGATTGCACAAAGTTAACTCAACTTCAGGAACTCACCGCGACTTTGCATGGTGCCAAGCAGCAGTTGGAGGATCTTATTAAGGATATGCTGAGTCAGGCCCAACGGCAACTGGCTGAAAGAAATGCAGCGCATTCGCAATTGGCTTGCTTAGAACTAACACTCAATACTCAGTAAGTATTGTACAAGAGAAAAATTTTTAATTTAATTCAATTTATTTTAATTGTTGAGAAATTTCCTTTTGAAAATTAAATGAGATAAATAAATGAGAAAGCGCCTAGGAGATATTAATGATAGTAAGATATCATTATTTTTTAAGATTTCATACATACTCAAGTCTTTATATGTTATTGCATACTTCGAGAGAGCGAACGCGAAATTATAATCTTTGCAATAATACGAAATAAATTCTTGCTATGAAATATCAGAATCCACGATTGGACATACTTTATTTATAAATTTGTCGATCGAATATACACTTTATTTATAAACTTGTTCTTGTATAATTATCCATGAGATGAAATAAACTGGAAAATTTATAATTAAATCGATTCAATTGATGATTAAATTTAGCCTGGTTGATAATTAGTTGCGAGCTAATTTTCCAAGATTATCGCGAAATCCTTTAATCGCGTTCTCCCCCCGAGAATCGTTTTCGATCACGTTTCCGTTACATATACATATTGGGAATTTCTAAATCGCGATGATTCGATCGTAGTTGCAACGTGACTCATATTGTACTTGCGTACTTTATTTACAGAGCCGGAATTGAAAATATATCTGTTATGTTCGCGAAACCTGACAAACGTGCGAGTTGGGAGGAGAGTTTTAACGAAGCCAAACAGAAACTCGGTAAGTAGCGTTACATCGAGCTTTTCCTATTTATAAAGTCATCTTAATGAAAATAGTTTTTAAGTATTAATATATTGTATATTTAAAAATAATATTTTTTTGATTTTTTTAAAACAATATTTAGTAGCAATATAGTAGAAAAATATCCGATATATTACTCTTTATAAATGGATAATTTAATCAATGTAAGACAAAATATAATCAATATAACTTCTTTCGGATTTTCACAAATAATATCTGCAAAATGAAAACTTGAATGAAGAGAATTAAATGAGTAAAAATATCGAGGTAGAAACGTTGAAGATTAAATTACGATCTTAAAATAAACACGAGATTTTGCTTATTATTATTTTTAAAATCTTGCCATACACACATACATATACAATATAAAATCGCGTTGTTGCCTATTTTTTATTTTCTCAGTTTTTGAATTAAAAATCCACAAGTCAGAATATTTTAAGCATCTTGCTATTTCGCGTGCAGCACTGTCAGCCGACAGGAGACTGTGTCCTGAATTCGTGGGACCTCTGCCGATCAGAAAAACGCGAGCTGGTCTCCAGTTCACGTGCGCGGCGCCGACATTGGTAAACGGACAGGGTTCGAGGGACGTTTGGGTCTGCAACAGCGATGGATACGTTGGTCAGGTGTGCGTGCTGAGTCTGAGCCCGGAACCACCGCAGGTTACGTCGTGTAACGGAGTCTGCAACTCCAGGATACTCTGCGTCGCCGGGATACCCGCGTGCACGCCCGGGTAAGATTAGCGAGACGAAGTGTAAGCGAGAGAGAATTAATTGGGACGAGAGATAATATCGAACGTTTGTCGAAGTATACGAACACACGAGTTTAAATGTTTTCTTTTCAGTTCGAGCTCGTGCACGTCGAACAACAGCCCGTTCGTTAACAGCAAGAGTGGTATAAGCATATCGGTACAAGACGTGGATGCCAGTGGCGGTAACATACAGTTAGACAGGTAATCATTCTCTCTCGCGGCATTCGCGTGACTAAATATGCGTAAATAACGATATCTCCTACTTGATACTTGGCAGTATTGAGCGGTTTACAGCTGGGTATGATTTATTAATAATCATCATACATTATACAATACATGTATATTCCTCTCATTTATCGGATTAAATAATGTAAAATCTCGAATTTATCATCTCGCAATTTTATTCAGAAAAAAATCTATTTAAATTTAATTTAATTTGTATTAAAATATTTAACATTTATCTATACTCGCGCGTTTTACAGTAGCTCGAGCTCCGACGATTCGGATTCGGATGACAGTCCATGCGCAGATACGGGCAGCATGACATTGAGCGGTGACGTGTCGAGTATTGACAATATTACTGCGGAGGAGGACACGAATCAGCCTACGATGTGGTTGGGAACAGAAGACGGCTACATCCACGTATACAACTGCAACGACAACATCCGGATCAAGAAGAACAAGGTGAAGATCCTGCACGGCAGCAGCGTGCACTGCATCATGTAAGAGCCCCTTCTCTCTCTTAACTTTATTATTATATTCCATAGATAGTATATATTACTTTTAACGATCTATATACAATCGTAATACGATCTTTTATATACAACATTATATAATGTCATTTCAGATATTTGGATAACAAGGTGTTCGTTTCCCTTGCCAATGGAGACATCACTGTTTACGTTCGGGACCATAGTACGTGTCGCGATATATTTTTCTAACGATGTTTTTGTTTCTTTTTGTGTGATTTATAGTAAAATGTGATTTAAAAAAAATTTATTCTCCATCGTATTGCAGCCGGTGGATGGAACACGCCGGATCCGACGACGGTATCCGTCGGGACGGTGGCATCGCCGGTAACCAAGATGCTATCCGTTTCCGGGAAACTTTGGTGCGGCTGCCACAATAGTGTGAAAGTTTTGAACACTCACACCCTGGACATCGAACACACGTTTACGGTTAGCAGCGACACGAGCCGCGCCGTTTCCTGCATGGCGAATTCTGGAGGCTTAAGCGTCTGGATTTCCTTACACAATAGCGCTGTGCTGAGGCTCTTCCATTCCGGTAGCTACGAATGCCTAACGGATATCAATATCGCGCCGGCTGTCACCAAAATGCTTGCCAGTAAGTCTCAACTCTCGAGTAAGTGAAAATCTTTATTATTGTCTCAAGTATCATCTTAATTATTTATATTATTTATCATATTTGTTATATTGCATAATTTTCCACCGATTGTTTTTCGAATCATCGAATTAAATTAGCAAAAATTTAAAGAAGCCTCATAAAAAAGATAAATTTTAAGATAACAAATATTCTAGATTCGATATACACATCTTGTAATTCTTATCAAGCTAGTTACACAATCAAGCTAGTTTGAAAAATTAATTGTGTAAAATTTCTATTAATTTATACAATACATGGAACTGACTTCTTTCTCGTCTAATCTCGTCTAATAAAAATGTTTGCGATTAAAACAAATAAAGATAAAAGAAAATATAACAAAATACGTGTAACAAATTTTTCAAACTTGTTGAAATGTATCGTGTTTTATCCTAATTCGCTAATTGATCGACGGCAACGAGCCCTCATTTAGGGACGAGATCCGGCACTTATTTTAACGGAAGCGTTAAATTTGCTGCAGGTTGCGATGACATAATTCGGCAGCACAAGGCCGCGTGTCTCAGGGTTACTGCACTGTTGGCTTGCAACGAGTTGCTTTGGATCGGTACGAGCGCCGGCGTGCTGCTCACTGTGCCAATTCCCCATATAAAGTCATCAACTCAGAGGATGTCGCAGCCACCGATTGTGACTGGTGCGTATTGACGTCACATTCTTGTCACATTCTGTCGCCGTTATTATTGCGCCGTGATATAATTAGAAAACTGGCTGACATCCCAAATCGCGCTCTCGATGCCCATCCGTGTGGAAGGATACAGGAGCGATCGATCAGTGCCGTTTTTTTTTTTTTTTTTTCAGCGTAGGATATGACGCAGGCATATTAAGCGTCTCTTTTGATTTATACGTAATTAATAATATCGCATATAATACTTCAGTGAAATTTTGTCAATTATTGGTATTTGCATATGTACGCTTACATTTCGATGTAATGAAAATAAGGAAAAAAAAACAGTATTGTAAAAGTCTATGCAGAAACTTAAATTATACGTGTAAAATTATTTTTATACGGGTTGCGTTAAAATTATAGCCGTAAAATTTTAAGGATTGCGATTATGAAATCTTTACGTTTAATATTTATTGAAGTGCAAAATTTCGGATCCGAAATCTTTATTCCAATCTAACGAAAAAATTATTTTGTTCCGCGTAGGAATTCCTCACGGACACACAGGACACGTGCGCTTTCTCACCTGCGTGGAAACGCCGAACCCCTCGAAACCCGACCCTAGTTCGAAGGTGAATCGTTACTCACTAAAGTCGAGTAAAACGCAGCAGAACAATATCAATCGCTGCAAACTCTTGGTGATATCCGGCGGAGATGGTTATGAAGACTTTCGTGGACCTCAGGCATCCGCAGAGCTGCAAGCCGGTCGTGAGGATTCTACGAACCATTTGCTGCTGTGGAAAGTGTGATATGATCTCGTACGACCCCAGGTAAAAGATGAGCGATGTATTTAAAAAAAATTTATTTAAAATTATATCAACGTGTGTGTATTAAGGTTACATTAATTATACATATGCTTTAAAAATACGCGCCGTTATTTGAAAGAAAAGAAAAAAAAAAAACATTTGAAAAGATTTATAGAATATTTATAATATTGTAGAAATGCAAAAGTGTTGATTCTACAAAAAATTTATCGCTTATTTTAAAATATCTTTTTTTTTTTTTTTTCATTAGATATTGTACAATTTTATCCTTTTAGTATTTTTATTAACATTTTATGTTATATAAAGATTTTTATCATGCTGAACAATGTTCAGGATGATGCAGTAGCTACTTTACATCTAGTAAGTATTACATTATTTTATCGAAATTTTAAATACAATATCCAACTTCTCCGGTAGAATTTAGATATGTATGGTTTGTCACTTATCTACACATACTTCCTGTAGCAATGACTTAATTTTTTATTGTATTAATTTTTTACTGTAAAATGTTGTTTCTTATTGTATTCTTTTTTTTTCTTTTTTTTTTTTTAATTTTATTTCTTGAGGCAAATAAGATTCTTGTATTTTTTCAAAATCTTTACATTACGTTTATTACGTTATTATTTTTGCAGGCATGCTAGTCCAAAGTACTTTTTATCATATCGAGAAATTAGTTCTTTCCTGATTCAAACTGATTCACGAATGCTTATTTTAGTTTTCAATAGAATTATAATTTATCATTTTAATATCTAAATCAATGATTATAGATCTACAATATATTATTTTATCGATTTGAAAAAAAGATATAACATAAAAACAAGATATATCGCGACAATTATCATGATGAGGAAACACGTGATGATTATCATTAATTTTAAATATTATTATATACGTATAATTCATTACGCTCTCGTGCGAACGATAATGGACCGAGTTCGTTTCGGAGAGGCAATTTTAGTTGAATATGCTTGATCTTGGATGGATCTATAATCACCGTGAATTATCGTAAGAAGCGATTTGACGATGATCGCTTGCATTGTAGGCAAGGGTCGCGGTAAACGAAAGCCGGCATGACACGCCGTGGGAATCGTTGTTGTACGCGCAGCATGCGGACGGATGCCATCGCCGTCGTCTGATCGTGGCCGATCACGACGCGCCGACAGGTCGGGTTTTCAAGGAGCGCGGTAGGATTCTCTGGCTGATATTAGCCGAATGGATTAAGGGCAAGATGCGGGAACTGCACTACTTCCAGGACATGAGGAAGTGCCGGGTGCATTTTGCGCGGGAGTCCGATTGATCGAGGACGATCTTGGACCTGTCTCTCTCGTCTTTGCGCGATCTATAAAAAGGATATTGTCTGTTGTTGTTTGGTCATCACTCGCGCAAGTCTGACGTAAAAGCGTTTACCAACGACAGGTGCTCGATGGTCAAATTTTTTTTTTTTTTTTTTGTGTACTACATATATTTGGAAAGTAATATGTTATGAAACAATTGATGTTTAAAAGTTCTATATATTTTTTTCACACATTATAAATTATTAAATTATTAACGATTTGCATTGTATTTATTTCAATTCTGTATTTGTAATATTTATTATGTAGTATATAAAGAAGGAATTTCACTGCATTGAGCACGTGCCTTTGGTAAATAAAATCGGAGATAAATAAAATTGCGTAATATTGGAGATGGTAGGATCTGATTCTAAATGTAAGTCTCGATGTCGATGTATGTTTGCCATTTATACAAAGACGCAATTTCAAGAATGGCCCACATGTTAAACTAGTCAAATGACACAAAAATTTTAAGGACACCTACAAACACCTACATCTTTTAAATAACGATAAATGGTTTTTAGATGTTTGTGTCGTTTGAATTTGGTTTAAGGGCACGTTTTCTTTTAGCTGCACTTTCAAATATCCTGTAAGTTTAAAACGAAATAAGCGCACAGTGAAAGCTTGAAAGCTTTTAAAAGAGAGAGAAATATATATATATATATAAAATAGTAAAAAGTGCAACTAAATAAAACATGTATGTCAACGGACCGGATTAGGATCAAGTAAATCATCGACATCGATAAATCGACGATAGTGGAATACCTGGCAGGGCGTTGAATCGAGCTTATATGTATCAATACTGGCCTAAATCGAAAAATAGTAGATATATACATAGAGATCTATAATTTGTTACGATTATTAAAGTGCCAAAAAAAGAACAAAAAAAAAAAACACGAAAATTTATTCCCTGTTTGATCGATCGATGCCGCGAAAATACTGACGTTCTTGGTTATTTCTAGTACATCGTATAAAACGTAACCCGATGTGTTTGTGTTAATTGTTGAGAAATTTATCGGATCTGTGTACATCAAGGACTTTAGAAAACTGGAGTAATTTAATACAAAAATTTATTTATTACAAGGAGGCAAGAGAAATAAAGACAGATATTTGAAGCTTTCGCTTATTAGAGAGGCGAATGTTTTTATTTTATTCGAGTCTTATTTTATTTTTTAATTAAGATCACAAGTCAGTGTGAAAGCGAATTTATACCTATAATTGCAAGTTAGTATTACAAGTGCCAATAAATCATTCATGAATTCGTGCTTATATTATTATTCGTTCTATCATATATTTTTCATTCTCTTTTTTTCTAATTTTTTATGTAAAAGTTATTACAAAATTTTAGAATCCCGTTTTATAAAAATTTAATTTAATTGTAATAGATTGAAGGCGATTATAAAAAATTATTAAAAAAATAAATAATATTAATTTAATTATTCTTCGGTACATACAGTCACTTGCTTATTTACTTTTTCGTAAGATTACATACACGCATCATATGATTTATAATTGAAAAATCATTGTAAATCTGATAATACAAGAGAAATTTAAAAGGTTGTGCATTACTGTTTTTGTACAATCGTGATAATTGATAATTTAGTCGTTTACACTCGCTGCTTCTGCAGATCTTTGTAATCAATGTCGGATAATACAATATAATAATATAAAAGCAAATTTAATTCAAGATAAGGATTCAAGATAAGGATAATAAAAATAGCGCATTTAATAAGAAAATACGCAATGATTTATCGCTTCTGTTAATCACTCAAGTGATACGAATATCCGAAGAATTAAGTACTGTTTTTGACTTTTAGCTAAAAACATACAACATTGATTGCCATGAGTACGCGATTTAAATAGTCGACAGTCTGTAATACTCTGAGCGCCTGACAATAATTAAATGATAATGAGAACCTCAATTATACACGAGATCAACCGAAGTTGTATGTATATACAATAAAAGCCATCAATGTTTCTGCTTGTGGCATCCTTCGTTGTTCATGAAAACAAGCGACTGTAAAAGCAACGGCCAAGTAATTATTCCGATTATCTGCAAATGTAGTGATTTACGTGGTGTTGAATTTAGTTAGTATTTAATTAATCGTGAATAAATTGCTTATAACTCGCAATGGAAAAAATATGACAAATCTAAATTAAGTACAATGGATATTATATTAAACATCAGATAAAAAATTGTGCGTAACTCAAAGTTTATTATCGTCTTACGCAGAGTGTGTTTCGGCTTTTACGGTTTATTATTCTTATTCGAATATACTCGACACGCAGATCTTTTTAGATAAAGAAATATATGGTATTTATCTTTCTATGCAATCTCTTCGATTCTGATGTTCGACAATTCTATTTATGTATGTATGTCAATTATAATGTCTAAATCAGGATTTAGCGCGCATTTATTTATCGCACAAAAATAATACAATATTTTGTCTCTCAAAAAGATATATTAGCAAATTATATAAATTTTGATCGAATTAAGGCATACGGAAATACATGTATGAATGTGAATGGTACGTAATCAAGTATAACTTCGATCTCCAAGAGATCGTTCTTCAAGCAAATATATACGGTGCAACGTCACGAAACGTGAGAGAAATGTTGTAAGATATTGCGCTTTCAATTGTAATTTTATTTATCATCAAAAGAAAAAATTGTATTAAAAAACATATTTTATTAGAGACAATACATATACATTGGAGACAATACATGTCGATAATATTAAATAAACAAAAGAATCTTTATTAGAAGTACATATGTCCAACTGATGTAATATTTTAATGTTTAACGTTTCTGCAAAAACATAATAATAGAAATAGATGATATAATATAATGATATTATATAATGATAAAATATATTGCATCTTTCTTTTATATTATAAATAAATTATAATATATAAGAGAGCAAAAATACACAGAGAGCGCAATCACAATAACTTTCGATTGACGTTATATCTTGTATATGTGCTACACAATGCATACATAATTTTTAATTAAACTTGCATTTGTGAGATATGTATACGTTTCTCGAGCGAGACTCCACTTTTTCGATAGTGAGTACATAAGTTATATTTTCAATATAGTCAGTGTTTTATGGGCGAATTGGTCTGCTTTGACACACGTGACTACACTTGTATTATATATAATGTCATTCGATATTTTTTTTTTTTTTTGTTTATTATTGATTATCTCGCTGCGCTATATCACTTCGAACATTATAATGTATGTACAATATAACGGATAGCGCGTGACGATATCATAGATTCTGCACCAAAAGTGCAAAGTGTATGTTTGCATTCTATCCTTTTTGTACGTGTGTGAGAGTGCTTGTGCATGTGTGCTTGTTCCGGGCGATCGGAATCGTGATATAAAAAATTTCGGATTAACATTTATTATTCCAAAATTGTTAAACGCGCGCAAATACTATACGATATCGCGCGTGCGATATAAACAAAATATTAACATATATATGTATGATATTATGTACAAATAACAATGTTCGTTTAAAATAAAGTCGTTTACAAATATAACGACGACGTTGCTGAGCTCTACGTTGCAAAAGATATGTGTATATATATAATTGTTTTGTAATAGCATTTACCATATATTGCATTCAAGGCTGAAAGAACATTTCGGATACATGACATACATAAATGCTTGAAATAATCGAACTGCATTTTATTTTATAAGTATCTTGAACTAAAAAAAAGTTTTTTGTAAGTACATATATCTTAAACTATATAGATTTTTTCTCTTTAAAATATACTTTTCAGTATTTTATATTTTATTTTTTCAATATATATTTGAAGAATATATATTTTTTTGATTCAGCTCTGATTGCATTACACTTTCGTTGCGCGCGCAATTAACACGCCCTATTTCTATGCTAATTGCGCTAATTGATTAATAAATCTGTCATTTATTTTCACGCTTATTACTGACTAGAAGCTTACATAGGTACGTAAATATTTAAGAGTAAATCGATTCAAAAGTATATTTTTTATCTACAAGTTCTCTCTCTCTCTCTCTCTCTCTCTCTTTAAGTATTTTAAGTAATTGTGATTTTGTGCGTAGAAAATCAACTCGTATTGCGTAAATGAATGCTGTCTTCGATAGTCAGTCAAAAAAGAAGTAAATATCTTCTGGTGCCAAAACAATCCAAGTGTTCATACGTGGTCGTGTGATTTTTCAATCGCTTTAAGATCATTCGCACAGGCCGGTCTCAGAGAGATGCCGATGCCGTGACGAGATGCGAATCATGTTCCTCACTGACAGGTGTCGATGGAGCCTCAGTAATCGGCGTGGGTGGATCACCACTGCTACATTGATGATCCATTGTTCCTATTGCATAAAATAAGTTTTATGGCAATTTAAAATGTAATTTTTTATTTTGCCTTATCAATGATAACATTCTATATTTTTAATTACAGTATACTAATCATATTTAATCCTTCTATTTTTTTTTATTTATATAATACATAACTTGTTATATTAATAGTGTAAATTATATATTTGCTTATAATATACAATAAATAATTAACTTGTATAAATTCTTACATGTGTATCAAGTGCTGCTTCAAACTCTTGATAAGAATTTTTTCGATTATTAAACATAAATCGTCTTACCTGTAAACGAGTTGGATCGGCTTCGATCCGGCCAGCAGATCTTGCAAAGTGGTTTCAGTAATCGAAATCTTGGCCGTGGTACTCGCAGAAGTACATAAATATACGGATCCAAGGTGAAGTGAATGCATAAAAGAATATCGGCTATGGTGTGGAAGATGCGAATGAATTTCCGTATAGCGATCGCCGTTTGTGGTAGCCGCATCGCGAATTGAGCCAGTGGAATAGAAATCTACGATCAAAAATAAGAAAAAAAGATAAGTATAACAATTTCTAACAAAAGATTGATAACTGTGAGTTGTTGAAAAATTATATGCTATGGAGAAACATTTTCAAGAGTAGACAAGGATATTTACGCAATTTTGTATTATTAAATTTTTCCTTTCACAAAGATTTTTATAGATAAAAGAAAATATTGTAGAATTTATCTAATACGTTTATCTTTATATAATATATTATATTTTTATATTATTAAATATAATCCAAAAAAGAAAAATGTTAAAATATGTTTCTAATGCAACTGTAGAAAAATTATTTGCTGAGTATTCTTTCTACGATCAAATCGCGCAAATTCCAAAGAAGAATTTTCCGTCATCCAATAAAATTGTCAACAGGATGAAATCAATTCAGATACCAGCAGAATATTGACTCGCGGATGTCTCGATGGCTCGTACGTGAAACTATTTTCAAATATTCATTATTCATCCTTGCTGACCTTCATCGCTTTTAAAACGGAAACGCACGATTTTTGTACCGATTAGATATAAATAATTACGATTATTGTTTTCGGTGAAAAGATTCATCTTGTAAATCAATTAATTTATTTAAAAATACGATCCAAGTGTCACTGTTTTTTTCTTCGCACAATTTTATCATAAATCGAGACTAATTGAAGTCGACGAACTTACCATATGTGGCATCCAGCAGATAACGAATGATATCGATAATACAGCCATAAGTCTTGCAAATGCCTTTTCCTCAGTCGTAGCAGCTTCCGGTCGATTCGGAGGTCCGGCTATGGTTAGCAAAGGTTTTGCTCGCGATGAGGCTCTGCAGATTCGCCTGAGAGAACCTGCGCGGCGACTTAATCTACTCAAAGCTCTAGAGACTGCCAAATTGCACCAGACAATGGACAAGCATAAGAGTGTACCTATTAATTAAAAGATCCATTAAAATAATGATAAGTATAATAAGTATAACAAAAATGATCCTTTAACATTTGAATTCTTGCTAGAAACAGAATCATAATTATATAATTTTACATTTATATTTAATATAATAAATATGTATATTCAATTTTACATTTTTTAATAAATTTTTAATGAAAGTATATCTATATTTTAATAAATATATATTTACGCTATTATTCACAGATTACTCACCGAAAACGAACCATACATAAGCATAAGCGACGTCGCTCGGTTCTGTAGCCTCCCTATAGCGTACGCAACGCTCGCTTTTGTAGTATAATCCGAAGCCCATAACTGGCAGACTGGTCATCGCCAGTGCGACCAGCCAAAGCGCCAACATACAACGCACAATTACCGGATACGTTACCTGCTGGAAGATACATGCGTGTCATCTATTAAGATATCGAAACACCACGATGCGATCATCGATTTCTTGCTTTTGCGCTGCGATGATTACAAATCGAAAAAGAATCGAGGAAGCTCAATTGGCTCTATAGAGCAAGGTGTGATAAGATAACATTTTCCTTTGAAACTTTGAAATGCTTTGAGCTCCGACGGAAATGAAATCTGAATACGATACGCAATTTATATGATAGATAAATATTAAATAGCGCCGTTAAATTTGAAAATTTTTCTATTTTATAGTTTTTATATCTTATCTTTATTAATTTACTTTTCTCCGTTTCTAGTGTTTATAAATATCGAAAAATATAATTTCTTTTCTAATAGAAGACTTTAATTAAGATATCTCTAGAAGTTTCTTCTAGAAAAAAATCTAATTTATTTTATGATTCAAATTTCTATCCCAGATATTTCCTCTTTCTGATAAATGATTACTAGTGCCCTTAAAAATCAAGTTTTGCGTATGAGATTTTTTTTCTAAAGGAGACATTGAACTTATCATCTCCCAATAGTCGTGTAAATTGTTATTATACTTCTACGTTACATGATCTCGATTGGGATTTATGCGCTTCTCTCTCGCTTACTCCACTCTTCAGAGACGCTTTGGCAAGATTAAAAGAGAAAAAAATCGGGTAAGTGTTGGATCTAATAAATCTAATAAATACAAAAAAGGAACAATCTCCAGTTTTGTGACTTCATATTTTCACATGCAAATCTCAAATTTGATATTACATGCGAAAATATATGACAATATGAATGTAGTGTTTGTTAAATAGGCTTACTTTAATATACGAGACGTAATGTACGTTCGCGCTTTGCTTCGACAAGCTGCGACGTTCCGCATATTTCGAAAATACATTGTCAGGTATCTTTTTCTAAATCTATGCGGAATTTTCAAGAATGATTATACGCTTTTGAGATCTGCAAAACTAATACTCGAGATCCCGGATTAACCTTTGTCTTTAAGAATAGTCGGAGAAATTAGGTCGATATTGATAAATCGATCGATTCTTCGTTGCGGCTTTATATATACATCAGTTTTATCGATGATCTTTATATTAGGCAATATCGGAAAATCGGAAATAATGTATCATAATCGAGAATATTATCTTTCTCATCAATTCGTTAAAATCAATCATATATTGTATTTATTCACGAGAGATTGATATTTTATTTATGCTAACACGCAAGTTCTAAATTTCTAGATTTTCTACAGTAATATTTATGTATATTTCAGAGTTACACAATATGTACAATTCTCAAAATAATGTTAAAATTACTCATTTTAATTTATACTTTAAACTAATATTTTTAATATTTTAATATAAAATAAAATTTAATTTAGACAACAAAATATATCGTAAATTTTTTTGACAATTTAATATAAAAGTTTTTTCTTGACTATTTAATAAAAGTTTTAACATATTGTTGTAATATCGTTTAGACAAATATATGTATACAAAGTAATATCGTAGATATTACATCGTAGAAGAAGGAAGTAATAAACTTCTTAGTAACACAATGTGTTTGTTCCTATAAGTGGTATTGATTAACGATTAAGAAACGCGCTGTGTTGAAAATTACAATTCAATCTATTTTTGGAACAATAAAATGATGTGTACTCTATACATTGACAATCATCGATCGCAAGTTTGACAAAAATTATATCAAAACAGATATTTAGATATTCAAAACGTTATATTGAAAATCAAATAAAATAAATTTAAAATTTAATATAAATTTGAACTATTAATTAACTTAGCTCTCTTTATCTATTTCTCTGGTAAATTTTTATTAAATTTCTATTCTGACTATAACATTTGTTAAATACATTCGTTAATTTATCATGAATGCACTTACTAAATCAATATGGATTGCAAATTATTATGCAATTTATTTTGGAACATGATACTGTCGAGAAAAATATCTCGAACTAAGTTTTTTCTAGGAAAGGTAATATTTGATAGTACGCGACGTAACAACAACAACATTAATCATCTTCAATTAATTACAATCTTGGGTGCTGCTTCCGAAGATGATTATAGTGTAAATTGACGTTTTATTATTAGAGTACGAAAGACGTCAACCTTATCTATCGTTTACTGCGATCGATACTTGCTTAATTAGTGCTTCTATAAAAAAAAAAATTCTAATCCGTCCATTTATCGAAACTCGGTAATTTGAGTTTTATATACTATTTCTACATTAATAAATAATGTAATTTATGAAAATAATTTTTACTCAAATTTGTTAATCAATTGTAAAAATTCTTTATACTTTTATCTCTTTGTCATAATATATGGCTGCTCTATAAACGTCGTAGAACTCTAAAGTGCCTCTACGGCACACGTGTATAAATTTTCTTACACGCGTCAGCTCGTCCACACATAAAGCGAAAACACGTCATGAATTACAACGTGCAGTTTACTTTGGCAATGTGCGTAGTCGTGTTAACTTTAGATTCGTTATTAAAAGAATCCATTTCTCCAATAATTAATAACATTTTTTTATTTATTTAATTTCTTTTACATGAGAAAAAAATTAATTTACTTTATTTAATTTATCTTCTAATTTAATTTTACAGCACAAAACGTTAGCAAAATAAAAGTTTCTTAGAAAAAAATATTTTAGAAACAAAAAGGAGATATTTAATTCTGGATTAATATATATAAAATATAAATCTTAGCGAATTATCGGAATAATTTAATGATCATTTAAATTACTTAAGAAACGTCATAAACGTGCGTTAACCGCTTTCCATGAACATTCAATGACGAAGAACAAATTGCCCTTGCAAACTTCCGCATAATTAGTTTTCTTTTGACAAAAGACTACGTTGATTACGATATTATTTTAAAGCTAGGCTCACCTTTTGATAAACGAAGGGTCTAGTCAAGGCTAACCACCTCTCTGCTGCCATGACAATGGCGACGCAGCCGCTGAAGAGGCCGAAAAGTCGCCAAACCACACGTAGAGAGCAAAATATTCTCATAGACATCACATTACCTACATAGATAGTGACGTACATTTGTACCAACATCCCCAACAATGCCACGAGATCGTTGGTTGCTAGACAACGCAGCATCAGTAGATGCTTACGGTTTCTCCTCTGAAATAAAACGATCCCAAAAGGGATAATATAGCACTCTATAACTTTTTATTGCTAAAAGGCTCACGAAATGCTGTATGCCAGAGCAAGAAACCTGGTTTGAAAATATATTTTTCTTATATATATATACATAGAAAATATATTTTTCAGATATTTATATTAAAAGATTTTATTAATAGATTTATAATTGTGATAATAGTTAATGTCCAGTGTTCTACGATTTGTATTTATTTGCTTATCGTAATAAATTTTTAATTTATAAAATAATTAAAAATAACTGAAAGTAATTTAAAATAAAAGTTATACTTATTAAACTATTCTAGAAAAGCTTAAAAGTTTTAATAATAGAAGTTTTTCTACCTGTCGCCGGAATTGAGTTTATAAAAAAAAAATTGATTTCTGAAATATATAGGTCAGTAATCAAACTATTGATTACAAAAGTTTAAGGATCACTTATTTCATAATTAATTAAAGGAAAGCATTTTTACATTTCTATTATTTACAATAAATATTTTTGTATTATTAATTAAAATAACAAGCAAATTATATTGTACTTTATGTTTAACAATAATATAATATCATTTTATACGATAATTTATGTAAAATATGAAGCATTTCATTATTTAATTAATATATGAATAGGAAAATGACTTCTTATTTTTCATTGAATTACCTTATCTCGATGAAAGAGAATGACCAGGGCAGACACGTTGCCGATGACACCGGTTATGTAGACAAGAGTCAATACAAATTGAGAAACTAAACTCACGTGTCTCTTCGGTACAATGCTCGCTATTGCATCGGGCATCATCGTCGTTTTAGTAAACATCAAAGTTGACAAAGTATAATTTTGCCATTTATCCGCTATCATGATGGCAATTTTTATAATATATTTTGTACTGTTTAAAAATTTAATTTCACTTAGTGTTTGCCTGTTTAAATTCGTCGAAAAACTTATCTTAATGGCGTAAAATGCAATTCGCAATACAATAACAACGTTTTGACGTCACTTTTCTTTGGATATCGATTATCTCATTAGCTATTATTGTTTTTCCTCCAAACTTATATACGCGATTATTTAGAAGTTAGCATTGATCATAGTTTGATTATTTGACGTATATATTTTTCTTCTTCTCTTGCTTTTGTTTTTTGATTAATGTAGATCAATTGATGTAGATAAATTCAAGGTAGATCAAGATACACTTCTCCGAATAACACATAAAGCATGCGAGTCATTTGTATTTATACAGATGTATTGTAGATTCAAAAAGACAGAAGTAAGACTTATTCTGAGCTCTAATAAGACTAGCTCTATGCTCTATAAAGCAAACTAATGATCTAAAGACTTCTTACATGTAACATTAAATAACTTCAGATAGAAACTTACTCATCAGTTTTATATCGAAAAAAATATTTTTTTTTTTACGAAATAGATGAGAAATATCAAAAGTGGCTAACTATGGAAATATTAGAAATTGATTAAGAATATAAATTGTGGAGAGAAAAGATTAAAATATTAAAAAACTTTAAATTATCAATGTTACAATTAATTGAAAACTATATAAAAAATTGTATAACATATAAAAATTTCAAACTATATTAATCTCGGTTAAATCAGCTAATCATCTTGGAAATAAAAATTACGAAGAACTTTGCAAAATTTTTTCTTTCATTTCACTATTTATCTGAAAATTTTATAGAAGTATAGAATCGTCTTTCACAGTTAAAAATTTTGAGTAATCTTATTCACAGCAAATTATCTATTATTATTATTATTATTATTATTATTATTATTATTATTATTATTATTATTATTATTATTATTATTATTATTATTATTATTATTATTATTATTATTATTATTATTATTATTATTATTATTATTATTATTATTATTATTATTATTATTATTATTATTATTATTATTATTATTATTATTATTATTATTATTATTATTATTATTATTATTATTATTATTATTATTATTATTATTATTATTATTATTATTATTATTATTATTATTATTATTATTATTATTATTATTATTATTATTATTATTATTATTATTATTATTATTATTATTATTATTATTATTGGAAACAGATACTATAAAAATCTTGAAATCTCGGCAATATCTCGAGATTTCGAAATTTAGATTTTTGTGCAGCAAAAATCACAAACTCAGAAAACCGCGATCATTTTTTGAGTAGATTCGATGTTCGAACCTTTTCTAGTCGATCATTGTGATACTTGGGATTCTTTCAAACAAGACCTGACACGATTTCCTAAATCGTATTGTAGTCTATCAATCAAGATCGTCGATCTGATCCTCGTATCGATAAGAAACGATCACTCGTCGCGCCCTTTTCGTTGCAATAATTCTGGAGAGTCAACGAACGGCGAAATAAATCTGCGAATCTCCCGATCAAAGATAAACACAGAGATCTTGAATTAAAGATTTTTATAGTATCTTGAAGGGTACCAAGAGTATTCCTTCGATGAACGGAGTCGCCGTCTGACTGATTGGAACCACGCGGACGGATCTAGTTTTGTTTACGTAAGACGATTCGAACGCAGCGGCGCCTGCGCGGGGTCATCAGGAGCAATCTCATCAATCATTTATTATTAAATTTATCAGTGATATTAATAACGCAAGTATAATGGTGCACAATCAGTATAATTTTTAAAAATATGATTAATTGTCTCGTAAAAAAATCTCATATATTATTCTAATTTTGCAGATAAACATATATGATTATGTTCAAAATTTGAACACAAACCAAAATTTTCATTCTATGTTTTAGATAAAAGTTTAAGAAAATAATATAAACTGTCAAATTATACAAATAAAGTTATGCGCTTTGTAGATAAATTAATAATATCAAGAGAATACATCTGCTTTTCGGTGCAACGATTCGCGCAAATGTTAATTCACTGGCATGTAGGTGATAATGAATAATGCATGCTACATGTGCTTTTCGTATACAAGACAGCACACTGATCGATAAGTAATTTCAAGCACGGGAACAATAATGCGCTAAACAAACGCTCTGCCCCTTCAAGGATACAAGAACATAATAAAATGCATTTCCAGCAAAGAATGGCGATGAACTTTGCACGGATTTGTCAAGATCTGGATTTGCTCCAATGATTGTGGCAAGAATAGAAAACTATCGAATTTTGATTATCAGCCAAGAATCAAATCGATGAATGAATTAAGAAAAAGAATTTATTTATCATTCAAGTGCAATCAGACGAATAAATGCATAAAAAATAGGCAGGTTCGATTGTATCGCTGCATTAAGATTGTGAATGCGCTTGATATGTTGAGAGGTGAACGAACTATTATACGTTTATCGGTCATGTCAACTTTAGTCTCAGTGGGCACTTAGATCTTAACATAAATGTTAGAAGAAAAAAATTAATTTACTTTACTTGAATATATATTTTAAAATGGAATTAATTATTTTTATTTATGTTGTGCCCATAAGAAGAAAAAGAATACTCGCATACATAAATAATCTCGCTCATAATCTTTATACTTAAAACCCGGAAGTATATATACTATATAAATAAGGAATGTGTTTTGTAAATCGCGAAGGAGGAAAATTATTACGCGGGCAACAAAGCGACTATTGTTGGTATTGGTTAAGGGGAAAGTTTTTCTCTTTAATGTATGAATGCACTGACTAACTCGAATCACGTGGTTTATAAGAGTTACGAGTATTGATCTGAATACTCTGAAATGATTATAGCACTGATGAAATTAAAACGATACAAAGTCGACAATTATATAAATCCGGGAAATGGTAAAAGATTTTATCATTTTAATGTGCTATGACTGATTGAAGTTCAATATATCAAGTATAACCATTTTGATTTATAAAACGAAGAAACGATAAGTCTTAAAAACCGTTCTACCAAACTTTTTCTCACGTTTCTTTCTCTTTACAATTTTATATTTACTTGTACACAATTAAATTTTTAGATAACTATTACTTCTTTCTATTCATATATATGTGTATATGTGTTGTATTCCAAATACTGTCACTTTTTTTATTATATAAATCATTGCTCCACTCTCTCATATGAGATTTATTAAGCTTGTTAAATGCCAGAAATATATTGACAGATTTCGATATGACAACATATTTCATTGCAACATGGATCGCTATGTCATCTCTGCCGTTCGTAAGATAATTATAAACTAAATATGCATTTGTGTTATGTGAGATTTCGCGCAACCTGCATGAAAACGTAATGTAATAGGAGCCAATGTAAATAATATCATTTATACTGAGAAGTATTGACCATTTTATCGTTGTTGTTACAGAGATTTCGGCGTCACTGCATCAGCCAACTAATTTTCCGATAAGACAAATATTGAATCAAATATTATCTTGAAGCAGTAAGGAATAAAAAACACCATGTTATTATTATTCAATTTTTATATGTACAGTAATTTAAAAAGAAATAAAAAAATAGAACGAATCGAAAAGTTTTTGAAAAATAAAATAAAATTTATTTACAAGACATAATTTATTTAATTTTACGAAATGCACAACAAAGAAAATCATAAAATAAAATCTAATAAATTGTAAGTCATAACAACGGAATAAACATTGTTAAAAATGTATTTGTTGTAATTATGTTGTAATTTTTTTTATGCAGTTCTTTTCATATAACTACCGATAACATCAAGACGCATTCCTTCGCAACACGAACGAATCATCTGTATTCTTCCGAGCCAGGATGCACTGTTTAAAACGAAGGTCCGTCTCTACATGGTGAGCCATAAACATACAATAGCCAATACTAAGGAAGCTAACGAGAAAATTAATTTAAATAATGCAGTAGCGCGATTGGCGCCATTCTTGCATAACGATTACTTGAATTTTAATGCACATGACGACTTTACAATTCGGTAAAATGATTCCCTTCTTACTGATGCCACAAGACAAACTAAACTCGATTATGTGTTTTCGATTTATTATCAAATTGATTATTGACGCAATAAATAGACAGACGATTGCATATCTCGGTGTAATTGTGCTTTCAGCGCTTCATATATGGTACTAGATCACACAACAATATTTTTTGTAAATTTACATCAAAAATTTTAAGAATACCTTTCTCTTGATGACTTAATATTTTTAAAAAAAAAACCTTCGCATGGCATTTTTTCTGAAAATGGCTTCAAATATATATTATATTATTTTTAATCATTTCATACTATATAACAAATATATGTGACAAAGATATATAAAATGTATATAATGACCCGGAAAGATAAATAATTGAAAAAAAGATTTCAACTTCTCGAAAATTATTTTAACTCTTTTTAAAATAATTTATTTTTAATTTCTTTCTGAAAAAAAAAATCAGCTTTATCTTTTAAGAAATATTTTTGTAACGCTTTTTTAAGGAAAAAAGATAAAAAATATTAAATTTATTCTATTGTAATCAACACTGCATTATAAGAGAAAAATTTGTACATACATACATACATACATACATACGTGTATATATATATGTATATGTGTGTGTGTGTGTGTGTGTGTGTGTGTGTGTGTGTGTGTGTGTGTGTGTGTGTGTGTGTGTGTGTATGTATATACAAATTTTTCTCTTATAATGCAGTGTTGATTTCAATTATAAAAGAAAAAAAAATTATGCAGAACATATTATAATAGAATAAATTTAATATTTTTTCGAAGCAATTTTTAGAAGCCATATATATATGTATGTATGCGTGAATATTTGTATGTATATCAAATGACATTTATATGTATTCAATACGAATAATAATTTGTAGTATTAATTATTTTATTGTTTTAATTACTTAATATGCTATTGTAAATTTATATACAATAGCTTTTCATATGCATCAGCACATACTAGCATTCACACACTAGTGTGCATTCACAACTAAATTTCCTATCAATTTAAAGCATAATTTGCTACATTGCTTTATTTATATACTTGACACATTTGTTCCAAAAATACGAAAGAGAAACAAAGCATTACATTGCAATTACTCTCTTCATTGTATTAAATCAAGAATCATTAAATAAAAATTAATAAAGAAAATTTATTTTACTGCATATACGAGTAAATATATAAAAATACTTGAATATAATAACTTACATCGCTATTTGTAATATATATTATAATAAAGTAATATGACGCGTAGCTAATAAAACACATTAATAATTTCATAATATTTTCGTATTTTTTATCCATCAATTATGAATATAGCACGGACACACACCAAACGCAGAGATTTTACCAGTAGCATCGAGAAGTGAATGTGACTATGTAGTTCCAAGCGGCTGTAAAATGGATGTAGAGACGTTATTAAATGACTTACGAAAAGAGGTCCTATAGCCGCTCTCAAAGGTTTCTCTCTATAACATCGAGTAAAAAACTATCGACATAGGGATTAATCGAATATAAAAATACTAGAAAAATAATCAATCTTTTAATAAGAAGAAAATTAAATATCGATTGATCGATTAATTTTTGTTCATCCCTAGTTTCGATAGTTGGGGTGCCGCTACTATCAGGATGCCGCTACTATCGGGATATTGTTGCTATCTGGGTGCCATGTTTCTTTTTTCGCTGCTCCATAGAACACGTGCAATGTGTAAAGGAGAAATGTTATTAATTCATTAGCTGCAAGTGCGATGATAATTTATCTCAACCACAATTAAACAATCATCAGGCAAGGTCTCTAATCAATTTAATCACAAAACTAGATTCTATATATACATATATTATTAAACTTAAAAAGAAAAAAAAAATTTAGAATATAAAATAATGGAAATAAACCAGAACTAAGAATTAACACCTTTTTTGTAAGGCCGTTAATATGTTACAGTTCAAAAAAAAAAAAAAAAAAAAAAAACTCATTTTGTTACATTCACTCTTTTTGATAACTGTAATAGGCTCTTTGATAATTGTAATGATAATGATGACTCAATTTTTGTTCATGTAACGAAAAAAGTAACTGCATACATTCTTTTCGGTGACAAATAACAAATTTAATAACTACTTTTGTTGTTACTTTTTGAACTAACGCGACATGTTTGCTATACAAAAATATATATAAAAAGATTAAATTCTACTAAAAACTAATCCAAGAAAAAATAAACTTTATGTAATTATATAGGATCATATAAATCGCTATAATTGTAATATAATTATACCCAAAATTTTTGATATATATTTGATGTAGATGTGTGTTTTATATATAACTTGGACTTATAATAACATATTAAAAGAAATAACAGAACTTGGAACGACTTGTGTAACGACTCGTTGCTTTTTGAGTAACGGTAATTAGTAACGAGTTGTTTTTTTAAATTGAGATAATAAATAATGATAACATTACTATTTAAAATCAATAACAAATTACGAGTTACTTTTTAAGATCGATAAAAAGTAACGGTAACGAATTATAGTTTTGAAAGCAACTTTCATCCCTGAAATATATTAATTGTTTTTTTCACAGTTTTTATTTTCTGTACTAATAATTCATAATTTATTGCAATACTTCATCATACGTCATGTGAAATTTATGCTATAACATAAATTATATGAATATTATTATATTGTATTTTGCTTTAAATAAAAAATTAGAATCTAATAAAGAATTATAGTATTACACAAATGACGAATTCAGTATTGCACGGCAAATGAAGAATGAGGTAAGATTCTATTTGTTTGTTTAATTATTACGAAACTGCATTCTATATTGTTAAATTGAGCTTTCAATGTCCAGGCCAAATCTTGCAAGCCGAATGCGTTTAAATTTTTATCAAACTAAATCTTGTATTGTCGTAAACATTCTTGCATTTCGTATTTTGCCTCTTGATTGAAGATTTGTGTAAGACGAAACGTGTAATAATCTCATCACATAACATCTTTTCATTTCTTTTGTTCTGTTTTCACTTCCTGAAAAAATCAAAACATGATTCGTAAAATTAACAAAATATAATTTATTCAAAATGTCACCAGAAATTTTTATTATGTATAGATATATTGTAATCAAAAGCAGTAAATTAAAAGTTAAAGTTTGACCGTTATAAGGCTATAAACATTTGATTGCTCAATGTGTAATTCTATTTATTAATTTTTTTATTAATTTTTTTATATTGAATATTAATTTATATTTTTCTTAATACGATATTAACTTTATTAATTCAATTTGCGATTGTTACGTTTATTAATGTTGATGCGAAGTTTTTATTCGATGTGTAATCACCCTTCAATGTCCGTAATAACAGTTTCGATAGAATCTTCAACGAAATGTCATCCCTACTATCTGACAATAAGTAATCTTTACTCGCAACTCACAAACGTTGATAACATTGCAGAATAATAATATTAATAATAATGATTATAACAAATTTTTTTTACATATAAAGTCTAATTATTATTCTGATAAGCAATTTTTTTATCAAATTTATAATCAATTTTACGTACAACGTTAGATATATCTTTTATGATCAGAGATCCATTCTTTTGTTACCTTTTATGTAGTTTTACCCGATTTTGTTCCTGATCCTCTTTCTTTTCCAATAACAAAAATTAGCTTTTCCAAACAATCGTCAAAAGATCTCTACATCTATCATTTGCAGTTGTATATAATACACAAAGTAATAAGGATTTTACACTTAGATAACGATAAATTATAATATTTTTATAAAATGTTAAATGTATGGAAAATGAATAAAATAAAACAAAAAGACATAAAAAACAAAGACATAAAAATTATATTTTCTTCAAAGACAAATTAGATAAAGAATTACATAAAGTTTTAAATTATATTAGGAATTATATAAAGTTTTTTAGTTTCTTTTTTAAATACATTAGTATATAAAATTGTCTTATATATTGACATGAACAAAAATGATACAATTATATTCTATTGTAAGAATAATTTAAAAAAAAATAAAGATTTATGAAATTTTCAGCGATTTCTCTAATGTCTGCCCATATTATTACATCACATTTTAATTAGAATAAGAATCAGATTAATCGTATTAATCTTTCTTTAAGAAATGCAGTTTGATGTTTCGTAAAAAATAAAAATTAATTCTCCCATTCTTGACCTTTGCGTGGTCAAATGCATTATTCTATTCGCTTCTAGAATCAAATCAGTTGAACAAAAGTTGATTTTTGGAAATAAATATAATAAAGTTTCACGTTCGATTCTTCGAACAAGTATCCGGTCAGTGTGATCGATTTGGTTGCTTTGAATGAACGCATGTCAGTCCCGTTATCGTTTCCGAGTGGGTCACCGGCACCTCGCCAGGATTAACTCGCTGCCGTGCATCGGACTTGTTCCGTAAACGGGCCGTTCTCGGTGAAGCTCTGGTGGGGTATACAGTGTCGGCTTGTTTTTGTAGCAAATCCTCTTCAATTTTTAAAACTTAGGCACAATGTTTTAACTCTTTATTTCGTAATGTAAAATTTAAGATTTTATATTATATATAATATTCGATATTTTAAATTAAAATTATAATTTTTTAAATATTTACGTATTAAATATTACTTGCAATTTTATAATAAGAAATTACATAAATTCTTGTAAAATTGTTTAATAATAAACTTCTTTAAGTACAGTATATGTATGACAATAAATTAAGAAATTACACAGTATATGTATGACAATAAATCAAGAAATTACAAAAACATCAAGAAGATTGTGTTATTATTATATATATTTGCATATACGAAATATACGAAATATACGAAATAATAATAATAATAATTAAAACATATAAAATAAATAAGAAAAAAAGACAAATAAAGATAGATAGAAGAAAATTAGAGTTAAAGAATAATTTTCAATTTGCAACATTCTTAGAGTAATTGTTTTTGTATTCTTTACTATTATAAATTATAAAAGTCATATATATATTGTTAAGTTAAAAATATGCATATTTAAGAAACAATTTTACAAGTTTTAGTTTTTTTAAACATTGTACTTTATACGGAAAAAGATCAGATGGATAAGGCCCGTACTCGGCCGGCACTGGGGGCCAGATGAAGTTTGAAAGTGCTTGCCTTCGTCGAGCATGTCCATGCGCTATTAGTATCCGCGGGATCGAGTAACCTGCTGCACGTTTTTCATCGTCGATCATTTGCAGCAAGGACAAACTCGATTAGCCCGCAAACAAGTTCTCTCCACGAGATTCATCACGTTCGCCGGTCTATCTGTCATTTCTGCGCAAAAGCTGCAAATCTCAATATTATCTTCGTCTTTTAAGATTCTTCGTAATAATCAAAACTGGATATACAAAAATGAAGATCGCTAACACATTATTTCTCTTCGTCGTCATCGGTAAGTAATTCATCTTTTCTTCAAAGAGTAACATAGCTGGTGATTTATTTATTTTGTAAAAATGAATATGTTTGCTTAATTTTCATGTATTTCTATGAAACATAAAATTAAAATTTAATTTTAAAAGATTTTATCAAATTCCAACTGTAAGAGTATGGGATGTAAAAAAAATCCGAAAAAAGATCTGAAATAATTTTCTTTAACAACGCACACATTCCTCTTTTCGTTCTTCTATTATAGTATTTATTATATTATAATTTTGATAATTCTGTGTGAATTTTAAGTTAGATTCATAATAAATAAATTTTTTATTAAATTGTTACCATAAATTTTTATCATAAAATTATACAGCTGCGTTACTTTTAATGCGTAAAATGCATCGAACACATATAAGTGAGAGCAGATATGAATATGCAAAAGTATTCAAATTACATCAAGTTATTTTACCGCTCGCACTAATATCTATATCCGTATTATTTCAAATTCAATTATCTTTGAAGAATATTATTTGTATATGTGTGTATGTGTATTGATCAAGCGATTGAACATTAGCATATATCAATTTAATTCATAAATGTATATTTCTTTATCAAATAAACGCACGTATGCAGTTTACATTTATACAAACGACTTTGCCACACGAACATTAGAATTCTTATGCCATGACAAAATATAACAATCGTATTAATTGTCTCAATTGCTTGATATTTGACGAATGCAGATTTTTATTAAATATTTTTTCTAATATTCGGAAACATCGGTTTTCAAAAATTTCCTTATGCATGGTCATATTTTAATAACGCTATTATAGTTTAAACATAATTGATATCAATTGCTATCTAATATTTATACAAATATTAGAGTATAATAATAATAAGTTACTATTGTTAATTGAATAATTTTGTGATGATACATTATCAGTATCAGAGACTTGTGATTAACATTTAATAATATATTTTGATAAGCATCTATATTTTTGTGCGTTTCTCCAAAAGATTATTTTTTATTCATATCGAATACAAACTTTTGCACAAAAATATTTTGTTCTTTCTTAACTTTACCTTATTTTTGACATTCTATCTATCGTCAGGTAGGTATTAAAATCCGGATCTGCAATAGGGTCGTATTTGGAAACCGATCGTAAAAACCGTTATCGTTTCTACTGGGCTATTGTAAGTTGTTGGGCCTTTCTCTTATTTTTTTTTTTTCGCATAATTTTATTCTGTGCTATTGACTCCGACGTCTGTATCTTGTAGACTTGACTGCACTACTCACGCTCGATTAATTGGCGTATTTCTTTCTTACTGTACTAATAGCCTCGTTTCTATCTATTGAAGAAGTTTCTCGCTCTGCGACGAAATGTACTTGTAAATATGGGTCTTTGTGAGCGGTGTATTAAGCGGGCATTACTTGCTCTGCGGAAAACTCGCGTCATATTTACATACGTGAGCCGCGCAAAAATAATTTTCCGTAATTTTACGCTACTGTTTGCGATGATCTGAGCGTGACTGTGATGGTTACGCATCGTGAGAGGGGTAGCCGGACTTCTTATGGGATACTATAGTGCGTTGCACTCGATGCATCATCGTGATGCGTCAGAATTAGCACGCGAAGAGATGTTGAAAATTTTAATTTATTCTTATGCGGAAACTTTTTTCATTATTTTTACGACAACAAAGTATGTAATTCTAATCAAGATCAATCATGCTAAGAAAAAACAATAAATGACGAATTAAATTGTTTATATGAATATTACAAATAATATTTTTTCTTACAATCTTCCAATCAAAATATTTGTAAATAATAATGTTAATGTACAAATTTTTCTGTACAATATTTTTATGATAATATGTAAAAAATAAGTATTTGTAAAATATCTCTCAAATATAGCCTTATGTTTCGAAAACGCATGAAAATTTATCTGGCTAAATATACCTAACATTGTAAATTATTTATCTGAAAGTTGTAAAGAAGAAAGTTCAGATTAGTCGATGTACATATTATATATCTAATCTGTGTACATAAAATGTAAATAATGACAAATCTATAATTACTCACGGCTTTTCTATAATTAATATTGTTCGATTCTTTTTTGCATATATTACATAAAAGGTTTAATAATATCATGAACTGATGAGATAATTAACACATCATAAATTGAGAGAGAACTTTACGCGGTGTAGTTTATTATCAATGATAAAATGTTAGGAAAACAATATCCAAAAACTAGCGAAAAGTTGCAAGATTCGATTTGTATGTTACTTTTTATTTTTTTTTATATATTTCCAATTATATCGACAGACATGATATTATTCTATATGCATCATTTTTTAATATTAGTATATTAGTGTATCAGAACATACGGAAATACATGTTGGAGAGTTGATAATTTTTCGACTCTTATATATTTCTACTCTTTCAATAATACTAAAAGAAGTTTAAAAAATATTGTGCAACTGAATTCTTTAGAGAGCATCGTATGATTAAATGTGTTTCAAAACGGGTTCACGTAACAAAATGTTTTTTTACGCGGTAGGTTGCGTGCGTAACAATATATATATATATATATATATAATGTATAGAAGAACGGAAATAACCGTATAAAGAAAAGTATTATCATTGATCCGTTCATTGATGCAAGATAGAAAGTGTGAGAAGATCAGGTGCGTTTGTCGTAGAATGTAGAGTGGAAAAAATAGAACAGGACGTCGACGAAAGTACGCAATTTCAATCGTTGGACGACTGCGATTGAAAGTGATCTAAGAGAAAGGGATTGTAAAGCCGTTTCCCTTCTACAAATATAACTGCATATTATCGATCGTTCTTATAAAAGTAAAGAAAGAAGGAAAGAGAGATAGAGAGAGAGAGAGAGAGAGAGAGAGAGAGAGAGAGAGAGAGAGAGAGAGAGAGAGAGAGAGAGAGAGAAGACGTCTTGGTCGAGGCTTTTATGAAAGACATCATGACATGCACATCTTATGTGCCACAAACTTGTCATGTCATATAATGCATAATATCGTTAAATTAAAGGTGCGCAAAAGCTTTCTCCACACGATTATCGGAAAAGTGGCCTTTATACTTATATCTAATACTAGGATAAATAGAAAAATAAGTATATATAATAAATTCGTTACAATTCTTTAGAATCTTGCATTTAAATAAATTACGTATTTTTTTTCACGTATTTTTATCTATTTTGCATTGTACACCAATAAAATATTTTACATATTTTCAAGAAGTCTATCTCACACACACACACACACACACATGCACGTTTAAATTATGAAATATTATTTATTCTAAAATATTAGAACAGCTATACTATTACCTTTAATTTATTTATAATTAATAATTTATTTATAATTTATCTATAATTAATAATTTATCTATAACTAATAATTTGTTTGATATACATTGT
Source organism: Polyergus mexicanus (assembly GCF_030449975.1). Lineage (NCBI taxonomy): Eukaryota > Metazoa > Arthropoda > Insecta > Hymenoptera > Formicidae > Polyergus > Polyergus mexicanus. The sequence goes on along the minus strand of NW_027223322.1, from coordinate 109,066 downwards.
ACGTGCAACCGATTGTTTATATAAGCTCAATAAAACGGCACCGTGATACAATAATAAGAATATATCGCTTCGTGTATGATTTTGAAAACAGCAATGTTTAGTCGAAAATAATTTGGATTCCTTCGAAAAATGAACAGTTGCTTCTACCGATAATCTTTTTACCAAGATTTACGAAACACGTATTTAGGGAATTAGGCCAGCGTATCTATGTAAATGTCATCTTTTCGCGTACTTTCTAGTCAGTTGCGTCCCACAATGTTGTTTGTGCCGATTGGACATCAGTTATTTATTACACTTATAATTTTAGAAAAAATGCATTTTTACATATCTTATCATTCGTAAAAATATTTTCCCATATTTACTTAATAAAAATATTTACGATTTGTTTTGTGTATCACAATAAGAAAAAAGTAGTAATAGAAAATAATGAATATACTCAACAAATGTATGGAGAGTAAAATGATCTATTTTCCTCTATTGAATCAATTTTGTTGATCGATGATCGCGATCAACAGATCATTATGTATGCTTTAAAGAATCAATGAATGTTCATTTTGTCGTCGAAAATTGCTAGTATTTGCGAGAAGAGAGATTTTAGTATTACTTTCTAAATGTTGATCGTATCGATTTTCTCCTCGTTCCATCTATAATCAGAATCCGTTCTTATGATAGCGCAAAGATAATAGAGTAACAATGTAGAAGTGGCTGGAGAAGTCAAGGTGAAGGCCAGCCTTGGGAAAGCATGGCCGCAAATACAGTTAGCTAGTATACGAGCATTGTTATGACCTTCGATGCGACGAGGGACCCGGTTAAGCGAAGAAAAGTGAATATCACCATTATTCGTAAGATCCAGTATAACTCTCAAGGATTGTATCGTGACTCGGTTACATCAGGCATCTTTCAAGAGCGAGAAACAGTGAAAGTACACGCACCATTTGTACTGCCAAAAGTCATCGTTTTTATTTTGGTTATTTATTACAAATGCTTAGTTTAACACGTAAAATGATAAATTCCTATGACGAAATCTTGCAAAAATATTAATTATTCATCTGAATTATCGTGTATGCAGGATTAGCAATTTATTTTGTCGATGTTTTTTCTATATGTTACTCATAAATATGTTATATTATTAAATATTGAATTATGTGGTAATATTATTTTATTTTTTGTATTGCTAAAATATAATATACATAATAAATGAATCTATATGCTTTCAGCATTCTGATGGAAAGTTGTTTTGAAATAATTAATGCGAAGTATCTAACTTAATTACGGATCGTAGTGAGATTTCGTCGATTTAGTTTTTTTTGCTTGTCGCTATCACACGAATGATGTACACGCGACATGTGATTATCGGTGGTTTCGAAAAAAGAGTTTACGCCTGTTTATCGGACTGGAACGGTGAAATTTCTATTCAAAGATAATTTTCTATATTACGAAATATCTACTTGTTTTCCGGAGTTTCGGTTGTCATAGCGCAATACGATTGTATAACAAATTCAGAGTAAAAAAAAAAAAAAAAAAAAGCCATTCATAATAACGAACTTCGTCAGAAGAGAACGAAACAATATTAATGTGGTAATATAATTCGACCCGTTGTAATTATTAATGTAATTTGTACATTATGGCAATTTATGCCCTCTGCCGTACGTTGCCTGTATAATTTTTTTCACAGTTTTTAAAATTCCCATCCGGCTGCATTTAATTGAGAAAAAACTGGGGCTGTCGCCTTTTTCAGGCTTGCGAATAATGTATATATAATTGATGTATAATTGATTGTTATATTTCTTCTCCCTGATTAATAGATTGTTCAATGACAAAGAATCTACGATTCACGATGAACGTAATATTGGTTTGGATAATAAAGTCAAAATGATAAATGATCTCATGACTACTGCATGTTCAAGCACGATAGTGATTGTATATCAGTTGAAAGACAATAATCCAAGAAAAATTCGACGTCGAGAAGAAAACAGTTTAGCTATACGGAAACCATGTAATACGTAGCACTCGATCAAGACAGAGCGTTTAGTCAGGTTTCAAGTGGGTCACTAGGTCTTGGCCCAATGGCGCGCCTCGAATCCGGCAAATATTCTTTGAACAAATTCCGAAAGTACCTTTCACGAAGTTTGAAGTGCTCGTTTCGCAAGAGAAGAAAATGCAACTTTTGTAAAACGTGCTTTTAAACTGCATATTTCAGTACGGATGTTTTAATATAATTTATTGAGCTAGTCATTCAAATCATCATATAAAGTGACATATATTTGTGTTATTTATTTGAAATATTTAATAATTAATAAAAGACAAGCATAAATCTAAATATAAAAATAGTTATTTCTTCGAATGTGATAAATACTCGTACAACGTACAGTTATCAATATTATCAAAAGTAGAAAATGCTACTGCAAAGTGGAAATCAAGTTGACGGACAATTTAATGGTTTTTGGCCTACGATCTCTTGCAATGATGCTTAAATAAAGAGAAAACGCTTGAATGTAAATCAATTATTATTTTTTTGTCACGATAATTACGTGACGATAAAGCTATTCATCTCTAAAATAATCTTCAAGAAAAGAGGTTAAAAGAAAGAAATTAATATAGATAATTTAATTTATATATGTTTTATAAAATATGATTTACTATCAACTGATATATTATTTATATTGTCATTAAATAAATAATTTTTTTTGACAATTAAAAAATATTTTTATTAATTAATAATTTATTGTGCACAAATAAAAAATATAATCTAAAAGATATCCCAAAATATCGGTATCAATAATTTATTAAAATTATATTATACGTAAATGGAACTTTTTTTTATTATACATACAAAATCAATCACCTAATCTATACTTGTGTATAATATATAATACACACGCAACATAAAAAAATATGTCTAGAAAAAAAATAATATAAATTGCGGATTATAGAGTTCTCTCTTAAATAAACACACATCCAAAAATTTATATTAATCTTATTTGAGATTATTTACTTGATCAGATAGATACTATATGGTATATACGTGAAATTACATTTTTTTCAAAAAACATTATGTTAACAGACGTCAAAGTATCAATAGCACAGAATATGCGTGCTCTGCTCGCTTATAAGTATGTACTCTGATAATACAGCATCAATTTTTTTTACTAAAATTACATTTATTTTCGTTACTCGAAATAATTAAAGTAAAATCTTTTTCATGTTTTCTTTTTTATATTCCTATATATTTAATTGTGTTATTTTTTAATTTATATAATATAATTTATTATTTATTTATATTATTTATTTATAATTATTATATGTTAATAATGATAATAATAAGTTGTTACATTCAACGAGTTCCCTTTTTCAAGATATATGTAATAAATATATTATAATTTAATATTTAAAAATTTTTATTTGAATCTTTATATATATATTTACAATTTATCCATAAATATATATATTAATAAAAATAGACTTTTCATATCTTTTACTTAATCCATGGCTACTTGATAACAAAAAAAAAATACAAATTATGATTAAATACATTCTTCAATCAAAATTGCATGTGAATCAGAACTTCATAGCATCATTAATATAATATGCAACTTAAGAAAGTTTTAAAATTTACGAAATTATAATATTATCACGATGGGCGCATAACGCATCGCGCGGATCGTCATTCCGGATTCGATGGAAACGATCCATGGCTTTGTTTTTTTTCCGGTTTTGCTTACAGAATGTACGTGGCGAGAGGCACTATGCACATGTGTATTTCAGTCGGACTTCGGTTTCGTGCTAAACTGCGCTTTCAAAAAGTCCGGTCTCTTCCGGGTCAGAAATCTCGGAGGTGTGAAGGGTTACGTCGGCCTGGGTGAGTTAAATTATAGGAGCGATCGCGATCGTCGATCTCAATAATCGCGTTCATCGTTAGATCTGGATCGATCGATTAATCTCATCGGGGATATAAATAAACAATTGGGGCAAGGAACTATAATAATCGTATCGATCGAATCTTTTCTCTAAATCCGCATTAGAACAGTTAAAATTTTTATATAGTAATCTCGATATTACATTTTATATGCTTTTAATTTGTGAGGAAAAAAACAATTCTATTAAGTACATATTTTTTTTAAACTCTAATTAGATATTTTATTTATCGTACTATATTAATTTATTTAATAGAAAAAAAATTGAAATTTATAACTATAAATTTGTTACTGCAAATTTTTTTATTAAAAAATTATATGTAAAAATAAATTAATTTAAATTTTATGTAAAAAAGATACTGTAATTTATTTAACTTTAATTTTATTGACATTTAGTTTTATTTACTCACGTTTACATAACTCTTGTAATCATGTATAGATTAATGTTACCGCATACTTTTACCTTGACATATCTCTTTTCATACTTGCTTTTTGAAAGAGATAAATTACACACATTGACTATTTGATATATTACATAAATCGCTTAGCCAACTTTTGCTGTAAAAATATTACGCCTTTATGTTCCTAGATATGTTCTCAGTAATGTGATAATCCTTACATTTATAAATACTTTTACAGTATTCTGTAAAAAATTCCTTCTGTTATATATAATAAATGTAAATATCTTTAGAATGATTTCTAAATTATACGTGACCTAGTTTGTATATATAATTTTATTCATAGTCTAAGGTTTGTGACATGAGTTTCTACCAATTTTACATGTTTATTTATGTGCTTACATCATCTTCAAAGGATTGAGAAACAAGGTAGCTTGAATAATGCGGCAAAGTTTTCGCGCGCCGGTGCATTATTTGCATGCAAGCTAATAAATACATTTATCGTGTCACTATGTCGAAAAGACTATACATCCGATCGCATAATAAATAAACGTTGCATAAGATCAAAGAAAAGAAAAAAGATGATAAATATATTAATGAAATATAATAATCGCAATGTCATAACGACAGACGCTTTGATAAACCCTAAATCAAATTGTCAATTCGAACAATTTATATAAGTCTCATTTCTACTTTTCACATTTATTACGAAAGAATATTGGTAGAAATATTCAATTGTACGTTTTACCGTGGTTGTATAATACTATCAATTTTTTTTTTTAAATACATGTCTTTTACATTTTGACTTTTTCTTTAAGAGTTGATATATAATTAATCTTTATCCTATAATTAATTAATTTCAAACAGAACCTATATATAAATTAATTGCGTTAGCATCGAGAAAACTACAACAGTATTCTAGAGGAACTTACTATGAGATGAATATATAGATTGGCCTGCGGATATAAGAGTCATACGCAACGGCTTAACCTGCAGATTGCATTGAATGCTATCCTTCAACTGATTTCTATTGCAATTCTGCAGCTTCAAAAAATGCGACGTGACAAATGCTGATGATTTATTCATCGCCTTGACTTGACCCAGTTATTAAATATCCATCTAATATCCTTACAAAGATCTTCAAGCGCAATTTATATTTAATATATGCAATGGAGAATCAAAGATGTCGGCATATTGTAAAAACAAGCTACCATAAAAGGCAAGATGTCAAAATGAAGCAACATTCTTTGCGTAATTCTGCCTGTCAGTTCAACGGTTACAATTTTACTAGCGTTTTATTCGAACATGTTTATGTATCACAATAGTTATCATAGGCATATAGTTAGCATTGGTATGCATAAAGATGTGACTACAGAAACAGAGAGAGAGAAAGAGAGAGAGAGAGAGAGAGAGGGAAGGAGAGAGAGGGAGGGGAAGAGAGAGAGAGAAAGAGACTTCAAGAATTGCCTGTAAATTCCAATTTAAAAAATAAATATAACATAAATAAAAATGTAGATATGTAGAATTGTAGAAAATCAAATATTATATACAAATTGTACTAAATATGATAAAATGTAGAAAAGTAGAAAAATAGAGATTGTAGCATCAGTTTTTGAAAGCTGCAACTTTTATACTGATTGACTCTTCATGCATCTACTCTTTATCTACTTTACTTGTCTTTATTCTCTCTTAACATACTTATCGCGCGGAAGCTTTCTACAAAAGTACTACCTTTGCCTCTATGTAAATAAATTAAATCGACATATACTGTTTTTCTCAGATTACTTCAAGATTATTCTAAGAATTTCAGATCTCTCTAATCCATATACCACCAAATAATTTGATTAAATCAATTTAATTCAACATTGCCTGGCCATTGCAGGATTTTCCGTTGGAGACGAATTAGGCTTCAGCCAATCGCTCTCTAATGTGGAAAGTACAAAAAGAAGAAGCGTGCAAACAAACAGAGTTAACGGCCTTGCAATAAATCCTCTAAATGCGGTAAGTAAAAATTTTCGAAATAATCCAGCGATTCCACTTATATACAACAGCTTTATACAAAGGACTTTTTATAAAAATTATATGCATATATAAAATTATATACATATAATTTTATAATTATATGTGTACAATATATATTATATTATAATTATAATTGTAAAGGTAAATATATTTCATAATTATAAATTTATATAATAAAATGCATATACATATATGAAGGACTGATCAAGTGAATTGAACAAGTAGAACCTCGATTTTACTCTCGTTGATCCTCCTGTTTACGCTTATTTTTCATATTTTTAACTTTTCTTCCTGCCTTCTCTGCCGGTATCGCTCTTTAACGCGTTCACTTCGTGATACATCCGCATTATACATCCTGTATACAGCGATATTTATCACGATATAAACGGCAGCCACGCTTAAATAAGTTTTCATGGAAAGTTCAATGCAGAAGGAGATCAGCGCGAAAGCGTATTTGCTCGCTCTTCGTTAAAGCGATAAGTCCCCCTTGGGAAGCATCTTTGATCATTTGATTGCATGGTGTGCAGTCTAATTTCATTTGCTCTTGATGCACTCTCTTCGATCTAGCGATGATGATTATAAGACTTCCATAATGCCATTATTAACTTTTTATTTCCGTTTCGTCAAGGAAAATATATACGGTGCGTTTACCGTTTCGCAACTTATACTTTCTATGCGAAAATATTACAAACTTATCACGAAACACGTTAATTGTTATGCACATTTATAATTAATTTTTTTATGATACTTCTCGTGTGTGATATTAAATCATGAACACACAAATGATACTACAATTTATATTAGCTTTGCGTTGAGTATGAATGTTGTTTCCGGGCATTCACTTTTGTTTCTCTAGCGTAAAAGAAATCATCGTAATGCAATATATAAAATATTGTCGTTTTGATCGTGATATCTCGAGAGAGCAATATCTAATTTGACGATCGAATAGGATGGATCGATTTATTCGCACTGCGTTGCTACAAAAAAAATATAGATCATACGAGTTGTCGAAACCGGCCTTGTCGCAACTGGTGCGTGAATGTCGCTCCGGTTACATTCACGTACGCCAAGTTTATATGCTGCGATTTTGCTAATATTTCCTCGGGCGACAAAAATGTTACGGTTTTTCACAGATGCAAATCACGAGAATGCTGTATTAATAGTAACATTTACGAATAGTATCTAAACTTAAAAAAAAAAAAAAATGGAATTGCAAGACTCTTTGCTTAGATACAATTTTGTATTATTTTTAGGCAGGTAACCGGGATGAAGCGCGTCCAGTCTCATTGAATACCCGCCAAGCGGTGCCGCCCTTCAAACCCTTACCACTTGGTACAGCCCGACCATTAGCCCAACAGCCTGAACGTCAAAAGTTGATAGTGAACTCAACGGCTGTTAAAACGGGACCAGTGATGCCCTCGGCGCAGCTAGAAGCGCTGCATCAACAGCATCAACGAATTCATCAGGAAGCCAAACTGAAGCAACAACAGAGAATACAACAAGAGGCGTTGGCGCTACAAGTATTGAAACAGCAACGTCAACAACAACAGGAGGCCATGAGGCAGCAGCATATACAAAAGATGCAGCAAATGCAGAAGCAACGGCAGCAGATGATGATAATACAAAATAAGAAAGATCAAGTAATTTCTGTGATTTATTAAATTTGCTCAATTAATATTTTCCTTTAACTAATATTGTTTTAATATGAAGAGCTTTTAGATTACAGCAGTATTAAATATATATATATATATATATATATATATATATATATATATATATATATAATTTCTCTTTAATTATGGATTTAATCATTATTCTAATGATAAACAAGTATATTTTCTGCTATTGTAATAAATCTCTGTACTTGTGTGTGTGTGTGTGTGTGTGATTATTAAGATTATTTCAAATCTTGGTAGTGATTTAGGGCATTTCTCGTATTTGAAATTCATTTTGCAACCGCTTCTCAGCCATCGCAGATGATAGGAATGACGGGGACAATGCCGAAGCTACCTAGCGTCGCCGCTGCAATTCCACAAAGTGGTATGGTCGAAGCCGAAGTTCTTTCGCCATTATCATCAAAGGTAACAGGCAGTTTGATCTCGTCAAATGCTGCCTTGCCACCTTTTATCGCGATGCCACAATCATCGATAAAACTCACAAACAGGATCAGTAATAGTGGTACTTTGCAACAGGATTCCGATAATGAAGTACCAAAAGATGATTTCACTCAGGTAATCGATATAATATATTTAAAAAATTATATGTTTGATTATATGTTTGACAAAAATAATTTATATTTATTATTATGTGCATTATAAAATATATTATCTTATAACTTCTTATATTAGCCGTCTAACTTTCACGTGTCAATTTAAAGAATATTCTGAAAAAATGAATCATTAATGTCTGTCGAGATATACTTGAAAGAGCATTGTAAATTTCAAAACTATAAACTATTATTCTCTCATGCAGCTACCTTTACCAAGCGACGAGATGGCTGCTTCAGTGAACGAAATGACGTTGCTTTCGTTGCAGCCTATCGCTGCAGCTGAAACCAGCCAACTGCTGCCTTTTCAACAAAACGGAAAACAACAGTCCTTACCCGATAGCTTACCATCCTTGGCTCCTATCCAGGGCATGGAAACTTCTTTAAAGGCTCTCGCGGAGGCAAGTAATATCACTCTAGAAGCCTTGGAAGCGGCAATTCTTCTGAGACAGCAACAGCTTCTTAAAAAACAGCAAGGACCTATGACGACGAGTACCACAACAACCACAATGGCTCCTCTTAAAAAGTAACTTATATGCAATCAACATTTTTAATTTTCGTATATTTAACTAATCTTTCCAATATTTATTTTTACATAAAATAAAATGTGCTTCCCATAGAATAAATAGAATCGCTCGAAATACACTCGAAATATACAGTAACGGTAGCCTACCCAATGGTAAGACAACGAAAAATAAAACTTTTTTTTTATGTTAAGTAAACATAATTCCGGAGCCACCAAAGTGATGAACGCGCCTCGGGAATACTATCCGGTTGGATACGACAAAAATTTTGATGACAACTTTGCAAGTCGCGTTGATCTGCCTGACACGAGCTTTTACTGTGGCGATCAAAAACATTTTCCAGGTCTCTATGCCGACGAAGACCTGGGATGTATGGTAAATCTTTTAAAGATTGAATTATAAAAAAATTAATCCAAGAAAGATCTTTATTATTTTATAACAAAGACAATTTTTTCTTAGATTTTATTAATATTACATACTACTTTTAAATATATATCATCAAAGAAATATATACAATATTATATATACATAAAAGATTTTATTCTCTTATTATTTTAAAAATTCTTAAAATTGATTTTTGTACGAATCCACTTTAGGTGTTTCACGTTTGCGCACTGACGGACGATGGTTTGATCATGAAGAGTTTTCTGTGTCCGGAATCGACATTATTCGATCAAACAATTTTGAAATGCAACTGGTGGTTCTACGTAGATTGCAAAGCTTCCAAGAGCTTGTACGACAGCAATATACCTATTAGCAAGAGTTATCAGCTGATGAAGGCCTTGGCGTTCTTCTCGGCGTATAAAAATCACGAAAACGGAACGAACACTGAGCAAAATAGCCAAGATAATTCTTGAATCGGCAGATCAAACAAAAATTGTACAATAGAATCGTAATCGTTAAGCTCAATTTTCCATATATGGAAATTATCGTGTTTCCACGATACGACTTTCTCATTTAGTTTTAGAAGATTTTATTTGTATATATAATTTATTTGGTTAAGAAAAAGAGGGAGAGAAAATAAGAAGTATGTTAGATTTTTACTTTATATAGAGCCAATGTAAATAGTACACGTTCCTGGCTCGATCTATTTTGTTGAATAATAATATATGTTATATCTTTTTTTGGTTCAAAATTTTCTTTCCCGTTGAAACTAACATTCAGTAATAAGAAACAGAAGCAGAGAAGCATAAGAAAAGGAAACGACGAAGAATTGAAAAAAGCGCAATGTTTATTAATATTCGATATATTTACGGTTAAGTATATGTGAGAATATTGCGGACTTAAATGCTGCATCACTGTTGAACGAATTATAGCAATTACACGCGATCAGTCTCTTTCTCATATTTTTCCATCGAATATCTTACAAAAACTTCAAAATTCTGGGCTTTGTATAAAATTCATCCGCGCGCACACTTACACTTCTATATAGAACGCATATAGAACGTACAAAAGTTTTGCTATACAGATGCATTTATTAAAACATAAAAAATTATCGGGATTATCGATACCAGTAGACGATGAAAACCGAGTTTTAATCGACAATATATTAACAGAGAATACTACTAAAGGCAGATTTTTGCGTTAAAGCGTCATCATAAACATAATTGTCGACAAATTTCTATTCCAAATCTTGCTTGATTCGGGAACACGACAGACAGCAAGACTCTTGATAAAATTGGTAAGAGCAAAGCCGAGCTTGCGTGACTAAATTGCAGTTAGCTATTTTGTCCTTGCAAAGTGGATTGTTTTCAACGCCTAAAATGAATAAAATAATGTATATATATATATATATAAACCATTTTGATAAATGTTTGGCTTAACTTACATCTCACGATTTTATTACTTAGGAATGTACCCTCTACAATATGAAAACAATCCATGAGGTGTAAGTTAATCCGAACATTTATCATTATTTTATATAACTTCTTCTATCATAAAAAAACATTTTATGAACTCTACAGCAGTTCTACAGAGAATGTTTATACAAGATAGTTATTACATTGTTGCGTGAGTCCCTTGTGTTTCGTTGCTGCGTGATGTCTGTGACGATTATATTTGATAATTGCTGTACCCGTCTCCGCGAGATCATTCCCTAGCATGTTACAACGAAGATTGTTGATAAACGAGGAGAGACATTTTGTGGAAGTTCCATAGTTCCTTTTAAGTGACTCGTTATTTCCGACACAAGTGTTTGTGTGAGAATGACGGTGCGAAATCGATGGAGATCGATTCGCGCACGCGACGATATAATATCTATTAAACTATTTCTCTCTATCTGCATCGCAAACACTCTCTTAATAAGAAAAAGAATTCGTTATACCATTCGTTATTTCGGGATCGTCCTGAACTTGCAGAACCCTGTGAGAATTTTCAGACGCGCGTAAATCATCTTTGCAAGAATAATCGTTGCATGTCCTTCGAGATATCGGTCGATCGTCCTCTCGGCAGTGAATCTGATGAGGTTCCGGTAATTGACCGTCCGGATTCAAGCAACGGATTTCCCGTTTCTGAATACCTTTACCGCAAGATCGTGAACACTACAAACAGAAAGTGACTACAATTCGTTAAATCTATCAAACACACCATACATATATTTGTATGAGTTTTTGAGTATTTTGTTTTGAGTATTTGAGATTTTAATTTTTTGACGCAATAAAATGATGTAGTAAACAGATAAATAAATTTACCGCCGTCCAGTCCGATATAAACCAAGTAGATACGCAAGAACGTTCTCTACAAGATTTCCTAGTTTCTGGCTTATTCGCAGGACAATTCATGTCTAGGACGACACGTAGAGAGCCCCGAAGACTCGTAACACAAACCACATCTCTAACTTGTTCACCCAAGTCGCAACTTGAGGAACACTAAAGAGTATAAAATCAAATAATTATCAAATTATTTTCGTGTATGTATATAATATATATATATATATATATATATATATATATATATGTACATATATTTTTATTTGCTTATTACAAAAATATAAAGCAAGAGCAGATATGTAATGTTATTATTTTTTTAATGCACAAATTGTGATGTAAAATTAATTTTTTTCATGATTATTAAACAATTATGTTTAAATCTGACCTTCGTCCACGGTCCTGTAAACCATTGACCGCTGCAAGTTCTGTTACTCGCGCAATCTCTAGAAATTTCAGGTCGATTAGATTCATCACAGTACTCTTCGTCGGAGCTTATCTCGCAAAGAACTCTCCTAGTTTGAACTCCTGTTCCACATTCCACCGAGCACTGAAATTAATAATTTTAGATTATTGAAATCGATATTCTCTCAATCCGCATTAATCTATTATAATTGTAAATAATTTTAGACAGTGCAATAATTTAATTTTTTACATCTTTTTGCAGCAGCATTAATAAATGTTTCTCAATTCTACATTGTTTCCTTACCTTATGCTTCTCTGCGTCAGTGCTACAGAATATATAAATAATAAATATTATGTTAATCTCATGCATATTTTCATAAGAGATATCTAACTCTCATAAATATTTCTTAAGTAGTAAGACCATTACCTGATCAGACCATTCGGTATATAACCACTGCGGACTCTGAAGGTTCATGGAGACGATGCTCAATGGCGTTGATTTCGCTAGACACGGTCCCAAGTCGCAGGTTTCATGTGTTTCAGGCTTCTCTGAAAGATCACACGGAGCATCGTCGGTAACGCAAGTTACGACTCTCGTTCTTTTCCCTATGCTGCAGGATGTGGAGCACTTTGAAACAAATGTCATAAAAAAATAATTTTTAATTAATTAAATATCTTCTATATTTTGTTACAATCCTTATCGAGCGCGCGAAGTAATTATGGCCAATAATTATTATTCTATCTCTGATAGAGAGAAAAGTTCAATATATTTAATTCAATGTTTTGAATTTTCCTCCGATCTAAATGTATAATTAAAATCATTCAAATTAAGATCGCGTAATAAGACATAAATCGTTAATTTTAAATATCAGTTAAATTAGTTAATTATATATATTAAACGGATTTACGAGATTTATTCGATCAAAATCTATCATGTGAGCAATCGGCAAATCTAATTATAATCTAATTTTTAAATATTATAATTCCCCCGCGCAAATATATTTATCTTTAATTTTAACTTGTATATTTATTCACTTGTATTAAAATATCCGATAAAGATATAATTTCTCAATTACAAAATAAATTACAAATTACATATATATTGTATTAAAAATTATATAAATAAACTTTTCTAACGAATATTCATGTTGACGTTGATGGAAAGCTTAGTACCTGGAACCGGATAGGATTACCTGTGACCAAACGCCTGCGGTCCATCGCGGTGACGATGATTGAGAGGACGTTTGCGTCGACGTCTGCTTGATCTCCTCGCATACTGGCATCTCGCATATCTCACTCGTCGGTAAATCTCTTGATTCCGTGCAAGCACCATCGGCAATCCTCATTGTTAACGACTGTTTCACTTCTTGAACGCACTCGAGTTCCCGGGTGCGAACTCCGGCACCGCAGGAAGTGGAACAATCGCTCCATGGTCCGCCACGCCATCTTTCCAATATACAGTTTTTATATCATTTTCAAAGGATACTAAAGGTCAGATAATCTTGAACACTTGATTAAATTTTAACTGTATAATTAAAAAGTATTTTTATTCATTGATTATTCAATAGCGATACAATTTTAATTTTAATTTTATAATATATAACATATTTATTTTGTACAGAGAATGTAAACTAAAATTGGCTCACCTGGGCGGACATGGCTTAGTATTGCATCTTAAACGAATTTCCCGCGGCTTTTCTAAAGCGTGACATCTCTTCTCCGGCACCTGTTGCTGCGTATGCTCTTTGATACACATGTGTCTGAGTGTCTGAACACCTTATATAACATACAGAAATTCTTCGTATCCACAAATGTGCATAAATTGCCATTAAACAAACTAATTATTAACCAATTCTTATTTACCTCCACCGCATGATTTGCTGCAATCGCTGTAACCAATCGCCTTCCAAGCAAATTTTCTTCTCTTGTAACGCCGCGGTAGATATGGTGGAGATGTTACATTACTCGCTGCAGATCCATTGTCGAACCTAAAATTAAATTCTCTTTGTAACCACTAGAAAGAAAGTATGCTGTGTTTTTAAATTTGCTAGGTATAAAATTGTAGATACGGTTAATATACAATATTAAAACGTAAACTACAGTCGATTTGCGTAAAATACCAGATTGATTAAATATATTAGAATTGATCAGAAATGTTTCTTACCTTCTATTTTGTAAACCAGGCTCGATGCCTTTATTTGAAACTATAAATGTATAATTTTTCAAGAATTAATTTATTATTTATTAGTTTAAGATATTTATTGCTTTAAGGAAAAGATTATAGATGCTGATAATCTTTTCGTAAAGTTTTCTCTGCTTTATGTAAAGTAAGCCTAAATATATAAGCATCCAAGTAAATTAATGAAAAATAATAGAAACATTTTCTTTAGCGTAAAAAATATTTGAAAATCAGAGAATATAATAGTCTTAGGATTACTTTCCCTTTAAAGTTTACGCATGTATTATAATGTACATATATTATATTCAAATGATACCTGCGTTATGCGCGAGATGGCTGCTTCTCGATAAATTCGTATTTCCAGGAATCACATATCGATAAACAATACCAGGGTTTGGTTCCTGATACAAAACCTACGGATACGATAATCAAAGATTTAATTATTTTATATGTATAGATAGCATTATTTTTCTGATTTATATAATTATTTAATTGTTGAATTTTAATGTTATATCCAAAAGCAGAAGAGTAAGCAATTTAAATCTAGTAAATATAGACTTTATATGATTTATGTCGATGTGTGGTGAAAACTCAATGATATAAAAGGGTTAAGTAGAACATGGTTAAACCCATTAACGCCTACGATTGTCCGAGCACAACAATGTTGTATATCGCTACTGGTAAAACGCCATTGTGACAATCGCGTTACAACGATGTCTGCAATTTGGCCAAAGGACGCAAAATATTCCATAGAATTACTATAAGTTGAAAATATTTTATAAATATTTTTGTAAAAAATTTGATGATATTTATTCCATGTAAATAATCTACTTTACTCTTATTTACATCTGATACCCTAATTATTTTTCTATTAATTAGAGATACATATGCACATTTATTATAATGTATAATAGGTTTATATCATAAGAAATTAAAAGTTTCTTAATATATGCGGCACTCATATGAAAGTTAAATTACATAATTTATTAATATCCCCGTATTACTTACCATGACATCTATAGGTTCCTGTAATGGTCCGGCGGCAGAAAAACTCTCTAAATTCTGAGAACCCTGACGCAGGTAGACAAATGTTGTTCCGGCCGCTTTGTACTCACCCGACCAGTTGATAGTATAATTTCCATTCAACAGATAACTGCCATCTTGCATTCTAATTGCTGCAAATTTATTTTTTTGTATATTTTGTCATTTTCTTTTATTAAAGTTGAAGTAAGTACGTTAAATTTCTAAGTTAAAGTGCAACATTGAAAGATATGTGCAGATAATACATATATTTAATTATTATTATATAAAATTGTGTAAATATAATATATTTAATTATTAAATTAATAATATATTTTATATATTTGTCGAAAAGTAGTCTATTATTGTCTTGCATCGTGTTAGAATTTGTTTCTAGCAAAATTTCTTCCAGCAAAATACGGTTACAGCTACTCTGCGTGTGCCTTAGAAAAGTGTTGCAAAATATATTAGGCTAATCGGAAAAAATCGCGATGACCGCGTTTATTCGCAAATGACCTACTACTTCTATTCATAGAACGACGATGATCTCCGACATGTCGATTGACACATATCACGCTAAAGCTGGCAATCATGATCGTTTAAAGTGTGACTTATGCGCACAATGACGGTCGTTTATGAGCGAGTTTACGGTCGCGGGCGATTTATGTAATCTACGTGGCATAGACCGGTGCATCTAATTTAGCAGAACAGCGGGTCCCGTTTCATTTACGAACGCCGCGACTGAGTGATTAAAAGAATCAACGAAATTAGTTCTCTTAGAATCTCATCTTTGGTCTTTGAATTTATTTCAAATTTTTAAATTTTTAAATAACGAAATAATTAATTGAAATGTTAAAATTTATTAAATATATCTTATATGAGCATTACACTTTATGTTTATTTCTTGAATTCTGAAAAATTAATATATAGATTTAATTTTATAAGGAGCAATGTTCTATCCGTTTCTCTCGAATCATCTATCATTGCAGATTAGGTGAGGATAATGGGAGGCACGATCGCGTCGGCGTACATAATGAATGTTTCGACAGCATTGTTAACGATCGTGACTAATCACGCCGCGGGCGATTCGTTTGCTTATCGGCGAGGCGATCATTGCATAGGAGACGCATCGATTACGATCTGTTATATTCGTATCCTGTGAAAGGCAGTCATTATGTTGCCCTAATCGAGCGATGAATAGATTCGAAAGGTATTGAAGGCGACAATGATGATTAGAACTTCAGATGCAATAAATCAAAGTTCGATTTCTAATCGTATTCTAGATATTATATGATTGCCAAATTTGTTAAAAAATGACGTCGTGTAAAATTTAGGTTATTGTTATACATAAATATTCTTAAAATTAATTTCTCTTTTTATTAATTATTATATCCTTTTAAATTTTTTATTACTTGCTGCTTTTAAGATCATTATTAAGTATTTTAATGCCATCTGCTTTTTTTGGTTAGCATACGATAGCTCTTAAAATCTTCAAAAAAGTTAAAAAAAAAGGTAGATTATATATATATATATATATATAATATAAATTAAATAAATAAAAATAATTTGCATATGATTCTTTATTATTGTAAAAATCTTGCGGTTTATTATATGTTAAGTCGTTTAAAAAGTATAGTTTTTAAGAATCAAGGAGACCGTTATATAGCATGAAATTTGCATACATACGTACACATGGTTAGTTATATAAAGTGTTTTAATACGTTATTTTACGCACATTATACTAAAGAGAAAAGAAATCGATTGGTTTTCGCAAATTCAATAGTCATAACCATTAATAACGGCATTTGTTTTTATGTCTTGTCATTATATCTTGTTTTATGACAAGCTATTATCCTTCAAGACTTTTTCTCAGGAATTACCCAGACATTTGGCGCAGATGACTAATCGAATGCTTAACCTGATACCATTGATTTAATATTTGCATTTGTTTCCAATAATTAAACTTTTTGTAACTTTTCATAAATGTTTCTTTTTTTAATGCAAGCCTAAATAATGATTTTGTAATTTTATCGAGACTAGTGGTATTAGATATTTTTAATCGTGTTTCCAATCATTTTCAATTGCATAAACAAAATATCTGTTGTGAATTAATTTTTGCATGTAATCATTCACGCGGGTCGTCGATGATCTTAATCATCGGGTGCGGTCGCTATTTAACGACCACGTAAACGGGTTACCGTAAACAGTGCATAAACGGTGAGAAATTACGGTAGGTGCAAAAGGCATTCCTCGCAACCGGTTGCCTGCGATTTCCACGAAATCCACAACGATATTCCACTGGATTATTTTATCTGGCGCCAATCGCGTAATTAATGTTAAAATCTTGATAGGATCTTGATGGGAATGTTAATAAAAAGAATCTCGCGCTAGTCACGTCCTGATCATATAACATTCAATTTACATTGCACAATATACATAGTTGCACATGCGTTATAATATCAATCTTGCAATAATAAGACAATTACTGTCAACTTTTTTCTTATCTTACTTTTTATCGAAAAAGAAATATTTATACATTTTATAATACCGCGACTATAGAAGATAACTATATAGAAACGTCTCAAAGCATCTTAGCAAATATAAAATATATCGATTATATAATAATCTTGTTTAGTACACAAATATATACGCACGCGCTTAAAACGTATAGTACAAAATTTAACATAAAACTAAATAGTTAACTATCTTAATTTATCGTATAATCAGTAGTCATAAATTTCTATGATATTTCTCTTACCAAGATAGTTTTGCGTGTGACGGAGTTCGGTCACGTTCAATGCCAAGGCGCCACGTGGGACCACCGCCACCAAATTATAACCCGGTTCCAAAGTTGGTTCCGTGAAAATTCCATCTATCAGATGACTGTTGCCAAATCTCACACCAGCCTGAAACAATCAGTGATAGCACGCGTTATGACGATAGAGAAATTCGCACAAAGAATAATAAATCATGTGACTTCGCACAGGACTGAGTTTCAATTGAAGTTTTAGCATTCAAGATCACAAAATCTGACCAGTTTGTTGATCGTGGGCGATGAATGACGTTTCTGGTCGTACTTTTATTTTTCCAGATGTCAAAGCAGAATTAGTGAAAATCAGAGAGCACAAATCTCTCTCTCTCTCTCTCTCTCTTTCTCTCATCGCGCTGATGCGAATCTGCGAAATGAATTAATAGGAAATGGCACACCCGCAGGCAGATGGTCGATGCAGACAGGCGATGCGCTTATATGCTCGATAAGTATCTCGGTGCACCGATTACGGCGCGTGACAAAATCGCAAAATAATATAAAAATTTTGCAAACGATGCAATAAAAAGATCCATTAATAGCTGCAAAATATTTTTTTAGACGACAAAGCTCTTATTCCGTATATCTCGATTTCTGATCATAAAACTTTGATATCACGACTTTTTATTTCTAACAGGCTGTCGCGACTTTAGCCGAACGATGTGACAGAATGCAGGCGAATTGAAACGGCAAGTCGTCGTCTAAATTTACGTTACGACAGTCCCAATTTCGCGTTACTTCTTTTTCATTCTTCGACGAAGATGAGTATTTTACATCTGCACAATTACTGCATCCACTTTTCACTTGGCACGAAAAGAAATACGAGAGATGTCAATCCTGGAAAGTGGCGTAAGTGTATAAGAGAACATCATTTAGATATATAACTCTTATATATTTTGATATTACAGATAAATTTTACAATAAGATTAAATTAGAACAAATAACATAGCACATTTAGAAATAAAATTTTTCCAAGAAATTTACATTCTCTACATAAAAATAAAACGGGATAAAAGTTAAATTAGAATTATATTAAAACATTGTGCACGTTTTTTCTAAACACTCTATGCATGAAAACACTAAAATAGCTTGAAAGCAATATCCATTACATCGTAGCGGCGGAATGCTTTTGCTTTCTCGCTAGATCACCGCGTAAAATCATCAAGGTTAATTAAACCATCAAACGGTGGCTAGAGATGCAAGATGCGCAATTCGACCTGAATCGCGATTAAAGTATTATCACGGCCTGTATGTGGCCACCACGTGGCCCCATTTATAGCATATCCATGCTAGTTTCTTCTAATCTACCGCAAGCTTCTTCGATTGCTAGTATCTGCAATAAATCATTTCTCTAACATAAGCATTGCTCTGGCAAATTATTTTCACACTGTTTTATAACACTATCACAAATAATTCTATTTATATTAATTCTAATATTTTATTAAATTTCTAAAATGTAAGAAAATTGTTTATTATTTCTGAAATCAATAATAAAAACAGTAAATTATAAATTGATAAAAAGTACTCTATATATTTATTGCCGTCATCTATTTAATTAATAATAACTTAAAACTGAATAATTTATTTATGAGTTATAAAAATAATTAATTTACGATAATTAAGTTAAAATCGTAAAGAAAATCGACTTATATTCACTCGGTTTTCTTTAGCAATAGAGTTTTTGCTCAGCATGTAAAAATAATTGCAACATCATAATTCGACAGTTTACACGTCGGGGATCATTCTGAAAGAGTGACGGGACTCGATCGAGTGTGGCCATTCATTTTCAAACAGGTCTAATCGGCGCAAACTGCACATCAAGCCGCGCCCTTAACTGACACTCCTCTCTCCAATTGGATTAACTCGGGATGAATGTCAACTGGCTTGCCGTTTGTATACGCGCGATCGCGCGATGTTAATTGTATGAATATCGCATGAGCAAATTTATAAATCGGCGGCGAACAATGAATGTACAGTGGCGTAAAACGTTCGATGCTCAAGCCGCGAAATAGATGGAGAGAGAAATATTTCAAAATTCTATCGAAAATGATATAAATAAACGAATTACAAAAGTTCCTCTGATTTATAATCTAGTTGAAGAACTAATCGTTTCGACTCTTACGATTGTGTAAGATACAGGATCATAATAATTTTTCAAGAAATATATGTCTTTTATAGCGAAACTCTCTCAAAAATAAGGAACAGATTTGCAGTAGTTTATCGTCGAGTTTTAACTTTTACAACAATTACGATAAATTATTATTAGATGAAATTAAATCTGATTTTTCACATAGAATTTATATACGCAATCATTAGAAAATTAAACTTAGATTGGGCATCATAAATATATCACTGATAAGTGTTTCTTTGTAAAACAGAACTGTTGCGTTTAAGTAAAACAACTTTATGTTAGTTAATAACAGAAATTTATTGGGATCGCATCGTAAATGATAATGAACGAGCCATAATTCTGTCGAGTCTGTGAAACGTGTAGCTTCCTCCTCTAGCCGCATCAGGTGTTTACACTGCGATAAAGTAACGCGCGCGCGTATGTACACTCCGCGTACCGTATAAAGTATAAAGGAACGTATACGAATACGCATCTTCGGGTGATCGAATGGTTCTCCTCGGTTCCATGTGAGATTACATCGCGCATGTATATCGTTCCTCTCGTTTAATTAACCGACTCGTTTTATCCATTTAATTCATTAATTTTGGTAACAAAAGGAGACGCGCGCGCGACTTGTATATTTCGTCACTTATCAAGATATAAAAATAATGTCACTATAGAATTTTTGTGCGCAACATGTTTTTGTTTATATGTATCCATCCATATTTATACTGACGCACAATGCAGCGTGTAGAAACGCGATCTAGTAAAACGAATGCACTTTCTAAACACCGGCTTAGCTGGATTATGCGTAATGTCACCGCCAAGAGAGAGGTTGAATAAACTCGAGACAGCGCCGCACGCGGCGCATCTTCCTTTTTACAATAATCAAGATCGACGGCGTTGAGCCGATCGCCTCACGATGATATCCAACGTCGAATCTCTGCTTAGCGCTTATTTTCAGTGTGTTATTTTTGTAGCCACTCAAGCCGTTAAATCCCCATCGCCCTAAATACGGCGCATAATGATGAACCCGCTGCGTTTTATACATCGCGACGCTTTTTTTATAGATCCGCTATTGGGTGAAACATAAAAATTCTTTCGGAAATTATTTCTGAATTTCTGACTTATAATTATCATATGGACAAATTATTAATTAATTAATAAGAAAATCATTATAATGATATTCTTAAATGATCTCGATATTCATAATAAAACACGATAAAAATGCTTCGTAAAATTTTAATGTCCGCAACATAGCGGCTTTATAGCATTCGTTCTTTTTAAGTCAGGATAGAAAATACTACCAGTTATTTTCGCGTCGTACTGTCGCAAGAGTCGCGAAGATTTTTATGAGATATTTTGAATAATGGAGCTTGCATTATCTTTCATGTACAGAATTAACAAAGTTTACAAACTACAAACACTTAAACGTCGAGTATATAAAATGTTTCAACGCGAAGAACATAGACGACGACAAGCGACAAAGAGGTTGGCCGACGACATGCGACATCTTCTCGGTAGCCGGACGAGAAAATTCGGTTCCGTTCTCGATCCGACGAGATATCTCACGAGTTATTAAATGAAACGGATATACAGAAAATAAAGACGTCTTCGCGATTTTGTGCGGCGTGCGCGTCGAGGACATGTTGGAACGGTCGGCGCAAACTTCTGGCGCCGCAATAACGAAGACGGATAGTCGCCGTATAAACATGTCAAATACGTTCGAGTGAATGAAAGCTGCTGTCTCTCTGGTAGTAGAAAAATAAAGCAATGGTCATCCGCAGAATTTTTTAACGGTTCAGCGGACATCGTTTATCAGATCTTAACGTCTCTCTACAAATATATTCATATTCACATCCTATTACATCTTAATTTTCTCTCGCGCTCACAATATAGGATATACAGATATAGAGAATAGCAATTAAAATTTGTATTAAAAATTTTATAAGAAAAATAAATAACAGAGAAATTTGCTCTGTTAATCTTCAACTTTTATCTTCAAATTTTTCATACGTCTTCAAATTTTACATAAATTTTTAATACATGTATAGCGACAAAACAAGTTTTTTTTATCACTATACATGTATTAAAAGAACTAACAGTTTCTTGCGGAAGGAATAAAGACTACCAAACATTAATATTAAGAGAATAAAAAAAAATATATATATAGAAATTATAAAATCTATAGTTGCTTGACAACTTCTTAACGTTTGAGATTCGCGATCCGAGTTCGAATCATATGGCAGGAAGTTATACACATTCTCTGCTCCGATTATATTGTATTATTCTGCCATTCTAAAAATACACACCGCCGACAATACTTAATCGCAAGAATGCGTTAAGCGAGACTTCCTACTCAACACATTTGAAACATACTAGCTATTCAAACATAACTTACACGACGGATGCCGAAACCCGACTGTGCGAATATTATATTACCTGGAAGTTTGATTAATTTCGTCGTCTTTGCGTACTCCCGCTCGTTCTCGCGAGAGTAACGATCCTCGCACATCCTTAAATTATCCGTAATTAGGCGACAGTAAGGTTTGAATTATGCTAATAAAACAGCGTTTCACGCGAGAGCCGGTTGGTCCAGTCGAGATAATATTATGATGATGTTAGTATACAAGGTTGATCATTTGTTCTAATTAGCATCCTGCAATATGTTCGCAATTTTTTATAAAAAGCAAAGTAATACTTTAGATTTTTTCTCACAAGATTGCCCTTTTACGTTGTGTTTTTCATTGGCACGAACGGGTGATTAATCAATATGTAGCATAAGCACTATCACGCCATGTGATCTGAATTTAACAACCGGAAATTTATATAGATATACATGGACAATACATGAACAATGAGAAACAGACTTTTTTATGCTCTATGTACAAATTTGATTTAAAAAGTTTCTATCATTCTTATTATTATAAAAAATATAAAGTTTAGAAAAAATTACAGAGTTAAAAAACATTTCCATTATCAAAATAGGCTAAAAGATAATTTTATTTGTTATTTCATAAAGTTATTATTAAAATTTTAATTATTCTAAAAATTTTCTCTCTCTCTCTCTCTCTCTCTCATATATTGTATATAATTTTTTATTCTCTTTAATATCTTATTTTATTCATCTTTTATATGAGATTTCACTTTACAAGTTTCTCGGAAATTTATTCTAGCTACCACATCTAATGACGTTAACTACGCATCGGTGCATTAACCTTCGTCGAAAATATATGCGCGCATTTTCGGAGAATTTCCGCCATGTATGTAGATAAAGCTACGTTCTCTCTCTTATAAAAGACTCTTATCAGCATGGAACGAAGAATCTGTCGCCGTGTAACACTTTTTTTTATTACCTCGTAGAAGCCGAGCTATCGTCGACGAGAGTCTCTCATCGTCAATTGAAAAAAGGTCACGAGCCAAAAAAAGATAATAGAGATACCAAAATAATCCAATTCAATGTATCTTTAAGATTAATGAATATACAATTTTTAAAAAATTTCTGATTTTATTATATTATTTTTTTAATGAAATATATCTTACATTTACCAAAATTGATTATTAACAAAAGAAATGTAGAAACTAAGGATTGTTTTAATATTAATTAATATATCTAATAACAAAAATTATAATTTATTAAAATCTCGATCATATAATGATGAGTAAACTTTTTCCTTTTTTATTATCTATCTTTATTTCTAGTCTCGTGTCAATCTTATCTAATAGAATTGCATTCTTTATTTTCTGACTGAGGGAAAATTACGTGATCGATCTCAATTATTATGACCGGCAGCGTAATGTTCGTGACATATGCCGGACATACATACGAACAATTTCGCTCACGTTTGACATACGAGTTTGACATGGGGGTTGCGGCCGGCTGGCCGTGTTAATGGCGCGATAAATCACACGTCAATATGTTAGTCGCGCGCTGCGCTTATGCCTCACCGTTAAAGATAGCAGCAAAAAGGTAAAGATGAGTAGATGCATCTTGAGGGATTTTTGCTCACTCTCTTTCTCTTTCTGTCGGTCTCACTGTTGACGCATCTCCGCTACGGTTTCCGGTGGATCGCGCTCTCCGTCTTGCACTGCGTTTCTCTGATCCCTAAGCCATTTTTCACTTGCGCGTTGAGATGTCAATTGATTTCTCTGTCGATTAAGTCTTTCTTCTATCAGCGATAGAGATTTGTAAATCGTCAAAGAATTTTTCTTTTATTCACTTTTCCGCATACAACTCCCTGTTTATAAATATTCAATTTATTTATATTAAATCTCTTTCTCAAATTTTTTTTTCTAATATTATATTGGATATAATAGATATTTAAGACACAATTTATAATTATTAGTATTAATACTATATATATATTTTTGGTAATATACATATAATAATTTAGAAAATTAAAAACTTTTTGTTTATTTTTCTTTTATTCAAATTAATTGCACCGTGATATAATTAATTTCTATCAATGCTGTAATCAAAGGCTAAAAATTAAAAAATAATCTCTAGTCTCTCCAAACCAAGAATTTTTTTTAAGTTAACTCTAGAGATATTCTTTCGTACAATATTTTCTTTTAATCCATATCCTTTCGCGCGATTACAATGCAAACTCTGCGGAATTATTTAATCTTTCAAACGTCATCTCCGTGACATTTTGCGAATGGTAATGATAAAAATATTATTGTTGTATCATTTTAAAGATAAAACGCGGCGAATACTGACATAAATGCACGGAATGCAATTACATCATCGTCTTCATAAAGTTCCGACGAGATCCGCAATTTTACGAGACCTTTACACTGATCCTTTATAAATTCAATTTTGCATAATATGTGTTAACGCTCAATAAGATGTGTTTGGTAAGTGACCGGTTTATTACTTTGCATAGACCTCTCGAATTCACTCACAATTGTTTTCTAACTCGTGTCTCTATTTTTATGTCACTTTTCTTATAAAAATTAAATTAAAAGAATTATTTTAAATAAAATATTATTAAAACAAAATACACATTATATATTGTCAAATATGATTTATTGTTAAATAAAGTAGAAATAAAATTTATGCGATTAGTTACAAGTATCAAGCTTTTTGTTTTCTCTAAATTCCAAACGAGAATATTTAATATCCGATTAATTAATATTCGATCCATTTGATTTTTTTTTTTTAATCAGTGAGTCAACTGTTGCATTATTTTAAAAAAAAATTCCGGCCGGTTTCTTAAATTATTCTCTGCAGCTTGCATTAATCGAATTGTAGGCTAAAATAAATATACATATACATATATATGTATATAAAAAATTATAATATGTAGTTATAATAAAATTTCAGATATTATGAATACACTCGCATATATAAATTTTTGTATAAATAATTTTTGCATCTGAAATAATATTGATATATAAAATGTGTATGTAATAATCGCTATCCAATTAATTATATTGTTGCAATTGTATCTTTTTAATAAGATTATTTTTTAAATTTTGTACCTGAGAAACTAGTTATCTGTTTGCGTTGTGTACGCGTACCCAACTAGAAATATACTTATTTCTAAGCAATGCTAAAGCGATGGAGATTAATAATATTAGATTATGATGATTAATGTAGTCAAATCATACATACCATTGATTTAATTAATAGCTTGCGGCTTAATTATCGTTATGACTTGTTTGCACTTAAACGATTGATTTGACATTCAAATCAAATGTTATGGCGTGACGCTAGAGAGACTATCCAAGGCGAAGGAAATTGGATATTAGAGAAGTCATCGGCTGGCGTGCGTGTGAGTGCATATGCACGTATAATACTTTCATGCTCCAGTTGCTAGTGAGCGTTAGACAAGAACTT
The DNA here is from genome assembly GCF_030449975.1 of Polyergus mexicanus. Classification (NCBI taxonomy): domain Eukaryota; kingdom Metazoa; phylum Arthropoda; class Insecta; order Hymenoptera; family Formicidae; genus Polyergus; species Polyergus mexicanus. The sequence goes on along the minus strand of NW_027223322.1, from coordinate 82,875 downwards.
ATATTACCCGTACATCGACCTGTCGAAGGTGGAGTAGTCTGAAGCTAGAATTATTCAAAGATTGCACGAATCGGAGATTTGTCTATATTTATCGTATTTTATAATATAATGCATTTCGATATTTCAAAATTTAGTTAAAATATCTCCTGAAATTTTCTTCGAACAAAACATTTCTCTTACATCTCGGCTCAAAATTAATTTATGTAATATTTTTTTATCAAAGTCAATCAATGGAAATAAATTAATGGATCATAAGAATCTCAGATACGCATCTTAATTAATCTTGATAGTTTACCAAATGGGGTGAACTTGTCTCCGTGCGAGTCTAATGCCCGCGTAGTGAGATAAATCACCGACAAAGGCTAGTCGCGTCGCTAATTATGCGACTGCGCTTGCATAATCGGCCGTGATAAATTCGCGGCAGTCAAGTGGTGCCGGTCGAGGAATTTTTGTAGAAGCGGAACACGCGAGTGAGAGCATTCACGTGCTCCGGCTGTCGCGTATATTCTGAAATGCGATAGTTCCCCGTGATAATCTCAATGCACCGCATCACGTGTACAATGCTGTCGCGTAAGTGCGTCGCGTTTTATTCGGTAACAGACGCGTGTATCCACATAATATCGAAAAGAAATCGTCGATCTGACACTTTGATATGGGATAGCAACACGCATTATTTACGCGCGCAAATGCATGATAAATGTAAATTAACATGCGCAATATACGATCGTTAAATTGCATACGAATTGCTCATTAAGCTTACAATTATTACCGGCCCGAGAGTGTATGTCAAATGCAAGTTGCCAACAAATCATAGACCGGCCGCACGGATAACGAATAAGTCGCGCACGTGCATAATATTGTACGGAATAAGTTTATTAACTTTTTGTGAATATTCTATACCTGGAGTTGGAAATAATTACTGTTTCGAATAAAAAATTTTACGCGACCACGTTAATATCTCGTACGATTTGTAGCAGTTGCTTTTACCAGAATCACTATTTAATTGATATTTCTCAGTATTGCATTATAATTTATTAAACATAAAGTGTAAATTAAATTGCAATAGCTTACTTCTCGGCAAGCTAATATTAACGTTTTCTATGACATCAATTCATTTTTTCTATCGAAAGTTACGTTAAACTTTAATTATTAAGAGTAAAATCTTTCTCATGAGCAACCGTGTCAATTTTTTTAATTTTATGCAATTTTATGTAATAATCATTGTTTTTAAATTGCTATGTGATAAGCTGTGAACAGATCTCTTATATATGTACGCTGAAAGTATCACGTGCATACGAAAGCTCTCATTGGGATATTATTCGCATGCGTTTTCGTGTGTACATTTTCCATACACAACGTTGTTTATTAGACGTGTAATTTTATTGCAGCAAAAACACGTCGCATCGCGGCAAGATGGAGCATTTAAGGGGAATCTTCTTACGCAAGTCGCGGTGTACCGTTTATTTTTACGATTATCTAAACGTCAGCGTTACCGCACTATTAATACGCGTTTGCAAAAGGCGACTCTGTGAATAAAATTGTGAACGCGGAATAATTTTCCAACAAGTGGAACAAAAGCGGCACGTCACTAATCACAGCTTTACACATTTTTGACTACGGCTTCGGTAACTGCTACATTGGTAATTATGTAAACCACGATAATTATAATAAGAGTAAAATTGAACGGTATTACTCAAGTTATAATTATCGAAATAAATACTAATTTGTTTAACCACTCATATAACATTTATAATATATTATTATAACATTTATGTATATAATTTATTAATAAAATCAGCTATGTTTTTAATCTGATTTAGGAGTAAAATTATATTTATTATTAATGTGTTAAAAATCACACTGTTTAAAATATATTTTACAGAGTTATAACTAAAATAAGTAATGGTATATCTTTCATAATTGTTAATTCTAAAATAATTATTTTTGGTTAATTATAATTAAAGCATTAAAAAATTGTTTACGTTTGCATTTAATGGAAAAACAATATTTACATCAAGTTGTGATCGATGCAACCATTTGACTAACCTGTTGCATCGAGTTCAAATTGTACATACAACTGTTGACAGAGAACGAGCACACTAACAAACCGAACACGGTAGCCAAAATCAACTCTCACATCAATCACAAAATACGTCTCTTGTTTGCGAATTTGTAGAGCAAATTATTATCACATTCTAGTGATATGAGATTCATTTCAAATAAACGCACTTTAATTATACGATTATCATGAACGATTATAATGTTTGTATGTAAGTGTATTTGATTTATAAGCTAACTTATCGCCGATTAATTCACCAGCAGTTCCGATTAATGCGAAACAATGTTTATCAATATCGCAATTACAAATGTGCAGGGATATGTTTTGCGGAATAGCTGCACGGGGGACTTTTTTTATTGCCCGATATTTTTTTTTGTATTATGTCACGCGTAAAACTAGACAAAGTGCAGCAAGAGATGCATGTTGCAGCTTGGGGGAGACCGAGAGCCGAGTTCCTCTGTCAGAGGTGTCGTTTCGTACTGACGGCTCCCGTCGGTACAGGACTGACTTTATACGCCCGTGTGGAATCTCGGAATCGAGCTTTGGGTGCCTCCGCCATGGCGCCGTCACCTGGCAACGAAGTATAAAGACATTATTTCAATAGCGATGCACGTCCGTTTTTCTCTTTGTTTCATAATGTAAAATTTAAATAACATAAGGAAAATGCATTCAGAAAATATATTGATTATATCTATCACACAATCCTGCGAAGAAGCTTATTCAATGATATTATAAAAACTAAAAGTATATCTTTTATCTCCAAAACATGGTGTACGTCAAATAAAATAATACCTTTAACCGCGCTTTTATAAAATTTCCGATAATAAAATATTAAATATTTTGATAAGGCTCAAATTAATTTTATGATAAAATCATTTCATTAATTTTATTATTTAAAATATAAACGTAAACTTTTTGAGGCGTGCCCGCTAAAATTGAACTTTGATAAACCCGTAACCCCAAGGTAAACTAGAGATACCATATATGGTTTATGGCGTTTGCGGTATTATAATTATTTTGTAATATTATTATTGTGGTATTTGCGGTATTACATATAATTAGCAAAGCTGCAGAATATAGATTTCTTTTTAGAATATTGTTTTTCCTCATTTACGATGATGAGATTTTGAACAAATATGACAATTCCAATATAAATTTAATCGATATCTATATATTGTATATCTCTTTTCGTGAGAGAGCAAAAGGAGAAAATGCAACCGATTGTACGTCAAATGGTTGCCGCAAAATATCATAACACGATATATGGATCGGCTGTTGACTTGCTCTCTTTAGATTATTTATTTTAAAAAATAAATCGAGAGAAAGTTTTATTTTTATTTTTTCTAAGTTTTCTTATATATAAACAAATACATTTGTTTATATATTATTTACTATCAACTTGTTATCCTCTTTGACATGTTTCTTAAAATGCAATGTTGGAAAGCACTGATTCACATCGATAAATCAGTTTCTAAATTATACTTAAATTCAAGAATGCTGTGTACCATATGTATGGAAAGGGAGATATCGTAATTAATCGAGAAACCTAGTACTTTAAGCGGTTTTAGAGAGAAGCGATGACAGCAGCTGACATTGATAAGCCGGTCGACTTTCGCCAGAGTAACTTAACATCTCGTTTGCAGCCTAGATGCGTCCGTATGAACAGTCTGTAATTAGCGGTCAGCCCAGTGGCGATCTAATAAGTTTGCCCGAGTAAATTATCGAGTGGGGCGCTACGTAGATAGAATTAGCCGCACCGGCCCGTCGGCTGATATCACTAAATTGCTGCGTTCCTAGAGTAAAGAGTGCATCTTATATCATCAGCCTCCGCTACGTTCGCTCACGCGAGGTATAAATAAATATATCGAGTCATCCTCTCCATCACACTGTCAAAGTACAAGAAATAATTTTCATACGATAATTTATCCTTCCGCGGAACGACGGGACTCATCGTTTTGAAAAGACCAATCGTCAAAATGCAAATAGGTGCAAGACATTTTCCCACACAAAATCAATATTCAATATTTTAAGTCATTCATAAAAAATATCGTGATAAAAATAACGCTGAAAAAACTGACTAACTATTTTACAGTGTATTTTTACAGTATATTTTACAGTGTATTTTACAAACATTTTTACTTTTTTATAAAATATGTAAAAACGTTTTATAATTACATTAAAATATAAATCATATTAATGTATATATATATATATATATATATATATATATATATATATATATATAAATGTATGTGTGTGTATAATATGCATTTAAAAAAAATGTTTAAGAACACTGTGATTAAGAAAATGTAATCAGGGAGAAAAAATTGATGTAAGTAATTTTATTAGCATACAGTAGCGATTATGATAAAGCATCCGTTTAAGTTACTTTATTATAGTCATCTTAGCATAATGACGATAATTAACAAGATTTAAATATCTGTCAGATCTTTCCGCGATATACGATTCAAATACCACGCAATATTTTAATGTAATATGATGATTATAGCGTGGCAAGTGGAGCTAATTACATTCGATTCGCATAGCTACCTGCTTTTTTGCCGGCACCACTCGCAGTGTCATTGACTTGATGACACCATTCATCACAATCATTAATGTTGCGTCATAATTACTCGATTCGGGCGATAACGATCGATGGTTTAAGAGCATTGAACGACGTGCCTACAAGCAGAAGCTATTGCTTTGCAAACGCGAGGTTCAATCGATTCGATGCGTTGCAAATATAGCTTATGAATCAATAACGCTTCAATTCCCCGAGTAAATTATTTTGAGAAAGGAATTCGTATTTTATGCGTAAAATCGTACCGTTTGCTTTATTAATTATACCCGATAAAACACCGCGATCAATGTCGTCTTGGCAATGACGACCGTGTCTCTTCGATCTCGCATTGTGCAACTTTGAGAAATATTTTATCGGCCCGGCTATGCAACGCTCCAATTTTTTTTCCGAGATTCCCGAGGAGACTGTTATTTATTAACGTGCGGAAATAAACGCGCAATTCATTCGCGTTAATGGCATCTGGTACGTGCATAACTTATCGGCAAAATCCGCTTCACCACCGCGCAATGTGAGCAACAGTTTAATATTAGGCGCTGATCTGTGCGTCCGTGTATTCTGTTGCGTAATTGATGGGAAGAGCGAAATTTTTGCAACCATTATTACGGCCGGTTTAACTGCAGAAACGCGAAAATTTCGCAACCACGTACCGATTAACCCCTTAGGTGCGGCATGCTATAGATGGCTTTTTAAATACTGCGAGAAATGCGCACTGCGCGATTACGGACTATATCGCTCAGATTCATTTCCTTGTAAATCAGCATAAAATAATGATGTCGTAAATCAACGGCAAAGAGTGTCTTGTAATCGGCCATTTTTGAAAAAATTTACTCGCCATTAACGCTGAGCTCTCGACTCCCAGTTCTAGTTGCACCCGTATCTACGACATTCTCAGTCTAGTAATGTACAAACTCAGTTTGTACATTAGACGGTGTTGCAATGCGAACGTTGCTAAAGATTATGGTGCAAATAATCCAGTACAACTTTAATGCAAAAAAAAATTTCATTAACGCGTACACTAACACAATATATAAATCGCACAAGGTAGAATAAACAAGTCAGCTAATTGACGTTCCCTATCTGAAAGCTAAATAAAGAAAAATTAGTAGCAATATATATTTCTCTACCTGCTTCACTAAACTTGCGTTTATATATATATATATATGCATGCTGGCAATAAACGATGAACATTTTGCAAACGCGCGGATTAACGAGCGGAATAACTATAATGTTAACACATAAATACATAAATTTAATAAAAGTTAGATAGTAGCTAGATTGAGATCGTATCCGAGGGATTCCAAACTGAACCACGACTCGCTTGACAATTTATCTTCATTCTGATCATTGATTATGGCAGAATAAGGTCTTGATAGTAAAGTTTCCGCCGCACGGAAATGCAGCGATAAGCTGCGTGGGAATTTATAATTGCGATCTACATGACGTTAAACGTCGCTTCGTTAAACGTCCCGATGCATTATATAATCTCTATTTAATATTACCATTTTGCAAAATGGGATTTTCCCTTCCACGTTTAGTAACGCTGTTTCCGCGACCTGAAACCAGCGATTGCCTCTCAATAAAACCGACGGTTACTCGTCGAGGCTTGATTCATGAGAATAATTTCGTAATAATTTCGCGTTATCGCTAATGCGACGATACCACCGTGATTAACGTGCCATCGCCAAGTTTCTCCCTTTCTAGCCTCTTAAATACCGCTACTGAACCTGTTCTCTTATCATCACCTGCGCAAAGGATACGCTTATGATTCTATCGATGAAATGAGAAATTTCCCTCCGCATTCTAATGCCACCTATCTTAATTAGGCAATTTAGAAAACAGGAATTTGTTGAGATTGTATTTTGTATTATCCGAACGTTTGAGGAATTCTAGATATCTACGACTCTTTCAATTGAGATAAATCGTTTGTCTAAATTAATATGAAAAAACTATTTAGAAAATTAATGCACAATTAAACATACTACATCAATATATACGAGATTACTTTGTTCTTGCGGAATTAATTTTGCACTATATGAAGAAATGATTTTATAATCACTAAAATAATTTAATATAAAATAATAAATAAACAATAAATTTACGAATCAATACTTTCTTAAATATAAATAAAAAGAATTTTTTATAATGCGAAAATTGTTACGGAACAAAATAGATAGAGCCTATTAAAACGGATTAATCCTTTTATAATAAATATAAAAAGATAATTTTCTTTAAAGAATTATTAATGCACGATTAAATGTAATTAAATTTGAGTGAAATAAATTAATACTAGAATAATGTGAAGAGAAACGCGATCCTTAACGCATAAATTGGAGTTCTCTCCCTCCTATCCCTCCTTCCTTTCTTCACGGGATCTATTATTAATTCGCAAATCCCTCGTAAAGATTCAGATTCAGGAACTTGCTGCGACTTGCCTGGTGAATTATGCAGTCGAGTGCCACTGGCGCCGATATTTAAAGGCAGCCAGATCGTGCGCGCGCGCGCGCGGACAGATTTACGCATAATTCCAGCGTGTAATTCCGCGCTTTTAACGAGGCAGCAGTCGAGTCATATGTCACTCTTCGCAATCCGCTGTGTCTGTAAATGCTTTTTAATCGTGATCTTACGTCGCAATCTAGTTAATGTTGAAATAACGCTAATTTCCTCTAACAAATATATTTAAAATATTTCACTCTCCGATATATCGCGATCGCTAATTAACAAGAGGCGATCAAACGTAGCACATTGAAGTTATACTTTGCTTGATAAAGCAGAATTATTTTCCTTTTCAAGGAGACGTTCAGTTCAACCCTGCACGTTTTCTTTTTTTAAGAGAGTGTTTCCAACTCGAGAAAAAATTATCGAGCACATTTATATTTTTTTTAACTTATTATTTTCCACTTATTATTAGATTATTGATAGAATATATTTATGACGAAGTAGAGCTTGCAAGAAAAAAAAAATTAATAAATTTTTATTTTTATTTTTGTTTACCTACTCTTTTTAAAAGTAAATTGTAATATCATTTTTTTATTGCAAAAGAAATAAAAGCATAATTTAAATTGCAATATATTAACTCGCAAGGATTTTAATGTTTTTCACAATTGTTTTAATAATGATTAGATTTTGAGCATTATTAGTGGGAAAACATTAACACTAAATGTTTTTCGACTAATAATTAAATAGATATAACAATTTCTGATGTATAATCTTTCGTTCAAAGGCTACGAGGGCTATAAAGCTTTCACTTTTACTTTTTATTTCTGTACCGAGTGTTGCCCCAGGTGACAAATAAATTACGTCATTACGTCATCGGAAATACGACGAAATTGGCAAAATCTTTCGCGGACGGCGAAATGCGCGCATATACAATTTCCGTTTCAGGAGATAATATCAGCCCTTCCGGATCGATGCATTAGATCATAATCGACCTATGAACCGAGACCTGTATTATTTGGAAAATTACGGCCTGATCCAGAATCCGGTTCATATTTTACAATGACGATGTATTGTTACGAGTTATAAACTAGACTGCGGAAGCCTTGCAGCAACTATGCAATTTCTTGTCACGATAGCGTAATACTTGTATTTGATTTTTATTTCGATTCTAATTAGTCGATTATCTCGTTAGTTGCATATCTCGCAACTTCTAACGCGGCATAGTGCACTGTAGTAATTGAAGATAATTGCAATATTTACACGTATACTAACATTCTAAATATTTGCCATAATATTTTATGAAATAGTGAATTTTAGAGTTCACAAATCGTAAAATAATATGTCTAAATATTATCTAACATTTAGAAATGAAATAAATAAATATATATATATATATATATATATATATATATATATATATATATATATATATATATTTTGCTCTTTCTATCTGTTCAGTGTAATGAAGTAGCTTTATTTTTATAAATCACTTCATACATTCTTCTTGATGAAATCATCGGCCAATGCAATATCTCGTTGAAGAACTATCACTGCCTCGTCGATTAGATCTTGTTCGAACTTTGTGACTGTACCGTATCCGAGATTCCTGTGAATGCCACGTGGTCCGAGTAGCAATTCGTTGGAGAAAAAATGCGCGCTAGTCACCGTTGACTCTACATAAGCGGAAAGGATCACATGCGGCTCGTGATGAATGGCACGGCATAATTTATGAACGAAGTTCAATGTCGCTGATGCCATTGAATACGTAGATCCGCCTGCCCCCTTCTTTGCCTAAGTAAGTAACATACATATTTGAATAGTTGTATGCCGATTCGATAAATCTTACTCTGTAAAAAAAAAAAAAAAACCTTATTTTAAATCTGATCATATACTAAACATATAACATTGAATTTTATTATTGTTAATTACGTACACGGTAAAAAAATATATATAACAAAAACAAATTTTTTTTATTTATTTATAAAATAATTTTATCTCTTACTTGAACGACTTTTTTTCCAGCATTTCGTACAAGCTGGATCAAAATTTTGGTTTCCTCCTCCGTCAAAGGAACATTCGGTCTCGCTTTAGAAAATAAAGGAACTGTAGTGTTCTCCGCGTGACCACCCACGACAGGAACGTAAGTCTTTCTCGGTTCCTGTCCAATAGCCTCCGCGTAGAAACGTCCCGCTCGCATCTGGTCGATCTGACAGACGCCAAAGAGCTTTTCAGGCCGATAAACCCCGCGTTTCTTTAAGACTCCCGCCGCAACTGGCACCATCGAGTCCAAAGGGTTCGTCACTATGGCTATCAGAGCATCGGGACATCTGTCTGCGCAGATATTGATTATGTCTCTGCAGATTGCAGCATTTTCCTATTGCGATTGATGTAAGTATACGTGAATAAAAAGTCTTCGTGGGAGGTTACATGTTAAATTAGATCTAATACAATATTTTAATTAGATCTTATATTATATATATTATTATTAATCTAATAAAGGTTAATAATAATAATATGTATATATATATAACAGTAATTCTCACTCTGTCATTATATTTCAAAAGGAAAACTTCAAGTTAAAATAAAATTATTTTGTACAACATTGACATTTTACAATTCTTTATTACATAAACGATCAAATATAGACTAAATGAAAAAAATTAAGGGAAATAATTTATTTAATTTTGTAGAAAAAATAGCATTCTAGCATCACGTACCTCCCCCCTCCCCCTCCCCCCCTCCCCCCCTCTCCATCAACCTCCCGTTCAGTTACCTTCAAATAATATTCATATGATATCTTCTACAATATATAATGATAAGTATAGTAAGAAATTTAAAAAAAAAATTAACATAAATTTCAAAATATTTTATTATAACAAAAAAATATGTATATAAAATATAATAGATTAAAATATCGTTATAATTACCGTGAACAATTGTCTTCTCTGCATGCCAGGTCTTCTGGCCACTCCTGCAGTCACGATGACTAAATCGGCGTTTTGTAAGCCCAAGGGCAGCCTATCTATACCCTTAAATCCTCGAACGGGCAATCTTGTAGGTATATGATTTAGCTCTTCTACGATTCCCTCTGGATCACTTCGATTGCAAAGTCGAAGCTCGGTAAGACCACCTGGATATGTCTTTAACAAGTGTGCCAAGGACTTGCCGACTCCGCCAAGACCGACGATAGCGACTCGACATCTTCGAATGTACTTCAATTCCTCGCGTTCTTTCATGGGATGCTCGTTCTTCGTACGATTAAAAGTCATACATCTCCGCTGTTCGATTTTCTGAAGAGATTTGCTAATCAGTCTGATGGCATTGTACATTTTGCGACTTGATGAAAAGATCGACGAAAATTTCTACTGTAAAATGTATAACACATACGTATATACGTATATCGCGCAAAGAATATTTATTTTCTTAATAAATTATTGTTTTTAATATTATTAGTATATATCAAGTAAAAGACATAATTGTGAAGTATCAAAAATGAAATTAAAATAAGTTAATATTTTTTTCATATAAAATAAATTAGGAAAAAGAATTAATTGCATTTTATACAAAATTTTCGTAGAATAAAAATAAATAATATTAAAGTAAAATAAAAAATATAATAAGACTATTATAATAAAACTAAATAATTACTACCACATATTATCTTCTTGAGAATGAAGCAAATTACCAACGATCGAAAATGTGGATGATTACTTTAACCGCAATACAAGTCGCCGTATAGTAAATGCGTAATCATTGTATAGTAAATATAAAATTATACTCTAAATGATAAGAAAATTTTGAATAAGCATAATTATAAAAGCCGTCAAAAACTATGAATTTACCTATTATAGACCTTTCCGTAATATCATACTGCTCCTATGTTCACGATTATTCAGAGAGAGAAATCGATACTTTTCTAGCATTACATATTACATATTTAGAGAGCTTCAACTTCAAGATTCTTAATATGTCGTATTGGAAGTACAAACTTTGCTATTTCTATAATTTCGCTTTCTATTATAAAATAGAACGTAATATTATTTTTAATAATATTATATTTTAATTATTATTACAATAATATTTGTAAAAATGGGTCTCAATTGTGTAAGGCCCGTCGATCCTTTGAGTGCTTTGATTCCAAGAAGCGACGAGCTTGATGTTTCAACGATTAAGGAATCAAAATTGCCGATTATTTTCTTGATTGGAGGTCCAGGAGCAGGAAAATGTTCGTTGACTTTTCACATTTACGATATTAAAAAATAGATACTTAAAAATTATCAATTAGTAAAATCAATCTGTTTTTCTCGGTCATTGATAAATTCTTCTAGTTATTAAAGATATTATACAACAGAAAAAAAAATTTTGCCAAATTTATAGAATATACCGTATTGTAATTTTAAGTAAACCATTGTATATTAATGATAATTGTGTATTATAATATTTTCATATATATATATATATATATATATATATATATATATTTATTTATTAGCATAAAATAAATATTAACAAAATAATAATGCATTTTTATTGCTTGATTAGATTTAAAAATAATATAATTTAGGAACAATTTCTTTCTCTTCCCCTGCAGCAACACAGTGTATACGAGTAGCAGAGCATTACAATTTTTGCACTATTATAACCAGAGAATTGCTGCGCAACGAAGTCGCTACCGGTTCACAGAGAGGCGCTATCCTGGCATATCTGATGTCTGACGCTAAATTAGTTCCCGCAGATGTCATGGTGGAGCTCATCAAAGCAAGGATGCTGAGCAGCTTGAATACGTCGCGGGGTTTCTTGCTGAGTGGATTTCCCCGGGAGAAAGCACAGTGTAAGCATTTCAACGTGCATATCCGGCCGCCGGATCTCGTCCTGTACCTGTACGTCAGGGAATCGCTGCTGATGGACAGGATCTTAGCCAGAGCCATCACCGCCACTCAGCGACAGAGCCGTAGCTTCGATGAAAATTTCCAGCGAATCAAAGATTACGACAAAATGATCAAACCCGTCCTTAGGTATTACAAAAAACAACTGGTAATCATCAACGGCGAGAACGACGAAACAGAAGTTTTCGAAGATATTTGCAACGCGATCGATAACGTCCTGAAGAATTTTCCGAGCACGTCTACAGTGAAAGCGGTCAATTAGAGTTTATTCATTGACACGTGTTGTGTTGAACTAGCAATACTTGATCAGTGTCAATTATCATGTAAAATTATATAACAATATAATATAATTGATGGAGTTTTACACTCTTGGATTATAAAAACTGTGCTTTGCACATGCTACATAAATATTAAAATAATCATTATACGTGTACGTACAGAAAATATAATTACCCCATTATAATAAATATATTACAACAAACAGGCAGGGTATAAAAAAAAAATAACTTTAATATCATCTACGTAATCAATTGGTCAGATATCACAAAATTTATTTCTAAAAATCTATTTACTTTTAAACGTCGAGCCTGATTTACATGTTTCGATATATCAACGCTTGGAATGTGGGCAATGGTGGATACGCTAAGGGCGAACAACGGTAACAATGCACTAAACACTAAGCAATGAAGACCGCGTTCGTTTTTATTCACCACCGATAAATTATCATTATATGATATGTATAAGAGAGTGTGAATTATTTGAAATGATCAACGCGTTGAGACAAATTATATCTCTCATATAAGATACCCATAAATATAATCAAATTATCAAAATTTTTGCAAAAGCTGTATGTAATATTTATATCTAAATATATACATTTTTACGTCTACATACATTGCTGTATCAAATTATTATTGTCACAGAAAATTTTTGTATCCCATTATTTTTTTATAATTTGATTTTACTATCCAATTTGTTTAAAAATAATGCCGGTTATATCGAATTTATATTCTGAATGGCCTTCTAATATGATATAACATAAACCAATATAACATTTTTATAAAAATCATTGCATCTTTATCGTTTCCTATGCAAAAGAAGCCCTTTTACTATTAAATATCGTTATTATATCGAAGGTCATAATCTTTTTATTCAGCAGAATCTTAGCGTATAATCTCGCGTTACGTAGGTATCTGTGCTAAAAAAGGTTCTTTTTCTGAGAACTCATGTAGAGCGATACACATCCGTCTTTATCAAACATGCATGAAAATAACGTTCATCCAAGGAACATTGCACAAAGACGCGCTAAGAAACCATAGGTGTGTAAATTTGCGGGGTGATGCTTGAGATGTGCGCACCGATCGGAGCATCACCCCTTTGAGATATTCATCGAGGGAGGAAGAGCAACTTCCTCTTCGCTGCTCGTTCTACTTTCTAGCGTAGCATTAAACGAGACGAACGCGAGTTTGATGGATATCGCGCAAATACTTCGTTTCTATGATAAGAAATTGATCGTATACATATTGAAATGATCGTATTTTCAAAAACTTTAAACATTTGATAAGAATTATACTATTTAAATTTATTTTTAAAATGTCGCAAAAATCTGTAAATATTTTAATTTTACATCAGTAAACATTTCAATTTTACTGATAAAATGGTAAAATTTGTTTAACATAAATTCCAATATAAAATCAAATTAAATTCACACAAAGTAAGTGACATATTTTGTTTTAAGAAATTAAGAAACAACGTCCAATTTTTACATTTTTCATTTCTTGGATATTTATCGTAATAAATGGAACAAAAAAATTATACATAAATTGTTAAGACAAGGAAACAATAAACCGAATAAAGCTTAAATATTTTTCTCATGATACGTGAATATAATATTGAAAATTAATTTTGCATCCAACTCAAAATCAAATATTTTATGACGAGATATCTAAAATTAAAAAGCGATAGTATTTTATAAGTATTTTAGAAAATTAAATTAAAATTTAATAATTTTTATCATGTTTTTAATTGTGTGTTTGTATCATATATGTATTACTATATTTAAGCCTATATCACAAAAAGAGATGCAAGGAATATAAGATTTTAAGTTTTTGGTAAACACATATCTTTATATACCAATATAAACATTTCTCTTACAACATATTCAAATGATTGATCGATGTCACTGTACCGTTTCTACCGCTGTAACATCCCAACCCCAATCCACCTTACCCGCCTTACCGTCCCATAACGCGCATTCCCATGTACCAGAAGGAGCGCGGGCGCGGGCGCGCGCACACCCCCGCTACTCATCCCCGACTTTCCACGCGGCTTTGTACCCCGCATTGCGATTGTCTGCGTATCCGCGCACACCATCGCGTCGACGACAAGTAACTCGATGGTTGTGTGTTTGCATCCCCTGTCGCCCCAAGCCGTCCCTCCAGCGCGGGTGGATGGGTGGTTGGCTGCGTTTATGAGGCCGCGAGCCCGAAATTGAAAGGCATCCAGTCTCGCGCGGGGGAAAGGGGGCGCGTGGGGATTGTGGCCGGGTGGCCTGGGGGGAAGGGGGGACGCGCAGCAGTCACTGACAAGCGAAAGAGCGTATCAGAGGGTAATCCTATTGGTGGACGCCGGCATCGCGACGTCCCGACATCATTGGTCCATCTGCGATCCACGGGGCGTGGCGACGCCGGTTTAGTAGGGGTGGAAGGGGTTGTTGCATCCCTGGCAACGATTACCAGAAGGCAATCGGGGTACGGCAGAAATCCAGCATGGCGGCGACCCGGCAACAACCCCTTAGGCGCCGCCGAGCTCTCACCCACTGCCAACCACCACAACGACGTCCAGCGTCGGTCGTTACCGATTACCCGCACCCACTTTCCTGGATCTCGCTCGATTTGTTCGGGGGATCACTTCAGGAATCGAAAGTTTGATCGCGGTCGATTAATCGCTCCGTTAACGACTCCTTTTGAATGTTGATTCTTTGGCGATAACGACGAACATTGTATCACCTGAGATTTTCTCTTCGCTGGATTGTTCGGGGAAAGAGGAAGCTGTCCATTGTTAGACAATATAAAGTCGGATTTTTTTGACAAATATAATATCATGTTAAGAAATATTAATTAGTTTATATTTTTTCAATGTTAAAATATAGATATATTTTACAAATAAAATGTGTAAATATATGATGTTTTAATAACTCAATTTTTTTACTTCAGTAAATTATCAAATGGGATTCTCTTTCTCTCTCTCTCTCTCTCTCTCTCTCTCTCTCTCTCTCTCTCTCTCTCTCTCTCTCTCTCTCTCTCTCTCTCTCTCTATCGTTATATATTACATAAAAAATAGATTATATTTTTTAACAAAATATTTAAAAGTTTAAAAACTATTTAAAAAATGCTGTAAAAAAATTAATTATAATCATCAAGTTGTACTTTAAAATCTTTGCATCTCCATTCAATCTCAATCCCATTTAGATTCGATTAATTCACGATGGAGATCAAAGGATCCTCCTGCTATTTAGCGTATCGTCATTTTTTATCCAGACGAACCGACGCCGAAGCGACTCGGCAAAGAGAGCTTCGCCGTCGTATAGCCAACGATCAACAATTGCAACGATGCTCAGATAGTCGTCGTTCCCCGCAAAAGTGTCTCCCTTCTGTAGGGGTAGTTTGGTCCAGATTGCTGCGAGGTGGGAGATGACGCCTGGCAGGGGTCGGCGCAGGCGCGTCATCGCGACGCCCGTCGTCGCGACGAGGCGCCGCATCAAACGTGGAGACTATAGGTTAAATCCTCCCGCTCCTCGTTTTTGTCGTTTTTCCGGCGTTGGCTCCTGATCCCGCCTTCAAAAGTGCCGCTGGACCAATCGGCGCCGGGCGTTGCTCGCCCGCTGCCTCCGACGGCACGGCAAGCACCACGACAACGGCGGCGGCGTCGGCGGCGGTGACGACGACAACGACGACGACGACGACGACGCCGACGTCATCCGCGAGTAACGGCGATTCGCCGCCGAGATCCCGGATCGGGACGCCGCAGACGTCATACGCCAATCTGACATCGACGAACGATCGTTCCGCTTACGCGTCAATATCGAAGCTGAGCAACGTCAATCTTGATAGCGCGCGAACGCAGTATCAGCTCGATTTCTCTTATCAAGTATCTTCTTACCTTGTACTTAGTGTCGGTCGTAATCGTGTCGGTCTAAATCACGCATCGTGAACCTTTTCAGGCTTCTTCGAAGTCGCCAAGGTGCTTTTCGCGTCGCTAATATCGGTGGTGATCACTGAATTGAAGAATTAAACGATCATAGATCGAATCGAGACAAGCGGTTCGAGACAAGAAATTTGGTGATCGTAGAGAGGGTGGAGAAGTCAGTGATTGCTTGGGAAGTGACTTACGTACCACAGTGCGGGTACGCTAAAACCTGGAATTATCTTAGGTAAGAGTTTCCAATGATCTTTAATGAGGAAGATAGAAAAAGAGAGAGAATGTGCGCGTGTGTATATAAACATAGAATATATTAAAAATTACTTTGAAAGAGGTGATGATCTATCTGTGATAATGATATGTCAAAACTATGCAAAATTTTTTAAGACTTAAGAAATTACAAAAAAAAAAAAAAAAAAAAAAATTAACAAATTTTTGCTGTAAATACATGGATATGATAAAGATTACTTTTTAATTGTTACAATAATTATTTTGGAAAAATTATTTGCGTCTCTCAATATTATTAGTTAAATCCAATTGATGATATTTTTTTATATAAATAAAAATCAAATAATTGGGATAAATTTTCTGGATCAAAAAAATAAATATGTGGTATCTTATATAGTGAAATTATTTGCTGTTTTATTTGAGAAATAAATCTTCAGTAAATAAACTGAAGTGGATTACGTATCTTTTTAGAGGAATAACTGCAACAAATTCGATAAGCTGCAAACAATAATGATAAAATTTTTGCATACATATGCTTTACATTTTACATTGAAAACGTTTAACTATATATGAAAAAGAAGTGTATCGATTTTAGCGCGTTTGATATTGGCCTGATAACGAATGATCGAGGAGGCACGATGAATGGGGCAGCAACAGTCACGGCCTCCGAAGATCATCAGCATCAGCACCAACAAGCGCAGAATGAAACAACGTCGGATCATCCACGGAGTCCTGCCAGTCCGCTAAGTGTTAGACACGGTGAGTTAATACGAAGAAAATATAAAAATGCGGAAAAAAATAACTTGAACTACACAGAGAGAGAGAGAGAGAGAGAGAGAGAGATACATACATAAAACTTTGAATTCATCAGACTATTTTTAAAAACCTTAAATATATTTTTGAGATTTATGTGGTACGCAAATCTTAAAAATCTAGGAAAAAAATTAAAAAAGGAAAGTTCAATTTTATTATGCTCAAGGTTTATATTTTTAATAGCTAATTATGAAACTATGCACATATTGAATATTTCATATTAACAACAATTTGAAAAACTATATAAGAAAAAGATTATATCGGTTGGATAGAATATGCGCAAATAAAGGATATTTTTAAACCTTACCTTTCATTATATAGGATCTATTATAGATTAATAGTGTGAGAGATTAACCTTCTTACATTCAATGTCGTTACGACATTTTTCTCGCGTCGTAATGCGTAATGTAATGCTTAAACTTGCATCAACGCGCGATTCCTCTTTCCCCGTTCGCGCCGGGTCAGCCGAGATTTGATTATTCTAATGGCATAATGTCGTTGCCTACGTACCACCCTCTTTTTCCACTTATCCCACCCCACAATGACTGTGACTCGTATAAAAGTCCGTCTCGAGGGTGAATCTGCGTGCGTTTTGCCCGTCGTGTCGCATCGTCTACCCTTAACGACGGAACGCAAGATGAGGAGATTCTTTGCCCATTTGATTAACCCTTCTAATATATGTACATATAATATTTTCCTCAAGAACTTAGCATGTAATTATTATACTTTCTAGTTTATTATATAAATTGTCTAGTTTACTATAGTATAAATTGTCATTAATATGGCTCAAACTCACAGATATGTTTTTTTATCAATTTAAAAAACTTATTGGTAACATTAAATATCTTTTCAAAGTTACATTAAAATCTTCTGAAAGTTCTATTTACAATAAAATAAACAATAATATCTTGTTATTTAATTAAATAATCAAATTAATTT
This sequence comes from Polyergus mexicanus, assembly GCF_030449975.1. Classification (NCBI taxonomy): domain Eukaryota; kingdom Metazoa; phylum Arthropoda; class Insecta; order Hymenoptera; family Formicidae; genus Polyergus; species Polyergus mexicanus. The sequence goes on along the minus strand of NW_027223322.1, from coordinate 64,733 downwards.
GTATAAATAATAATAAATAATAAATAATTAATTTGCGAGAAAAATTTTCTTATCAGTTGCTTATATATAACTAAAAGTTTATTAAATTGAAATTGATTTTAAAAAAATATCTCTAAATTTTAATCGAGTAACTCGGTGACATTTCGTGCGAAATATTTGTAATTTCGTGAAATATATAATTGAATGATATATTTGACAATAATCTTGATTTCATTGTTTAAAAATTTTTTTAAATTACAAATATAATATAGAATCGTTAATGTTTATCCAGTCTTGTTTATTTCGTATGCACCGACGGATACGTCTAATTTTGCTCGACGACACATGCTTTCACAGTCATCGGTAAATTTTTGTTTATCAATTTCCATATTGTGACTTAAAACTTTGGCCGTACAGTTTGAACTTAAATAAACGGGAAGTATATCGAGTTTCTGCTGTTTTCTTCTCTCGTACGATTAGCGCATTGCATCTCATTCGGCTGTGGCATCAACCTGCACCTACTTAAAACAAATATCTGAAAGAAACAGCTGTTTAATTTCATTCTCTCGTCAACGTTAAACGTTGTTATGCTCCAACAATACATTATTTCAATAAGTCTTAATAATAATGAGATCTGTTTTTTCTTCCTAGTTTTTACAAAACAAATATAAATTTAAAAAATGTTAACTATCTTTTTAATTTGTATTATTTTTGTAGCAAAGAAATTTTTCATAATAAATCTTCGATTGCGTTCGATAACTCTCATATTTTATTGTATTTAATTTGGAACATTCTCCTTTGGATAGAAATGCAAGAAAAGCAAGAAACACTCTCCCTATCTCTTCGTCGTCGCATCCGATGCGCTAACGATTAGCCGAAATTAGCGAAGAGGAAAAAAAAAATTTTTTTCTTCTTTTTTTTTTTATCTTTTCAACTAGCTCAACCCCTGGCCCCACTCGCAACGATTCCCCTCACTTTTCCCGATGATCCCATAATGCGAGGGCGCAGGTGGCGCCTTGCCATCCGCCAGCATTGATATGCTAATGAAATTTGACGCCCCTGCTTTTGCGCGCGTTACTCTCGGTGCGGGTGGCTTATAGCGGGTGTGTATTCTGTATTGGACCGTCATTTTTCTCCTCTCGTTTAACCCCGCGCGGACGACAGATTGTACCGCGACAAGATTTGATTATCCTAATGCCGTAATTTGCGAATGCGTGTGCGTGCATGCGCGTTCTTAAACATCGTCTTTAACATATAAGCAATGAAACTGATATAAAAATGGGATACAATGGATTTATTATTATTACACTTTAATTAAGAAAAGCAATGGAAAATTTTACTATCAAGTAGATCAGGGAAATATTAATTATTAACAAAATGACTAGAAAGAAAAGATCGTCATAAGCCGATCTCGCGACGTTATCGTGAAATAAATCCTTCATCGTTTCCAAGATTGAATCAGCGCGTCAAGATATACTTCACTAGTAATCGACAGGATTATGGGGTGTATGTTAACGAGATTGAAAAGCCGGTACGCTTATACAAAGTCACGTGAGTTGAATTAATAAGATTGACACCGCATTCTGTATGTCCTCGACGTGATTTGATAACGATCGGGAGATGCGATTCAATCGTATTGTCCAAGTAACAAACGTATTGAGAAATAGTAAGAGAGCTCAGGAGGAAAAATGTGAAAAGAAATTTTGGCAATAGTAGGGTGTCTTCTTTTTCTGATGACGAAGTTACTACTCGATAGCTTCTGGGCACCCCACAAGAGATTCTCCTGTTCCTTTTTCCCGTCCCTGAAGGCTTACCAACTGGATCGCGGGGACAAACAGTATTTACATCGGAAAATGAGTTTGGGAAAAGCTCAGGAAGTAACGCTCTAATATAAATATTTATACCGAATGAATAGAGGAAATCGCGACGATTCCGCAGTAACGCAGTAACGGGTCGTCAATCTGCTGCAAAAAAATCATGTTTTAGTTGGAATTTTCAAAATCTGTTGCGTTCCTGTCCTTCTAGAGCTTTTTATATAATCGAATATAAATCTTAAAATCAATTAACATATAATTATAAAATTCTCATCTTAAATATTGTTATTTAGCGTGTATTTTCACATTTAAATACCATAATGAAATTTTATTTTTTATATAATCATGTCTTGTTCTAATTTTATCCGTGTATACGCGAGCATATTTATACCAATTAAATTTTATTTTTCACAAAAATTGCTATTGCATCTGACAATGAGAAAATTATGATATTAAAAGTTGAGATAGAAGATGAATTTTTCGAATACTCAAAATGTTGAAGAATATTGTCAACGAAATGAATAGATTTCGCGTTTCACAAAAAAATCGCGTGCGCTATGGCGATGAGCATCTGTGTTATTAACAAAATGCGATTTCGCTTCTCTGCTTGGCTCGACTTTATTAGTCACGCCGGTATTCTCAGTAAGGCACGAGATTTCGCTCGAATCGTGTGTATTTGTCGGTCGTCCCCGAATTCGATCGAAAACTCGTTCTAGCCTCGTTAATACCGCGGGGTCAAATAGGATCCGCTCGAAAATTACCATAAAACAGAACAATGTCAAAATAGAGACGATTCCGCGCGAAACAATTCCGCTGCGCATGGTTGTATAAATATAATTGCTATAAACCATCACAAATCACGCTTTCATATAGTCAATAGATAAAAATATATTTCTTATAATTTTTTTTTAATTTTATTTACCAAAAATTATTTATATTAACATTTCTTGGATAAAGCTAAATTCGATTAAAGTTAAATTATGTGTATTTCGTCAAAATAATACGATACAATATAATTATACATAGAGCTATATATACTACGCCAACAGATATTACATGTTAAAATAAATCTCAAAAATTATATTCATTCAAAAAAAGATCTCGAGATAGGTATTGTTATTAAATTCGATTACTATCATATAACATGAGGGTGACTTGTTATTATGACGCAAAGGGTAAGAGAATCCTTTAGAATCGTCTCCGTGTCGAGGGTTATGAGAGGATTTTGATTGCCAATTCGTGATGATATCGATCGGAAATTGAATAGGAATGACAATAAAGTAGATCGCGTGATTTTCGTGGCGGTCCATAACGATCGGGCGTTAAGTGAGCGTGCAGAATTATTTTATATGCGATCGTGTTCTTCGACCATTTCCATTCCGAAATCAATCAAGAATGGCGAGGGTCCTTCGATCTGTCCTGCTTAGGGTCGAATGTTCGGACGCGCGAAAGAGATTTCTGGGATTAAGTCGAAAATAACGGCCAACTGATCGGACGAAAACGCTGCTGGGCTGATCGCGAAAAAATGATATTTCGATCGTAAATCTCGGGCCTTTCATCGTACTGCTTGATTGTCAAAAAGAGCCGTTCTGCGACTGAAAAAAAAAGGAATAACCTTGTTAGATATTACATTTCAGTTGAAGCATTCGATTTTATGTTTTCTTCTTGATCGTGATTCTCCATTTCGCGAAAATTTATTTTGTTTTTCGTTTAAAATAAAATAATTATATGATATAATAAATAAATCACACATCAATTTACACACTTGTATAGAATTTTGTAAAAGTTTGTGATGTTCAAATTGTCATGCCTCTTTCTCTCATAGAAATGTATAGAATATAAATGTAATATAATTAAATTAATAGAAATATGTAAATATGTCATAAGTGTAATTCAGCTAAATTCAAGCTCGTTATAATTAAAATTATAATTAATAATCGCAGATAAGCGCGAGGTAGTAATTTAACAATCGAGCAATATTTTCAATTAAGTTACACAAGGGTCAAACTAATATTATTAACGATATGCTCATTTTACATTTGCATTTTACATTTGCAAATATATTTCTATAAATACGTTTAATAATAGTATACTAAATCTCGTTCGATGTTTTAGTCTGGCATGAAAAAATTTGAATTAAGCGTCAGATTATAATGATTTTCCCACTTTCAACGATCGCGATCTATTGAAAAAAAATTGAAGAAACCAGACGCTCCGTCAAAACATTCATTGAATTGCGGTTGCCGCAATTGTGCAAAGTCTGGAACAACGTTACGAGGAAAATAATTCGTGAATGTTGACAACGCATGCTGACACGTCAACCGGAAGAATGCGACAATAATTCAGCGCAAATTGCAAATGATCTCGATGTGATTTTTTTTCCTTTCGGAAGTTCACTCACCTAGAAAATTTTGACACCTGTATCGAAATCGCATATATTAACTTATGACTCCCTGTTTATTTTTAATTTTTTCGTTATCAAAGCAGGTCATTTACCGATAAAACGCGTGTTTACTTAACTTATTCTTTAAGTGCAACATCTTTCTGACACTTGGCTCGTTAATTTCATTCCGAGCTGTAACTTGTTGTAAGACTTCAAGATCTTATTATATAAAGTTTTGTATCTATGATAATATATATATATATATATATATATATATTATTTTAATCACACAATATTTTGATAAAATATCATAATTTATATCTATTCTTTTTCTTATCAAAGACTTCATGATGAAAATTACGAAATGGGCTCATCCACATATTACAGATTCCGGCGAGAGCAGTGTCATTTCGCCGGGCCTGCCTGAACGTTATAGTCCTCTGGGAGCGACCGGATCCACATCCAGTCACGATCCTTACGCCTCCCGATCGGTCCAGGAATGCCCGGTGCCGCTCTGCCGAGGAATACCAACGGACTTCCCTCTGGCCAGATCACCGTATCTAACCGCGCTCGGGAACGGCCACCCGCACTTACTCGGCCAGGTGCAGCATCAGCAACAGCAGCAACAGCAACAATCGCAGCAGTCGCAACACGGTAGCAAACCGCCGCGAAGCCTCGGACTAATATGCGTGGTCTGCGGTGATACCAGCTCGGGCAAACATTATGGAATACTCGCCTGCAACGGTTGCAGTGGCTTCTTCAAGAGGAGCGTCAGACGAAAGCTGATTTATAGGTGAGTTAAAAATGACTTTGATGACTAGATTGTAAGATATACCGTTGAAACGTCATATTAAGAAAAAGAGGGATTCCTAATGATCTTTTTCAACTTTAAATAAAATATCTCTTGAATTGTACGCATGCACGAACATACGCAACTGTATGCTTCCGCTGTAGATGCCCTAGATGAGCGCGAGTTGACTTAATTCAGGCAAAAGAGCGACTCGTCTGCCGCGCGTCTATTGTTATTATCGCACATCACACAGAGAATGAGAGAATGTGACTAGGATTAAAATTATTATTTATCCAACGATGTATCGACTCCTTAACGTAATTCTGTAGTTTATGCAGGTGATACATGGACATGTAATCGCGTTACTACAACGAATACAACTTTAATCGATCAAATTGTGAGATACGATTTTACGACACAAGAGATTACAAGAACAATATCGCAAGGCACGCGATTGGATAACGATATTAACTATCGTCACGGTCAAACGTGACGATAGTTCATCGACGCACTCGTTAACAGTCCGGCAACTCGATCCGCGACGGCGAAAGAATTGTAACATCGCGTATCGAGTCGGTTGGCTCTTTCGTGAATCGTCGGATTCGACGGCACGCTTTGCATTTCGATCACGCTCGCCCGCGCTCGTGTTCATTTTTCAAACGTGCGAGGGTTAATAGTTTGCGTATCGAGTGCTCTGTGCGCGCGCGGATCGAGCGGCACGGGACGATTCCGGCTTCGCGCGCGAGCGGGATCCGATGGAGATGGATGGCCGCTCCCGGGGGACGATAATAGTTGCTCGCTACCGGCTTTGCCACCGGCTCGGATACCCGGGTATAATTCGCCATCGGCGCGGCGACGGTGGGCTCTCGATGGGCCCCCGGCGGGTTCGACATTATGCCGTTCCCCGCGTTGCGGCCCCGGTATTAGGATGAGCCCGCTCGACTTGGCCCACACATGGCTCCGCTCGATGCTTAACTCGATATTAATCCCAAATGATACTAGCGGCAATCAATAGCATCTCCCTTCAATGTCGAGATATTCCACAATGTAAAAGTATTATTACAAGAAGGGGCCACTGTAAATCAGAAGCTTTACCATAGGTTGTTGCACATATACATATATCATTTATTTTTTAAATATATTGCTAATAAATACAAAATTAAAAGTTGTTGCTAAAAATCTTGCAGTTATAAATTCTACGATAAATTCGCAACTGATGAAATTTTAAAGTTAAAATATAATTGGATCTATTATTTGTATATTTATTTCGATGTATTATATATTTTTCCCTCTTCATGTGTATTATTATTGTTACTATAAGTTTTTCTAAACAGACATAAATCATTGCGCAAGTACAAATACTTATTTTAATAGTTTAATGTAATATCTGGTTTTTTGTCGTGTAAAGTGCCCGGCTATTTTATCATTACAAAAATTCGTAACAAAAATTGTTTTCGCTTTACGACGTTGCGGTATATTTTCTGTAGCATTTCATACAGATTCGAATATTCTTAATTTTCTTTGAAAGAAGAGAGAGAATGGATGTTTATTTGCTCGACCCGACCGGATCTGTATTTATATTTATGCGGAATGTTCTCTCCTTATCAAATGTTTGTTAACGGAAGCGTCGAATCTCAAGTCTTATACGCGCAACATAATGTATAATCTACATTGCAATTCTCGTGTTTATTATCCTTTAATAACTATGCCGGAAAAGAATACGTCACATATTACGATTGAAAGGCTGAAAAAATCTTTTGAAAGAAAAGAAACACTTTCTACATAATAGAAGACGTATAAAGTAATTCAATGATTCGACTTCAGAGACGTCGATGTATTTAACATTTCGACTTAATATACATATATTCATCAGAGTAATAAAAATAATAATCGAATTACCGTGAACAAGCGAACAAAATTAATACACGCAAAAATAAGAAGTTTAAAAAGGATGTTTAGCAAAAGATATTATCTCTCTTAAAATTTTCGTGCGTTGAATGCGACGAAACAGAAGGAAGGAAGATGCGGCCATTGTCATTCGAGTAGCGACATTTGCGTGCAGAGTTCAAGTGCGAGCCCCGCGGGAGCCCGTGCGAACATTTCGGTCGCTCTTATCCACGCACGATGCACTTAATTGCATCTAACCGATCCGTGAGGATTTGCGCTAATCCGGCGATTGTGGACGGCGCGCCACGCCGTCGTAGCGCTTCGCGTCGGGACGCATCTGTCGCATCTCGTTCCCCTCCGCGGGTAATTGGTTATCTGTGCGAAGGCTCTTCAATCTTTTACCGCGTTATAGCCGTTCGACGGGAGCGAAAACGGCCTTCTATCTCTCTCTCGTTCTCCTCCTATTTTCACAAACGATGAAATTAAATATCGCCCGCCAATACAGATTGCCAATATTCGTGCAATTTATCTCATCACAACAAATATTCGACAAAATTTATAATTAATTTTATAGAGCGAAAAATAATATTATATTTTTTGCAAGTAATATCAGAAGCGATAAAATGAATTTTTTTATTATCTCTGAATGTCTTAGAATTTTGATAAAAAATCTCTTATTTCACAACACGCATCATAAAACTCCCAGAATATTAAAAAAAAAAAAAAATGCAGAAACTATGATTATATAATACATTGTTTAAAAATATCTTACATAGATATATATATATATATATATATATATTTTTTCTCCATTTATTAACTTTGCATTTTATGATTGTTATGAAATGATAGTGCATAATAAAACGCAAATTTTGTCGATTTAATCACATCCGTCATCACTCATTATCCTTCCCGCAAAATACACTTCTCACGCGCGGATTAATAGCAGACGCTTCCGAGATCTTTTCTGGCGGTGGCTGCCCGTTGGACCGCTGCGCTGTTAGCGCGATTTTAACAAATGTCAGTCACAAGGAACCGAGCGCTATCTTGTCCTGAGGCGATGTAACACGAAGGGCCCGAAAACCGAACTGGTCCCCCGGTACGGTGTCGCCCTGCCAGCGGGGGGTCCGTCGTGCAAATTGATTTGCGTTCACACCCCAGCGGATCCGCAGGGCGCGAGACCAATCCCCCCGCCCCCCTCCCGCGCGGGCCCCCTCCTGCATTCACCCTTCAGAACCACATCGTACATTTATTTACGCATCTCTCTGTTCTACGAGCGGCTCCGCGGCATTGTTCGCCTCATTGAATTACCGGAAGCATGTGCTGCCGGTTATCACGCCCGTCGGATCGCCCTACTTCGCGTTGTCGGATGCAGGCTGGATGCGATAAATGTGTGTTGTTTATTGACGGTGTCGTCGGCGAAGCGGCAGGCTCGCTGTAACCCTTTAGCCGATAGGCCTCTGTTAAACGATCTTTTTCATGTAATGTGATGTTATGAATGCTAAGATAAACGACATGTACTAAGCCATGTAATTCATCGGAAAGAATTATAAATAATTAGTGCAAAAATAGAGCTTCATTATTATGTTATCTATTATACTAATACAGAACATAAAAGTGAAAGTTTATAATCTTTTGAAAGTAATCCGCTTCTTACATTATATTAAATTCTAGTTTTAACCAGTTGAAAATTTTTTCAACGATATACGACAGAGATCTGGCGAGTTCGTCAACTCATTCTTTGCGGCGATCAATCGATCCTTGACGATGACATTTCATCAATGATCAATCGTAACTCCGTAGCTCTTGTCCCTCGCGGAAAGTTGACGAAATTCAGTCGCACTTGTCGGAAATCCGGGGTGCGCACTCTTCGGGAGATGGTGTTAAATTCGATTACTTTCATTGTTGGGCTAACCCGGTTATCCCTCCGAGCTGGCTAACGTAAAGAGGCGAACCGTCCGGGGTCACGTACCTTCTTCTTATCCCTCTTAATCTCGTCCAATCCAGCGACAGCGTCCCCGCAACTTCATTCCTCGGCCTTAAAGGTGTCCTATTTTCCTTTTTTTATCGCATAGCACAAGATATAAAAATCACTATGGTCCGAACGAGACCGGAAAATTTTTGCACGTTGCCAAGTGTCTTGCCAAGCAGGATTAAAAATATATATTAATGATTTTTTTTCTAACAAGTTAATATAATACAAATATAGAAGTGTATTTTAAAAGTCTATTTTTTTCTTAAATAAAATAAATCATTAAAACAAGCTTCAAGTGTAAGAAATATCGTAGAAAATTCTAAGTATTGAAAGAGAAAGATTATGCGTTAAATATCTTCCCATAAAAAAATGGGAGAATTTTTTAATATATAATAAAATATCATATTAAACACGTATGTGAGCGATACATGTTTTTGTGCAGATGTCAAGCTGGTACCGGAAGATGCGTCGTGGACAAGGCGCATCGAAATCAGTGTCAAGCTTGCCGCCTGAAGAAATGTATGCAAATGGGAATGAATAAAGATGGTGAGTGATAATATATATATATATCTCCAACTAATTTGAGCGTAAATAGTTCGCATATAGAGACTAGATTCAAAAATGATTACACTCCTCATCGGCTAAAGAGAATCAATATGATGTATAAGAGCATACAAGAAAGATTTTTTATAACTTGTAAAATTACAGTTTTTAGCATTTATAAATTGAAAGTTTCGATATAAAAAATTTCACTATACAATAACATAACTTTTATAAAGAATCATAACGGCTGCGAAAAAATATAATGATTAAAATAATTAAAGTTTTTTCGATTATTAAACGCTAAGATATAATTTATAAAACAAAATTTCATTTTTTTCAATTCGATCCTTGTGCAATATATAATTGTGTGCATTGTTGTGAGAAATGGGAATTAAAATTCCACCATAAAAATTCGTGTCATGCAATAAATTTCGCATATCGACGGATGCAAGTGTCGTTTTCACCGGATAAAAATCGCCGGTCGTCGCGTTGTTGTGCGCGATTCGATTCAATCGGGAGGATCATCCCCTGCGACATCGAGTTCGGCAATAAGAAACTTATCAGCGGAACGACGCCGAGAGCCGAGGGGAGGGCGCGAGGAAGGAAGAACGAGAGAACAAGACGGAGAGGGACAGGTGCACGCCCGTGTCTCGCCGGGAGGCATTAAGAGTTGAATCGGAGGCTGTTCGGAGCACACAGCCAGACTTCCGTTCGTCCCGCCTTTATCCAGTTATTTATGTTGCGAACATAAAGGGCCCTCCGCCCGAATTCCGCCACCCCGCCGCTGATTGATTCCGGCATTACGGCTCGTACTCACGAAAATGGATAATCCGCCGGATCCATAACTCCCATTCGGCGACAATGTCTTCGAAACTTGCGATATGGGATCTCAATATTTCGCGACAGTGATCGACGGAATGATACTTACACGTCGTTCTGATCGATCGATCGACTGAGGAAAATCTTTGATGTGTATTTGGTGAAAAAAATTATGAAATTAGATTTTATCTGATTTTACAATTCAATTCAATTGACGAAACATTGAAACAACCTAGATGTAGAAAGGCATAATAATAATTAAAGAATACGAAATGTAAATATAAATCTCAATCACAGAGATACCAATATAATCGGAAGCTCTGAAATCACACAGAAAACACATAAATCAACACGTAGTTAAATTCTCACAGTTCTTCGGAAGTTGTTGCTCTTCGGACTTTTACACGGAGAAGATGACTGAAATAATTACAAGAACACATTACCGCACGTGGAAGACACGTTCTCGTGTCACAAGCGCCAAAAGAAGAGAGATTTGTGTCGTCCGCCGTGCTTTAATAGATGCGCGATTAGGGCACTCATTGTCGCCGACGTGTAACGCGAACACAATTTTTCCCGGCTTCCCTTTTACCACGGGCACGCGCAGTAATTTCGTAATAATAAAAAGCGTGTCGGCTCGCTTTACCTCCGGCGTGCAGCCTGCTGGGCGGCTTAATGGGGTCCTCTTGCTTCGTCGAGCCTCCGTTTCTTCTCTCCCTCTCTCTCTCTCTCTCACTCTCTCTCTCTCTCTCTCTCTCTCTCTCTCTCTCTCTCTCTCTCTCTCTCTCCTCGTCGTTCCCGTTGTTCTCGCGGCGTGTCTCTTTCTTGCACCAGAAGAGATAAACGCCCCGTGCATTCTGTTTCTGTTTAATTTGCATGCACCTCGCTGCGAGAGGCCGTCCTGCTTTTTGTCCCCTCTTTCCTCGACTTCTTCTTCGCTCGTTTAACTGACGAGCGTGCCCGTTTGTTCACTGATGCATGTAGGGTCCTGTTATTTTTACTTGATCCTTAACTTGAATAGATCTTAACAATTTCATATTCTTTGAAAAAATAAATCACGGTGCAAATATCATAATAAAAAAGTAAATAAATAAGTTTAGAAGTTAGCCTTTTTCAATGCATTATAAATTTTTAATTGCAATGTCAAGAGGTGCAATTTAAAGATCTCTTCGACTATAGTAATCGACGATTTACGCGTTAATGGTCCTTAATACTTTCGCTCATATCCATAAATATAGTTTCATTGTTATCCCGCAATATCCACCCTCGTGTAACGTTTCTAGCGCGAATTCTCGCACCAAGGCATGCAAATGTTCCCGTGCAGATTGTTTCTCTCATTTGCATGGTGGCCGCTCCGCGGGAGAGACGCACCCTTTTCGCGCGTCATTCGCTCGTCTCCTTCGTTCTTTCTGGCACCGCGTCTCCGCCGGCAAAGTCGCAAACGGGGAAAGCAATAGGTGATCGAGGGTCATGAAACGAATCTCCGCTTGCACATCGGGCGGTCGGCCGCACGTTGCATACGTTTATTTCCTCCAATTAACCCTTCGAGATTCGTCGAGGGCCACGCGACCGTCGCTAACGACCGCAGTGTTTACGACGATGACAACGACGGCGACGACGAAGAGAACGAGCGCCGTCGTCGTCATCGTTGCGTCGCGGCGAATCGCACGAGCGTGAGCACGCAAATGCGCTTGATTGGCTCGAATGAATAAAAATTAACTAACCCTTGCGCGCCCCCTCTCCCCTCTCCCCTTTTCCCTTCCCCCGATCGTTTATTTCTACACAAGATACAGTTACGGGATATTTATAGAAAAAATGCGATACACAGAGGATGTCCTCGCGACTCTTTTTTGTTCCGGATTAGTATATATCGAGTGATTTTTTAGGCAGATCTATCTTTGCGGAAAAACGGACTTTACTTTACACGATAGATAATTCTAGAGCAATACCGTAATAAAAACTATACCGCATTGATGATCGGTGAATGAAACTTTCGGGTGGCCGCGTTGTCTATTGCAAACAATAAGCGTAACGTGGCTACTGCGTGCCCGTTAAATTCACGCGTGTCAGACGCAGACTGCCGGCGTGACGTAACGTGGCGTTACGTGAGTTTGACGAGAGGGCGGCAGACAACCGCTCGCTCGCTCTGTCGTTCCCCCGTAAATCCGGCGGTACCGGGGAGTGAAGATGGGAAAATCGACTAATATTTCAATAATATTTCAATCATCCGCGAATTCGACAGTCTCGACGAATGACACAATGCTGTTATTGTTCGCCGATTGCATCGCCGTTTTCAATATCCCTTTCCCGTTCGAGAGAGAGAGAGAGAGAGAGAGAGAGAGAGAGAGAGAGAGAGACATTGCCGTTTCCCGAAACAAAGAAAGAAAAAAAAGAGCGATTGAACGAAATGATGAATATGCATTGTAAAAGCTTTACTATATTGTTCTCTGATTTTTCTCGATCAGACGGATGAAAAGCTATTCGGTTTTTAACGAAATACGAGCTTTGCCGGTATCACGCTCGTTCTATTCATCCTATTGTTACATAATAAACGATATACAATAAAAAATACAGCTCTAGCTTTATACCGCAGTATTGCAGCAAGCGTTTCGCATAACGGCACTCTTATCTGTGAAAAACTTATTGCGTCAACAAATTGCGTAAGCAGGAAAGAAATATATTTACGATACGCGACCTATGCGATCTCGCGGAAAACATATTAAAGAAATACGTTATTTATCAAAGTAATTTGCGCGAATGACACAGAATATATATCGCGCGACTATGTTATTTGTAGATATAATTGATATATGGGCAAGTTCGTATTGTGACTTATCGCAATTTGCGATAACCGATGACGATTCAATGATTCAATGAACTTAAGAGGAAGATATTATGATCGTTGCACTTGCGAAAACACTCGCCGCGCCGATCGTCGATCAAAAACACCGAACCTGCTGTAACTCCTCGCTATAAATTCATTAATTATAAATGATCCGCGATTCTATGCGAAAATCAATAATCAAAATATTGTACATCGAAATGTATCTTCTTTGGATTATTAATTTAAAGAAAATATTAATTTTATAATGTTACAAAAGATATCGCAATTTTTAGCAATTGTGAAAGTTAAGACGTACTTGTCCATATATTCTTCGACATCATAAATGGTCATATATATTTATAAACACGACAAGATCGTGATATTGCAGCTGTCCAAAATGAACGTCAGCCGAGGAATACTGCCACCATTAGACCGGAAGCACTCGTCGAGATGGACCAAGAAAGGGCGCTGCGCGAAGCCGCCGTCGCCGTAGGCGTCTTCGGGTAAGTGATAACTAATTTCTCGCTTCTCTTTTTGCGATTTTTTATTATCTCCGATTTTTATTCCTCATCATTGTATCTATAATTCTTTTTGGAAAAAAGATATAAATTATTAGCATTACAAACCAAATAAAAGAAGAACAGAATAAAGTAAAATTTTATCAAGGAATAATAATTAACAGACCGAAAACCATTAATTAATATACCGGCAATTGAGACGCAATCGCGCGAATTAATATCTCAAGAAATAAGTCCGAAGCTTTTAAATGCGATTATCGATGGAAAGGGCAAGGATGTTGAGGATGTATTCACGTCGAGAGAATTCTATTAAATTTCAACACTTGGGGCTTGGGGCTACTCTGACCAAACTTCAATTATCTTGATCGCTAATTAATTTATGACTAATAAGTGCAATATTTTGTTAATATGGATGAAATTTATTATTTTTTGTTAATATATTGGGGGGAAAAAGATTAAATTAGAAACAATAAATTATGCGGCTGAAAATTTTGCTGTAATTTTTTTTTGCAAAAAAAAAAGAAAAATTTTTTTCTGTTAATCGACGATTGAATTAATGGGAGTTTGGTCCAAGTGGCCCTTAGACACGGTCGATTAGAGCGGCAGGCGACGGAGGCGACGATCGATAGTCACCTGTCGACGGGTGCAGCGACAGGAGCAACAAGGGCCGACGACGTTGTTGGCACGTTTGATCTTGTGCTGCACACCAGGCTTACCTTTCGCCGTTGTGAGCGACACGCCGAGCGTGATCTATCATGAAAAATTACCTTTGACTAGCAGCCCGAGTATGCGTAGCGTTTTTCAGGTAACCGGCTGCCCAGATTGGAACTAATAGAAAATCCATAGAGTACCAAGGGGTGAACGTTAAAAGCGACAGGCCGGCGCCGGCGTCCCGACGCCGGCACAGCGCGTCGTCTTCGGCGAGTTATTACACCGCGCTCGTTACACAAACGCGATCAATCCCTTCGCGATACACAAGCGATAGTCACAGATTAATTCAACGGGGAGAATCCATCCCTCTCGTCGTATTCTAAAATATTTAGGAATCTTAAGGATTCGGAATAAAAAACGCAACAGAATCGAAAACAAAAGATTCTCGTTGATATACAATATATCAGTTAATATATTAAATATGTTAATTTTGTGGAAAAATTATACTTTAGCTCAGGATTTTATGTTCTCTCTTTTTATATTCGCGTAATTGATATACAATACGATTAATTTAAAATAGTTTGGTGAGTACAAAGAATGGTAAAGTTAGAAGAGTATGTCATTAAGAAATAAATGCGTATCTGTGCGACAGCTCGCAGCTTCGTATTTACGTAATTGAGAGAGAATATATAATAAAACAACTTATTGCTTTAACTATTTGGTTCAGCGCAACAATTTTGATATGAATCACGATCGTTTCTAATAAAATCAGCAATTCGATTATATGAACATGAAATTTGGAGAATCGCATTAGGAGAAAAACGTGTATAAAAATCATCAAAGATATTAGAAGTTACAATTATATATTGTACAAATGAATATTGATTCAATATTCATTTGTACATGTGTGATTATACTTGCCATAAAATTATAAATTTTAACAAATTATAATTCAATGTAAAATCCGAAAATGATGAGAATTAAACACATCACCAAAAAAAAAAAAAAAAATTATTTTATTCGTTATTCGCTGCAAGAAATTTGAACGATGAGTGGTTCTACGGAAATGATAAATGATATTTATTCCATGTATACACAATAGCGCGCTAAGAAAAATGTGGCTATAAACGGATCGGAACGTCATACGTTCCTCATCGGGCGAGCGATCGATCTCGCGTCGTCTTCGAGATTATGCACTTCGTCGATTACCCAGAAGCGCTAACCGTTTGCGCTATTCTTAACCCAGTAATTATCTCGATTCCCTATTTCAATAAGCAATTTCTTGCATCACGTCACGTCCATTCGTCACTTCCATTTTGCTCCGAAAATATTCGGCGATTCAATGCAATTCGATAGAATTATGAATGCATTTTCTACGAGATTCAGGTCAGCGTCTCGTAATGACAGATTATAAAATAACCGCACGATTAAGTAGATTTTCTAACAGATAAAAACGAGCCATTTCTGGATTAATTTTTCTCACCATTCTTTCTCCAATTTCGCGATGCAGTCTTATCGAAAGATGGTAGTAATTATTTACTTGTCAAACGATATAAAAAGTATAAAAGATATCTATTAATAAATATTTAAAAAACATCTCTTACGGCGTTTTTATGGCGTCACTTAGATTTATGACATTCGAATCGAACTACATAAAAGTATAAAAGACATCTATTAATAAATATTTAAAAAGGAGCTTCTACGATGTTTTTACGATGTGTCACTTAGGTTTATGACATTCGAATATTAAATAAATATTTATATAAAGAAAAGATCGTGCTACAGTGCTACAATGGAGATACTTTTTGCGATAATGTAGATATGTAGAAATATGGCATGTATGCGCGCGTGCATTCTCTGTGTGCACGTAGTGTATAATATATGTATAAAATACATATCCATATATTTTATGTAAAGTCTCTCCCCGTATAAAGACTCTACACCGCGCCTTTCGCGCGCAAACTATCGAATTCGACCGATCGATCGATGACTAGCAAAAGTCAAGCACGGCCTCGCCGCTAACGATACTCGCGAAAATTGCACGGGCCCTTTCGCCGGGCGATATCGGCTTCGTATCGACGTCGCGACGACGCCGATCGCGCAGCACGTTATTCTCCGGACACTCGCCAATCTTCTTCTCGAGGTGCGTCGCCGGAATCGGCATAATAGATCTCACATCGCTCTCGGACTTGACGAGCTTCCGCGCGCTGTCTACGACGTGCGATACACGCGGCGATTCGATAACCATCTTGTAACCTCTCTTCAGGTTCTCCGATTTCGTCTGCCTGATGATGGATACTAGCCGTCGCTTGATGTCCGTGCTCGCGATTTGCTGCGTATTTAGCTGCGTCTGATCGAACGGATGTTTGGCGACATTCTCTAGCAAATCTAAGAGCCGGTCAAAGGATAGGCATATCTCGTCCAAGGATTGCTGACTGATCAGTAGGCAGCCGTTGGTCTCGATCTCCTTTTTCTTCAGAACGTCTTTCAGCATAGCTATGTCATTTTGCGCCGATCGTAGGTTCGCCTCAGCGGTCTCGCGACACACGCGTTCTTCGACGAGCAGAAGGTCGACCCGCTTGGTCTCATCCAGGAGACGATTGTGTTCCGCTTGAGCTTCCGCCAGTTGCCTGAGGATACTCTGAATTTCTTCTGGATCGTCCACGCTTTGCGTGCCGACGTCCACTTTGGTCGAATCGAAGCTTCTCAGGCTCGTTTCTTCGGAGCGTTGCACGATGTCTTTATATTCCGGTGTTGTCTTTGAATCCTCGCGATCGGCACGATTCACCGCGGATTGTATCCGGGACTGAAGGTTCAAGTGAAGGGAGACTTTGGGTACCGTTTGTATGCTGCCGATTGTCCGCGATCGGATCAAATTGGATCGTTGCTGAGTAATGTCGCGAACCGGCGGCGAAGACGGTCGGATCTTTATCTTCGATGGTGGAAGCGGCTTTGGAATCGTCCTCCTCGGAAGAATTGCCTGGCACGGTCTTTTCGCGTATGTAGTGAAGGCACTTCGCGCTCTTGAGAATTTCGCGGTGTCTTCATTCTCGTTGCATCTTCGAGTACCAGCCGATACGGTTCTTTTGTCCTTTGGCGCCAATCCCATCCACTTGTATTCCGACTTTCCCTCGACGTCGTTTTCTGCCAACCTCCTCATCACCTCCGACGCAAGTTCATCATTCAGGTTTGCGTTCTTCCTCACATCGAGCACTGCCAAGGTATTATTATGATCGAGTAGGTTTAGCAGATCCCCGCCGATTTGATCCGTCAAACCGCAGTGTTGAAGATCCAGCGCTTTCATCCATAAGCTATCGCGTATAGCCTCGATCATCTCTGTTACGGCACAATTGCCTAGATGCGGATTATCGTTCAGAATCAATCGACGTAATCCTGGCATTGCCTCGAAGTTGGGCTCGCGATATCTCAGCGACTGTTTCCAGGTGTCGTGATAAAGCGCTAGTTTTTGTCTGGAGAGCGCGGATGCTAACGGGCCACCGCTACTTGACGTGAGGTCGCAGTGACTGAGATTCAACGACCTCACGCTACGATTGTCCGCTATCGTTCGGCAAATTAATTCGCAGCCGGTGTCGCCAATGTAGCAACGTCGTAGGGACAGATGGTATAGAGTTTCTGTTCCCGACAGACCGACACAGAGCACTGCAATGCAATCCGGAGGAAACGGGATGCCCTCGAGTTCCAAATGCGTGAGGCTGGACGAATTTCTCACGCATTGGCCGACGCTCTGCGATAGCCATTCCAACAAATAACGCGTGAGAACCACCGGGGCCTTACCCATCGCTCGCGCCTTATCCTCGGAATTCACCTCTTCTAACGGTTTACGGCATTGATACCTAATGGACATGGATGCGGACTCTTGTATCTTTGACAAGCTCGAAAACAGTGAGGATAAACTATATTTTGTTTTCTAGAGTAATTTTTTTCCCCGAGATATTTAATTTAATAATAAAAATTTAAAAAAAATTAAAATTAAAAAAAATGGAAATTCTTTCAAGAAGCATAGATAATGTAATCGGTAAACATAATCGGAAGTCACAGTCAAATTTACATATTTTATCATATGTATAATTCATTAACATTAAAAATTAATCTAACACTGCCAAATTTATCAGTAAAAAATAATGACAAAACCTTATATAAAAATCAATCGATTGGTATCAAAGAAATAAATAAACAATGTGAAAATATATCAAAATAATAAATTAAAAATATACATGTGTATTCCACATCATATCTATCAAATATCATATAATCAAAGTAACTTTGAGTAACTTAAAAAATTAGTTTAACGTCTTTAAATATATCATTTAAAAATGGCTCGTATAAGAATCAATTGAGAGTCATAAAAAAAAAAAAAAAAAAAACAGACAATAACAATGAAAATATCAATGCAATCGGTTATTTTGCAACCTGCTGTGCACGCTAATCGATTTGAGTGAGCGATCGAGGGAAAGGGAGTTCAAAATCGGGCCCCAATCGTCCATCTTGACGCGATCGGTGGTAAAGTCGAGGCTGTGCGGTAGGGTGACACATATAACCGGCAACGGTCGTAATCGTTGTTGCTTGCAAAGTTCCATATAGCAGCTGGCGAAGTTCCTGCCGGCCGGGATCGTCATTTTCCGCGGCGAAGCCGGCGCGGCCGCATCCATCTTCCGTCGGCGTCGCGACGGAATTTCACCCCCGAGAGTCGTAATGTTGCCGGTGGTCTCGCCTCCAGAATTATGAACAGTCTCGGCCGCTGTTGTAAATCGGCGCATTATCAGATCCGCTCTCTCATCGCTTGGTATAACGAGCCTTGTTTTTAGACATTTAAACGGAGGCCAAAATATTCTTGAAAAAGACGATATATATCTTGAGAAATTACCTTCGGCGTTGTTGCTTCGCCCGTGGACTAACCGCGATCTCACCGCGAAACGTCATCTGCACTACTAGATTTGGAAGAGATTGCCGAGTTGCGAGAAAAGATTTCGTCGAAAGGGCTATTTTTCGAAAACATCGACGGCTTTCCTTCTCGATCGCAATCGCTATACGGCGGGCCTACCTACCCGAGATCTACGTAAAATTTCCGCTACGCGGAACACGACGAAACCTACAAACGAAACTCACACGGGAGCGGACTGAACATCGTCGCTTGCGATTATTTCGCTCTGATTTATTTCACTCTGATTTAGCCAAATCGAGTTTGCATTTGCTAAATTTTAACGTGATACTTTATAATCGCATGAAACTGACTTCGAAATGGACATGTATTGTAAAAAGGAACAATATAAAAAAAAAGTCATTCTTTTTTTACCAAAAAAAAAAAAAAAAAAAAAAAAAAAATTAATAATGTTATTCAAAAATAAATAATGTTTAAATGTCTCTTTTTAAACTTTTTAAATTTTCATATTTCTATAGAAATTAAATAATTACATATAATCATTTTTTTATTATTCAGATATTTTAATCCTTTCGGCACATTAATTGTTTCTCAGACCGCCAGTCTCTCTAGCTATGGCAAGATACACTACGCCACTACCTCTGCCCACAGTCGCACCGACGACAAACTCTACGAATAATGCAGCAACACCACCTCGACAAGACAACGAGGACGGTATGCATCTTGTACATTTCGAATAATTGTTATGCTGAAAAAAATCATTAATTTTCTTTCACATATATATATTGTAATAATAATTTTTTATAAAAAAGGTGACATGCATACACGCATATATTTTTATAAATTTCAGCAAGAAAAGCATTATATAAATAAATATATAATTTAATATGCACAATATTTGTTTTATTCTATTAAAGATATGTAAATCTTTTTTTTAATGATCCTCTTAATTCAAATTTCCATGGAAATTTGCATCAGCGCCATTCACGGTTTAATCGCTTGCTATTATCACAACTGTCACAAAAAGTATACATAAGATAGAAAAGAGTTTTATGTTTAAATAGGTAACGCATCCGAGGATAGTATAGATGTAACGAACGAGGAGCCATTGACACCTCAACGAAGCGGATGCGCGCAGCTTCCACCAATACTCCCGTCATTATATTCACCCGCGAGTGCCGAAACGGTCTACGAGACCAGCGCAAGGCTGCTCTTCATGGCCGTCAAATGGGCGAAGAATCTTCCCTCTTTCGCTGGTTTGCCATTCAGAGATCAGGTGATGCTTATCAAATTTACGATTACAACTCACAATAAATTTAACATATATATACAGGGTGTCCCGCAACGTGATGCCCACAAACTGAAACTGTGTATTCTTTTTGTCATTTCAAGTCAAAAAGTCTTAATTGTATAAATGGTACATACAATATTTTTTGTAATGCCTATTATTTCCGCGCCACTAGTGCGGTGAGTCATAAAGGTGCTTTTCTCGCATTAGTGTGAGAAATAACTATTTTTGCATTTTTTCGCTATGACTTCGAAACAAGCGATTTTAGGGCATATGTATATTAAGACTTTTTGATTTTGAATGACACAAAGAATACACAGTTTCAATGTGGACATCACGTTAATAACGCATTTTTATTTCATCATTTATTTCGATGTCGATGAATGATACGTGATCGTGGCAAGAAGTTGTCGAGAATTAATGTCAGCAAACGATATTGAGCAGCGCGATAAATAAAAAATACAAATGATACATATTTATATAAAAAGAAAAAAAAATTTTTTAAATTTTGCTATATATAAATACTAAATCTAATTATAATAAAAATATCAAGAATATTTTTTAGATACAATTAAAATCTAAAGATTAAAAGTCTGATTATTATGCTAAATATGATTATAATAAAGATGTCGATAAATATAATATTGTAATAATTAAGAATATTATAATAAAGAATAACAGAAAAATTCAGATGTAATTAAAATGGCGAAAATATAGAGAGATAATAATACACTAATTTTTAAATAAATCATAAATATTTCGATCGATCGTGGTTTAGGTAATATTGCTGGAAGAGGTCTGGTCGGAGCTGTTCCTTCTCAATGCGGTTCAATGGTGTCTGCCACTCGAATCGTCGCCTCTCTTCAGCGCTGCCGAATTGACGGCTCTGACCCTTTCGCCGCATCCGCATCCGCACTCGGGACTACACCTACAAACTACTACGGGAAAACCTAGTCAAGTAGCAGCGGATGTCAGGCACTTGCACGACACCCTGCAGAGATATAAAGCGGTCATGGTCGATCCCGCGGAATTTGCCTGCATGAAGGCTATAGTTCTCTTCCGCCCAGGTTAGTGACTTTGGATATGTTTTATACATGCATAACATGTAATGTAAAGTATATATAATTTGTATCTTTGTTATAATTTGTACTTTTATTATAAAATATATTTCAAAATTTAATTACAAACTATTTTCTCTTTATTTCTGCTTCTCTCTCTCTCTCTCTCTCTCTCTCTCTCTGTTGCTTAAAAAAATTTACTTCTAAACTTAATTTCTTTAAAAAAAAGCATAGTCCCAATAATATATCTGCGCTTAATTATTCAATTTCGCAAATTGGCGCGATATTCTGTTGCAGAAACTCGCGGCTTAAAGGACTCTAGTCAAATTGAGAATCTGCAGGATCAGGCACAGCTAATGTTGGGACATCACGCGCGCGCTCAACAGCCGAATAGCCCGGCCCGTTTTGGCAGGTTGCTATTGCTGCTTCCGTTGCTGCGAATGGTTCCGGCTGCAAGAGTGGAACTGATTTATTTCCATAGGACTATCGGCAATACACCAATGGAAAAAGTCCTTTGTGACATGTACAAAAACTAAAAATTATCTCGGACATTAGAAGATTCCCCGAGAATTATAAATTGCCACTATGAAATTGATAACGTGAATTAGAATGCAGAATCCAAAAGATTTGGCGCTAGAACAAGGATTTACGGAAGACGGAATCAATCACCGAAGATGGACAGCAAAGACTGGCAAACGAGACTCTCCTAAAAATGTAAGAATCAAAGAGCAAAAGCGCGCGCGCGCTTTGTTCCGATGCGATCAGGCCTAAGGAGCAAGTCCTAAGTCCCTTCGAGATGATCATAAGATAATAAATTCGATTGGCAAGTATTCCTACCGTACAAACGCGAGGCACAGAAAGAATGGCGTCGCTAACGAATAAAACGGCAACTAAAATCGAACGAGGGACACTCAATCGCGGCGTAAATATACACATATAGACACATACATATAGTATATGTATTTATTTATTATAGACATATATATATATATATATATATATATATATATATATCGGGCGTTAGGCTCGGCACGTTGACAGAGCATTTTTTTTCGTTTCTCGTAAGAAATCGATTCGAAAAATCCGAAAAACAAAGATATTTTGTTTCTATATTTTTCTTCTCTTTAATACCTTGACTTACATTCGTCGTGACATTACCGAGTTAGAGAGGAAAGTGACGGGAGCGATAAACACATGTAACTTTATGATTCGTAACTTTATTAAAAATATGTGATGCAGGATTCAATTATTTTATGGAATATATGTTCGTAAAATCACAGTGAAATTGTTTGAAAAATTGACGCAATTAAAATATTCTTTTCTTTTTTTACACGTGAACAAATTTATGTATCAGAGATATGATTAATAAATCGTGGCGAGAGAGAGAGAGAGAGATATATATATATATATATATACATATATACATATATTATAAAATCTGAATTAAATTACATTTGGAAATTACTCAGGCAGTAATATAAATTCATAAAATTTAATGTTGCATAATATGATTAATGAAAGTAATCTGACCCACGAAGGTGTGTGAGGAGTTAATTTTTTTCAGCGCTGTAAATGGATGCTCGTCCGCACTTTCTCTGTATATTTCATGTTGTGATACTATTCGCTGTAAAAGTCTACGTATTCTCAATCGGTGATATGTATTGTAACGATTACTTGTAATAAAAGTAAATCTGATTAATTCGCCTACCATCACTGTCTTATGTTACTCTAATTTATTTTCACATATTATTTTAGACTACATACAAATTTTTTCAATATTAATCAAACCTAAGTTATTCAAAAAGATTATCTTAATTTTGAATAAATATATTTTAACTAAAAATATCGAAAATAATATTAACGTAAACGCCAATTATATAAGTACAAATACATATATATACAGCAAAATAAAAAATCGTACACAGTAGAAAATCACACAAAAGATTATAAAATATATTTTATAAATAAAATTGTGCAAAAGATTATATATACGACAGACAGATTAATCTAAAACAAAATATTCTAACAAATTTAATTTTTAATTATCCGCAAAAAGAAGTTGCGGGGATCCAAGTATAGAATCCTTCGAGTAGAGCCAAAGTTCAGAGATTGCCGATGTATTTGACAAGGGGGTGGATTTAGGATGCGATCCCCTCGATACGCAATTTGACTTCGGTCGCAACGCAACGATGTATATCCGCATCCCTGCAATCCCCGTCATGGTGGTTGTTGCATAAACGTACATATTTATTTATCACCGCATAATCCCTGACTTCCCCTGCCGACGAGGGTTTTGCCACACGGCAGTTCGACGGTCCCCGGCGGAATTACCCCCTCAGCCGCTTATAAATTACATCGGGGCTCGAGCGAGGTTTAAGAGCCTGCTTAAGTTGTCAAAGCAATCGGGGAGTTAAACGCCCTGGCGCCGGGGGTGAGTGTCCTTAATGCCTTTTCGAGCGGATTCATGAAACGCGCGGAGTCAGGCGGCGAACCGCGGAGAATAATTGGGGAAAGCAAGTAGATTCCATTCCTCTGAAGTTTTGAAAGATAAAAATAGCGTCGGACAAACTTTGACTAATAAGTATATTTTTAATATTATACATCTCTATTATACATGATTTTTTTTAATGTAAAGCTTGTATTTTCAATGTTTTGTTGGTGCACTCTCTCAGAAAGGATTTCTGATAACGAGACAAAAAATATTCTTGACATATTTAATCGTATCACAACCTTATGCGGTATAAAAATAAAACAATTTTAAATTAAATCAATAATTCCTTTTCTTCTCTCTCGAATTAAGTAAGATTGTCTTACTATCTTGAGACAAGAGTAACATATACAAATCTGAGCTTATATATTCTTGCATTTAGAATAACTTGATGTTAGCGCCACAATAGTCGGCGCGAAACCGATATACGGTGGCGTTACTAGGCATTTTATTCTAGATTTAAGAATTTTCCATTTAAGATTAAAATATTCCTTTTTCAATAATAAATATGATTGTCGCTATATCGATCCTATTTTATGATAGATTGAAGAGTAATAGCATTAGATCCGGAAATCTTTTCTGTGGGTGTGATTGTTCAGCTTTATTTTTTATTTAAAACTCGATATTAAACAGTATAGAGAGATATACAATATATTTTATCTTATTAGTTTTCAAGTATTAAAAAAATATTTAAAATTATATATATTGTAAATGTATTTCATGCTAAATAGTTCGAAAGGAATTCTTTTAACTCATGGCATATTACGTCTACAAAATTTTTATTCCTAATGAATTCTCCGATATTGAATTGTTACAACTTCGGAAGACTTCCCCTAAGTTTAAATATTCGATAAAGACGAAAGAACACGTTAAACTACCTAAAGTTATTATCGTTTGTATCTATCCGCTTTATGCCATATCAGAAGGAATCGGCTTGTGCAAAAATTGTTCAGTAGATTAAGTCTGTAATGATCAGACTCGTATAAAAAATGTATACCGTTCGCATAACTAAGAAAGAGAAAGAGCATCGTCGAAGGTAGGGTCGACAAATCGACACTTCCTATCTAAGATACCTGTAAACCTCAAATCCTTTCACGATCAACCCCCTTTCCCTTGTCGTTCTCGCAATCGTAAGTCCCACGGGGGTCGCGCAGCCGGTAACGAATTTCGATATCCATCATCCGACGAGAGAAGGCGAGCATAGGCATGGCGGCATGCGGGGATGGAAGGCAACATGATAGTATTGACTCGCTTCCGCGGACGTGCGGGGGCGGAGTTTTCGACCTGTCTCCCCCAATGTACCCCGCAACCCTGTCCTCCCGCTGCCTCCAGGAAACCGGGGTCGTGCCAGGCTCGATCGGGTCGGTCGGGAAGGGTGAGACTGATTCTCGTCGCACGGGGCTGTCAACCCCCCACCCACGCGACGACAAAACTCCCGCTGAAGGGTGACCCAGCAATGGCGGCGGGACTTGTTGTATTTCGCTTTCGAGGTGAGCTCTCTCCATTCTCTTCTACCTTCTCGATTCTATCCCTGTCTTCCCCCTGCTCCTCCGATCTCGCCAAGCAAAACGAGATGGTGGCGGACGTGTAAGCGAGTGGAGGAAGAAGAGAGCGACGGTGAAGAGAAGAAAGGATGCATAGCGATCTCCGGAGCTTCAAAGGGATGAAGGGGGAAGGAAGAACGAGAGAGAGAAAGAAGCTGGAAGACTATATCGCTCGGAAGCAGCAACCTCCATTTATTTTATTACATTATCATACCAACTACTAGGCGCTCGATAAGTGGGGCTTTAAAGCGATGGTTCTCAAATCGTATCGCACGAAACTTCCCCGCGCGACTTTTGCTGACAGCGATGCTCGCTTCAACGTTACCTTCAAGTATCAAATACTTTATTTCTTCTTTATTTTTTAAAGTAACTTAATATTGCTAATGTTAATAAAACATATATCAAAAATTTTTCTCCTGCACTTCAAGTACAATAACATTTCTTGCATGTATGAAAAATGTATAACGAGATAGTAAAAAAATTCTGGTAAATTAAATTAACATAAATTAATTAATTAAAAAATCACTAGTTTTTAATAAAATTGAAATACATCTTATTTTTAGGGGGAAAAAAAAAAAAAATCAAGTTCTAAGCTTGCTTAGCCAAACTGACCTTTAATAACGAATTTGAAAAAAATAGATTTTAAACATTAATCATGGCATTAGAAAAATCGGTTCTAAATATATATATTAGTGTATAGTGCATCTGTGCATCTCCATAAATTTTTCAAAATAATTTTATACATATAAAAACGTAAATTATATATATTATATAGTTATTTTTCTATTATAACATCGATTCATCTAGTAATCATTATAGACCTCATTTAAAATTTCTGTCGCAATATCGATGCAAGCGTCATTTCGCGCTTTAACCGATTAGCCAATTATTAATCCGCGCGCGCGGATTGAGACGTTGACTCAATTAAATTAGGCCAATCTGAAATTTTTACCGCACGCTTTTTCGACGGGGATTGATATGGAAAATTTGCGAACGAGCAACGAGACAAACTAATGTGTGTTGCGACAATACGCAAACGCGTGCAGTCGAAATCGCTGCTTTAATTATATCATAAACGGAATTTGATGCAGCGCATTTTGTTTGAACATTAAATCGTGCATCGGTCCACGCCAGCCGCTCGTTAAGTAGAATTAAAACAGGAAGCGACACACGTAGAGCACTGTGCTATTTAACGATCATCGATTATCAACGCGAGTTTAAATTGAGCGCGAATACAATTATCCTGGCGGATTTTACAATCTCGTTAGACATATCCTTTTCACTAGGCACGCGACCGATTTAATTCGTGCAAACATTCGCCATCGAATAATATCTCTTCTTCGCACCGATGATCCTCTCGGCAATAATATTTCCGTGATAAATAAATAATAAATCTCTCAAACCGAAATTTTTGCTCCGACAAAGATAAAACTATTATCACAAAAGTAACATTTCATATAAAATATAATCTCCATAAAGACAGGTTGATATAATTACGTTATTTTACGTTATAATAATATTATCCTATATTTCAACTTTCGATAAGCCAGAACATATTAAATAAAAAACTGTAAAACATTATAAATTATTTTTAGAAAAGAAATACGCATAGGTATATATTATTATTTATTATTCATATCAAATACGATTTATTATCTATTTACAAATAAAATAGAATTAATATGTTTAAAAGAAATCCTGTCTATAGGAAATTAAATTAATTAATTAGATCAATGTTGCCGCCAGCGCTTAAAATAAATATTTATATTATATATCTAAATTTAAAAAAAAAAAATAGGAATTTCATAATTATTAGTAAATAATGCTGTAAAAAAATTCCAAAAAGCATATATTAAAAGAAAATATAAATTTTAATCATTTATATTTATCGTTGTATGTGTATGTGTGGGTGGAAAATCAATGCAGTCTTTTCTAAAGAAAAAGCAAAGGGAAAAGTAAAGAGGGTCAATCGGGTCGAAAAGGGACGAATCCTCTTTCCGTTTGTGGATATTCGAGATGAAGTAGCCGCCCTCCTGGTCGAGAACGAAGACGAAACGTAATCCTGGGGAGTACGTGAGGCGGAAGTCTGATTTCTTAAACAGAACTCCAGGACTCGCGGGGCTTGGATGAAAAATTTACAGAGATCTTATTAGGGTAGCTACCTTGTAAACAGCGATGGACTGTACAATCGACGGGATATAGACTCGAGAAACGGCCTGAAAAATCGTTAATCCTATATGTGAGTGTCTCTGAAACCAACAACATAATATCACAAACAAAATGACTATTTGCTAAATATTCGATAAAATTGTCTCTTATTCCAAAATTATGAATTAAATATACAAAAATATCTTTTACATGTGTGTATGTGCGTAAACTATTATTTTATAAGAAAATCATGTTTCTACAATTTTATATTTTATAATTAAATTAAATATAAAAATTAAAAAAATATCCATATTATGTTCCTCTCATATATGCATATCATGTAATACATAAAAAATATTAAAACTTCAATATAATGTATCATCTAAAGAGTATTCTATCATAACTTTCTTGCAAAAGTTACCATTCTATGTTAAAAAAAGAAGAGATTGCGGCAAGGTTCCTGAAAGGTTTGTCGAGAATGAAGCTGCAGCGGTCAGAAGAGACTGTCGGACTACCTTCATCCCCGCGTCCTCCATTCCTCATCCTCCCTCTTTCCTAAAATCAATAGCTACGTCGCCGCCCGTCACGCTGTAAATTGTACAACATTATTGCTAAACGATTAAACAATATATGTTATAAGCCATGACGAAATGTAATTATTAATGTGCACGGTCGTATATCATCAATGTAATTGCCAATAAATATTAATATATTGTAAATCTATAAACTTTCATTCTCTAGTTAATAATCAAATATTATCAAACATTTATTTTATACAATATAATAATCATTTATAAAAAAACATAATATAATTTTATAATTTATTATTATTATTATTATTATTATTATTATTATTATTATTATTATTACATATATACATATATAGCTTTTATGTATGCACGTGTATATGATATATCTAATATAACAGATTCACGAAACACTGTGTGATTCTTTTATAAAGACTTTTTATCAAATTCGCTACATCCACAGTTCATTGAAGCTTGAAAGTGACAATTTTCTCAAGATAACATTCCTTCACCAATCACAACAATGTAACAATTATTTCTCCAATTATTTTCTTTCCACTCAGACAACGTTTGTGCTCGTCGCGTGCCGAAGGTTTGTCATCCGTAAAGCTGCGCGATTCGTTCAGTGAACCGAGGGCACAAAGCCTTTGTCTCTTTCACGAATTAATTTCAAGGACGAGGACCTTCTCTGCAAGACAAACCTTGTCTCCGCGAGCCCAATTTATGCTTAAACAAGGAGCATCTTCGCATAACTTAGCGTTGCATGAAACACAACGTCAAAGGGAGGAAATTCCGCCCTTAAAGGATCGCACGGACTTATTGAACTTCAAAGACAAGATAAAAAAAGATCAGTAAAAAAAAAAAGAAAAATTTTCCTTAACCTTAAAGATTCGTTAGTTTGTCAGTTGTCTCGGAAATGCATAAATATATCTCGCTTCATCTTATTAAATATACAAAAAATAATTTGACAATTATCTAAACTTTATCTATCAATGCTTCTTTGATATCTTTTGTCTCGTCACAATTGATTTTCAGGAAAGAATTAATCAATAAAATAACTAATTTTCTGTAAACCGTAATATTTTAGATATAAAATATGTTCTCTCAGGAATTCTCGTCAGGAATAACCTTATATTTTATATTTCATCTATTTATATTTTTCCGACACGTTTCTGCAAAATAAAATTAAGTAAATTAATTATTCATTAATAAAATGATAAAAAGCTTTAAATAACGAGAAACAAAATTTTTATCTAATTAATAACACACGTAGCGAATAATGCTTTGCTTATTAAAAAATTAGATATAACATTTAATATATGACATAATTTCCACGCCTTCGAAAGAATAAACGACAAAAAGAGTATACATACACTTCAATCGATATTTAGTCGATAACAAGGAAATCATATAAAACCAGTAAGCTTTCTCTGGAAAAGGGACTTTCTACATTACTGGATTCTGTGCAGAAAACAACGAGTTTATCTCTTACTTTAATAAATTATTTACAAAGAGAAAATAATAAATAATAGATTTATAGACAAAAATAGCATATTTGCAATTACATCGACAAATTTTTTTATTGAAAATATATCCGTAAGTAAACAAATTTTTAAGCCTCTCAAGTAAACTTTTGATAGCCATAAAAATAAATGAAAAATATTCGTATGCTTAATAAAAAAATACCTTATTTTTTTCCTCTAACTGACATGGCGTGATATATTAAATCACTATGATTATTTGTATGCCAAACAAGGCTTAAAAGGAATATTTATGTTTTCTCTCCCTTTCCTTCTCTCTCTTACTAAATAAATAGTAAAAAAAGAAAACTGGTAAAAAAGAAGAAAAATTTTAATACATGTAAAATTAAAAAATGCAAAGTTTGTCCATAATCTTTTGTTAAACACACTGCAAGTATTTTAGTTTTTAAAAAATGCTACATTTTTACGTTACTGATATCTGTCACAAATGCTCTTTCAAATCCATTTAAAAAGATACAACCTATAAAAATAACCAGTTTTAATACTTTTTGCAGAAGCAAAAAAAGAAAATATTTTTATACCAATTTAAAATAAAATTGTTTTCTCTGTTATATTTAATATGCTATGCAAGGGGATAATTTTATCGAGGATTGATATATCAATCTGCATGCTATCAGCAGTTGATTTTTCACTTTAATTTTCATTATATAGAATTTAAAAATTTTATATAAAAACAATATATCAATAATTGATAAATTACCAAACGCAGATCAATTAACGATAAAAGCTAATGATATAACACTATTTTGTCATCCAACGATAAGAACGAGAAAACTTGCAAAAATGTATTATATAAGAAATTAAGCTATTAAAATTACGTTATAAAAATAGGTAAATATAATATATAAATCTATTTAAATACTATTTCAATATTTATATATACAAACTTATATATTTTATTAATGCTAATGTTACCCAAGCAAGAATTGTAGAGTTGTTTAGAATTTGTATTAATTTAACTTTTTATCAATTATGTTAAATTTATACAATATAATAAAAGAATTTTAAAAATTAAGGTAAATGTTGAAATTAATGACTCAGAAATTCATTTAGTCGTATGTTGAAAACTGTTAACGAACTGCGAGAAATAGGTGAAACACATTATTGACAAAATATCCATGACCATATATCTATCCCGTAAATGTAAACAATACATACATTTTTAGTCTGCTCTACAACAAATATAATGTACACACATACAATGTACAACAAATACAATGTAAGCTTTATTTTTCCTAATATTACTTTATAATACCTGAGAAAAAGCATTAAAACTGTGAAACTTCAAAATCGCATATCTCTAGAATCAGAAGAGAGCGCCATAAAAGTCAAAGCGTGTATTACTTAGGAATGTACCCTCTACAATATATGTAAAAATGAAAACGATCCGTGAAGTAAGTTAATCCGAACATTTACCAAAATTAATTATGTTACAAGTGATTTATTTACTACAAATTTATTATGCAATTTAATAAATAATAAAGAATTCTAAAATTACGAGTATAAAAGATAAATAGTTTCAAAGTAAACAAACATACATTTGAATTTAGTTTTTACTGTTAAGTTGCATGATAATTTTGAATATCAAAATTATGATGACGAGTACAACTCGTTCAAAATTTTTTAACTTTTTTTCTTTCTCTCAACTATAAATATATATAAATCTAATCTTATCAAATATAAAACCAATCCGCATGAGATTTAATAAAAAGTATTTAAGTAAAAATAAAAACTAGTACTGTGCTATAGAGACAAATATTATTTAAAAAATAAACTATAAATACTTAACATTTACGTATATAGCAATATATGTACAACGGCTTATATTATAGTCTTTTTATTTGTTACTTGGATTTGTTCTAGAAAAATAAGAGAAAAGTAAATTCGTATTTTGTTTTTATGCGCTATTCTTGTTGAAATATCAAAATAAATTTAGAAATATATAATCCTTCTTATACATTAAAAAAACGTTTTATGAATTATCATATATTTCAATACAGGCATAAGTTGATAAACTTTCATAATAACGTAGAAGAATGAATTATATATATACTCATATATGTATATATTACACTATGACTTATAAGAAATCTTCTCTCTCTAAAAAATATAGATTTATTTTATTATAAACAGTAATAAAATTGATATCTCTCCATTATATTAAACGTTAAAATAAAAACAATTAATTATATTCGTTTGAGATATATATTCTCGATAATTGTGATTATGCGTCGCAAAAATGATTTCCAAAAAAGCACAATAATCAATACTATTTTATAAGTAGGTATAATCAAAACAGAAAATGTTTTATGGCAAGATACAAAACATTTACATATATATCCCAAATTTATTTTCAAATTGAAGTAAGATATCGACCGCCTTCATTCCGAGCTATCAAAATCACCGAAATTTTTACTCTTTCGCGAAACGGATATTCATGCATATTTATTCACATTCACAACCTGTCAAACGTTTCGCGATTCCGCCTCGAAAATCGTGGCGCCCGAAAATTACGGCCAGCCCTGCCTGTCATAAAAGATGTTGTTTCCCCTTCTTCGTGTTCCACCTACGCCACTTTTACTTGCTTTCTCGCGCACACAAACACGCAGAGGCAAACCGCCCCACGAACCTCACCCCTGATAACTCACTCCTGCTCTCACATCCCCCCCCCACCCCCCGGGCGGCTGCGACTGCGGTCCACTGAATGGCCGAAAGTGGGGGAACCCCTTTTAGCTACCCACGCAATCGATAACAAGGCCTCCCGCTTCTACTGAATGGACTTGGCGCGCCCGCCGCGCTCCTCATCGCACCAACTCCTCTATATATTGATTACTACGCCGGGGGTGGATCGGCGCAAAGGCGCGCGCGGGGTGCCGCTCTATCGACCGGGCCAGCTGTATTACTGTTCATTCATAAATTTTCAGTTTTCACTCATGATGTTGCCGCGGGCTGGTTTCAGGCAGACTCGGCGATTGAATGAGTAACGCTATATAAGTCATTTTTAAATATTCATCAATTTTAATCATAGTTTAATTAGCTCTCCTGCAAAAATATCCTTCTCTCATTAATATTGGTCAATTTTATTTAAAATCAAACTGACATTTTGCGTTTCCTTCTCAGATCAAACTAAAAAAAGGTGTTGAATCTCAGTCAAATATTATTTAACTTTAACTAATTCTTATGGTAATACAATTGCATCTTCTTTTTTCTTCTTTTCTTGTCTTTGGGAAAGATAGAACAGAAGACAATCTACATTAACATTATTAATATTTATAGGAACAAATTAATTAATTATTAGTAATAATTACTAATATTAATGCTAATTAATTAATAAACTAATTAAGGCTTATAGCGTTATTCGACAAACTTTTTCCTAGTTTTATTTCCGCACAGACATGTAATCGATTAATTTCAATGAATTTAAAAACTAATATTTCTGAGAAGGATTCTACCATCGTGCACACAAGCTTGTTACAATGATTCGAGATTTAAACGCCCATATTCCATCGTGGCATTTATAGGGCAGCCAGTAGTCGTTGAAGGAATATAGTAAAACAAGTGAATGGAATTGTGGAATTATTCTAGATTACAAATATTCTAGATTATACATATCCCCCTCCCCCCCTCTCTCTCTCCCTCTCTCTCTCCCTCTCCCTCTCCCTCTCCCTCTCCCTCTCCCTCTCCCTCTCCCTCTCCCTCTCCCTCTCCCTCTCCCTCTCCCTCTCCCTCTCCCTCTCCCTCTCCATCTCCCTCTCCCCTCCCCTCTCTCTCTCTAGATTACAAACGCAAATTTATTTCGATTGATTTCAACTAGTTTATTAACTCTCTTGGTCTTTCGTAATTTCAATCGATGTATTTCTTTTTCAGCAACACGAAGCTTTATGTTTAATTTAATTCACCATTCAATTCCATTCACAGAATGTTACTGTACGTTAGTACGAGCTTTCAGGATATACTTTCAACGAATCGACCGCCGGCACCTCTTTCTCGATAATCCAGCACACTAATCCTTTAATCCAGATCAGCAAATTCCACAATACGAAACTTGGAAATGATCAACGCTTAATCCGCTCCAAATTTACAATCATTTACGAGAAATATGGAGCATTCATATTATATATACGTAAATAGTGAAACAAGTATATAAAAAATCAATATTCAAATTTAAGAATAGAAAAGAGTTTAATTATAGTTACTAAACTATACATTTTAATATATTTTTTTACGAATAAAACAGCTTTTTTTTATTCGCATGATAAGAAAGTTTATATTATTTGAATATATATTACTAAGAATATATGTATATAAAACAGAATGTAAATATAATAGATATAACTCATAAATATTATATATGCCATGTTAATCTTAAATATCTAGTTATATAAACCAAATATACAATATATATATATATATATATATATAACAACCAAGGTACCGTATATTTCCTAAATTTCCCTCTAAACGTTTCTAAATTCATTACCCGTTTAATAAGTTCAATCGTTGCATCTATGTACTAATGTACGCGGCGATAAAATTACTCTCCAGATCGATGCAACAAATCGTATGTCTACGAGATGTGGTTTGCGAAGGCGAATACCTCGAGAGATACCACATTATCGTATTAAACCTATTCGCACGAAATTGTTTCTGTCAGTGTATTGATTCATCGTTCAAAATTATTGACACGACACTAATTCTTCAGATTGGATTTCAGTACTTCTAAATATCGCGTAGCGCATGAATTTGATAAGATGTTATAGTTTAGTGAAGAGAGATTTATATACGATGTCCTAAGGCGGGACAAAGCGCAGGGATGAGGCTATATCCTCGTGAGATATTTGAGTTGAGAAAATACCTGTCTGTCGAAAAGAGAAAACGGGATACAAAGGGTTTATAAATATAATATATTAACGGGATTATTTGTACGAATAGAAATCTCATCAAAGTTGCACTGTAAAGATTTCGTATTTTAAACAAATAATAATTTCTTTTTTGTAATTTAACAATGCTTGTAAATAATTCTTGCAAAAGTAATATTGAAAAAAAAAAAATATATATATATATATATTTAAACATCTTTTTCACTTTATTGTTTTATAAATTTTATGTGATTCTAGTTTTCATAATCTCGTAAAATACTTGTGCAAAAAAAATAATATAACTATATATATATATATATATTTGTGTGGATATATAAAGGTATTATCACCTTAGATGTTTACCTAGTTTTTTTCTACAAAAACATAGCGTTATTAGATTGAATAACATCAGTGTAATAACACAGCTTCTGACAGCGCGTAGATCAGAACATATTTCGTTCTCTACAGGATGGAAAATCTAATTATGTGACGTATCGCTATCATTTAAAATAATAATCACGAGATTCCTGCGAAAATTATATTTATATCTCTTCTTGATTCACATGCGAAAAGTGGAGGCGTTGAATTAATAAATTATATTTATTAA
Organism: Polyergus mexicanus; assembly: GCF_030449975.1. NCBI lineage: Eukaryota > Metazoa > Arthropoda > Insecta > Hymenoptera > Formicidae > Polyergus > Polyergus mexicanus. The sequence goes on along the minus strand of NW_027223322.1, from coordinate 29,593 downwards.
GATAATTCTCTCTTGGCATCTGCGGAGTATTTTTAATCTATTTCGTGCCGTGGTGACATGGATTTCCCGGAGGCAGAAGCTGCTATCGTCCATAATTATTTCCTGAATAAATGCCAGAAATAGAGAAAGAGATTCTGATTAATTTAAAATATAATAAATATTAAGCAATGATCACAAGAGCGCAAATTTAACAATTTAATTATAATCTTAACTTAAAGCATTACAAAGAAATTTATATACTTTCGCGAAAGAGATTATGAGATTGAATTTATTAAAGTACACCCAACGTTCTTTCGCTGAACGAGAAGTTAGCTTCGAAAAAGTGTAATTTTCGCTTGAGGCTGTCACCTCGAAAGCAAGGAAATAGTTGTCCGTTACTCATATAACATTATACGCCCTCATAGTTTTCCTGTGAAGTAACGTACGTCAAGTATGCCTAACATTACTAACTAAGGTTATTGCGCATTCCTGGAGATACATATGGCGTTCATCGAGGTAAACTATATCCCTCTATCATCGTTAAAGAGACCGTTAGCGATCAGCGTTTGCAGTACTGTGTTGCATAACTTATCGTGCTTGATGAATTCTCATACGCAATTTTAATTGTAAATTATATTAACTAAAATATGCTTATCTCCTTAATTGACCTGCTATTTATGATAAACTGGCTAATTACTTAATCTGTTTTGCGTAAATTGAAGTTAAAAACATACGAATTTTAAGAAGAAAATTTTATGCAAATGGATAAATAACAAAGAGATATATTTGCGGGAATTGCGAGAATAAAAAAAAATAAATCAGTAATATCAATTGGACACATATATCAATTGAACGCGCATTCATTACAAATAATAAGATAATTAAAATAAATTATAAACAAAACGTAAAAAGGGACATTCGCTTCGGAAATATATTATAATAAATTTCACGAACCCTTTTTCTTTTACTTGTAAAACCGTTTAAAGCCATAAGGCACTTCTAAAACTGTCTTCTTTTATTTCCACTCTGCAAAACTCCACGTCCAAACAGCGCGCTTTTGCATTGATAAATTGTTCATAGAATGGGAAACCGCAAAAGGATGCAATACCGAGTACGCAGTTTAAAAATTTCTCAACTCAATAAAACATTGTCTCAATTATTGACTTTTCGCTTTTGATTCACGTTTCAAAATTCTATGCTTTATTATTAATATATTTGTTCAAATCTTCCATTAGAGAAGCGTAAGATACCGAGAGAGAAATAAATGTTCTCGTAAATTACAACATATATATATGTATGTGTATATATATATATATATATATGTATGTCTGATAAATTTTAATGGAAATATTAAATTTTACGTTATACAGAATTGACGTCAATCGAAATTTGGTTAAAGATATAATAGGATTTATATATACATACTGTAAAATATTAAAATTTAACAATGATTTCTATTAACGTACTATCACGATGTAATTCGTATTATATGACTTTTATATTTCTAAAAAAAGTTTGTATTTTTCTATAAAAATATACATTTAATTTATCAAAATAATTTCTCCGTTTCTCTCAACATTCTTCTATGTTTGATTGGCTTACTTTATGTAAATAAAGCTGAGGCTTATCGAAGTGTGACAATTGTTAAATTAATTATTTATTAAAACTCTTGCCACTTATCTTGCTTGTTTGACTTGAAGAATCAGCTTAGCATAAAAAAAAATAAAGATTAAATTAGAATTTATTATTACATGAAGCTCAATGTAATATAATAATTTGTAAGATGTGTCTGTGTGTTTCTACGAAAATAAAGAATTATTATAAATAACGAATATATGGAATGTAAAAATATAAAGTATATTCACAACTATTAAGGACAGACAAAATAATTTGAATTTATTGTTGCTCTTGAGAGAAATATGAACATCATCAACAACACACACCTTTCAATATTACTGCTTATACATATAATAATTCTTTCGTATTATGGTAAATATCAAAAGTGATTTTCAAATCATTAATATCAAATTGACTATAAGAGAGCGGAATTAATATTGAACGGAAGATAAAGTATGTATAGTCTGCGCACAAACATTACGAAAACTATCCTCTCTATGTCTGTTCAAAGTGCGCGTACCATAAGCTCTTGAATGGACCGTTCTTGCCCCGATATATTCTTGTCGTTTCTACTCTACCTGTCTACCTCACGTTCTGCTACCATTTATCTATCGTTTCCTCTCTCTTCGTTTGCCCTTCCGATTACGTCTGTAATATACACGTGCCACGAAAGTTCATTACATAGACATGAATTTTTGTAAATATAATAATGCTTATCCTCCGTATATGTATTTTACTGTTGTAAATCGAGAGAAGGCAAATATATTTCATTAAAAAAACCTACAGATGGGAAGAAAGACGCAGAAAAGCAAATGTGTATATATACATATATCTAAAACTGGTTATGAGATATTTATAGAATCATTTTTTAAATTAAGTAATTAAACTTTTATTTAATAAAAAATAAACGAAAAATTATATTTTAAATTATAGATTGTTTTCGTAATTATAGATTGACAAATAGTTAAAGCAGAATAGTTAAAAATTCAAATATATCATAAAAATTAGATTTAAAAAAAACACATTTTTTACCTTGTAAAAATATGTTCGAGAAAGCAAATTTTTTTTTACGGAAATTAAAAGCATAAAAATGATATGTTGACAATAATTTTGTATAATACAAGAAAAAATTGTAATCGCGCTCAATACTTAAATATATATCACATCTTTAATATATGATATATAATTCTTGAGAGCACGCGCGCGCAAAAAATCTCTTTAAAGCTCTTTGTACTTATTAGAATGCAATACGGGATGAGATGAATACGGGAGTGAATCGATCAATCACGAAGCAAACAGTTTGCATCCGCGTTGCTGTGAAAAAAAAAAAGCTGACCAGCTTTTGATTTTTACAAACTGCTGATGCGCTAGAAACCTTTTTCAATTGATTAAAAATCAGATCTGTAAAAATCAAAATAAAACAAATTTTTAAAAAATTTTTTTAGAAATTTATTATTTGCGCTATATACATTATAATATTCCAATAATAAAGGTCATCGCTCCGACAATTCCAGAAATTTATGTTTTAATTTAATAACCATCTATATATAAAAGATGTTATTTTTAATATCTTTTTTTTTTTAACATCGCATAATGCCTTTTAATTTATATCAAAAGATATGCATACAAAAATGCTTCATATTTTTCTTTTCAAAAAATGTTTTATGAACTATAAAGTTTCCGCTTACATGCCACGATCACACACGCAATCTCGATTATAATTTAAATTATCCCGAGACTTTTTTTTTTGTTTTGCGTTTTCGACGCTATTGCAATTTTCTCAAAATAAATATCTGCGTCTTTTACCTACAATGCAATTATCGAAAATCGAAAATCTTGAGCAAATCCTTCACGATCAGGCTAGTCAGAGATATCTCATTTTTACATAATTAATTTTATTAAAATTTTCCATATATCATAATTGATTTTTTACCATTGGATATATTAGATATCAAAATATATTACAGGCTTTTACCTGAAAAAATGTTCATAATAAAATTTGGCGAAAAAGCAAATGATGCACACACAAAATAAATTTTGACCAACCTCATTTTCAGAAAAAAACAAAAAAAACTTGTGATTTTTTACATAGACACACATAACGATAGTTTTTTTTAATTTTAAGTATTACGTAATTCATATGAGGATAGAACATTGATAATAGTTCTTATAGTTTTACTGCGGTGATATTTACAGTATTAAACCCTCATAACAGAATTATCGATAAAAAAAGAATCAGTAACTAAATGATTAATTTCAATTCGCCATTAACTGCCGCCTGCCCTTTAATTCGATCTATATCAGCGATCTATATAACTTTAATCCGATCTATCGGACTATATATATACATATATTTCGAGGAGGCTTCCATAGGGTAGCACAATATGCGTCACTACGGCGTTGACACCCATTGTTGACACGACATATCTACATTGTCCTGTTATAATGGCGTCAGGTGCAAAATATAAAACCGTATTTTACGAGAGAGATTCGTATTTCGATGTAAACCTCGTCAGAGAAATTGTCGATGCGAGAAACTTTCCCGATTCATTTGCCGCCCGGTTATAATTACTCACGCGATCGACATTGCGCGATGCTCTTTTCTTCCGCAATAATCGATGATTAAAATTATTTAGCTTAACTGTCCAAAGAAATTTACAACTGCTTTTTACTACATAATAAAATAATATCATAAATCAAATTAATGTGTACAAAGTGCCACAGTATTACGTAAATTATGTTTATACAACACAACATTAATATTGTAGTAAAAGATTGATAATCATAAAAAGTTACTTGAAAACTGTTTTAAATGTTAAAAATTCTCAAAATATCTCGAAATATTTTCTAATAACAAAAAAATAATGAGATAAAAAATTAATTCGTTCGCGCTGTGGAATTTCTAAACATGTGGACGTTATACTCGCTAAATATCGTACTCTCGCTTCAAATATGAAATTGATTAATACAATACAAGAAAGACAATTTTTGAAAAACTTGGCTACAATTCCTGCACAATCGTTATTTACTTGCTTATTATTTGAAACCATTTGTAAGCTATAATTAAAAATGTTTTTATCATATTTACGATAAATTGTATTTTTGTTTTCGTAATGTTAAATAGATGAATAAAATATCACACATTAAGTAAACACAGAGTAAATATTCAATAACAGAAATTATATTCAATAACAGTGATTATATAAGCAATATAGATAAAATTTTTGTTCAAAAAAGAACTGGTCGTCTACTGGTGCAAGAATGAATCTTTGCTACCCTGACGACGCTTTTTCGGGGACACGTTGTATAGTTGCAGTCAATATGGCTTAAAGAAGCTAAGTTTCAGCTCGCCTGCGCAACAAGTATCCGGGAGTCAAAATCGTTATAGCTCGCTCGCTCGCTGCGGCTTTTCGCCCCCGACTGTTTTCGCGGCATTTTACCCCTTAATCCTGAAACCACAACCATGAATGAATTTCGCAGCTTTCGCCGAGAAAGTTCTGTTACAGCAATTACTCAATGAACAAGATGCCGTTAATATATTCCAACCGGGACGCGGATATTTTATGTACTCAATTTACAACAATATGTATTTTGCATATTTTCATTTCCGCGCGACCTCTCTATCCCTTTCTCTAATGACAGCTAAATTTGACATATTCGGTTGGTGCGATGACAAGATTAAATAACCGTCGATTCAGTCGCGTCTTTTTTTCACTTTTTACCCGCCTTTTCACAGTGAGATTAGGGCGGAAATCTTTTTTCGAAGCGACGACCAAAAATGGGAAAAGTTCCTAAGCGCTTTACCACTTCGAGCTTCCGTCGCTGTCCGTCCGCTTCGTTTTTGCACGAAAGTTCGCGAGCTAGGAACTCACCTTCCTTCTAGTACTTAGCTGTGCAAAGTTCGTTAATATAATTAAGGAGCCACGAGAATGGAACAAACACATAAGTACAAGTCTGATTCAACTCTCCTCATGTTCCAATCGAACTTGAATCATCTGACAAATTCTAATGAAAAAATTTCGATAAGAATAAATTTATACTTTTTGCAATCCTCAATTTCTGTATCACTTTCATATAAGTAACTCTTTTTAACAACATTAGATAAATAGATAAAAGTATCTCGAAATTTGTATATCTGTAATCTTATGAATTAAATTTCATATAAAATTATCGAATGTTATATAAATTAAATGTTATATAATGTGTTATCTAATGTCTTAAAATTATAGAACAATAGAACAAATAATATATCTTTTATATATTATTCATATTAATCAACATCTAATAATGGACAAATAAAATATCTCTTAATTGAGAACCCTAAGCAAACCGAAAAAAGTATAACGAGACAGATGATCCTTTGGGGATCGTACGACTGATTCTCTTCCGGTATTTTCCACGGCACTATTTACTTAGATTAACAAGAAGATATTATTTCCTGTAAGAGGCAACGAGTTCTATGAGTTTCAACGACAATATCACGCAATTTCTCTTATGGTCGGCCAGCATACGTGGGCGAAAAAATATTAAGTTCACCTCTCTATGTAACCACGCGAGAGCTGGCATATAGCCTTTGACATTTCGCATGATGCAGTGCTTTTCTAGATCCCGAGAAATGGACTCGTGTAATGGACGTCTCGTTTACTCCAGAACCGTTTATGTCCGGAACTGAAATATTTTGATTGTAAGTCTTTCAATTTTTCGACATATGGTATACTGTATACGTAAAATATGTCTCGCGAAAAATTGTATTTTCCTGTCTATATTTTTTCTAAAATATAGACAGAAATTGAAAAAGAATTCAAAAGTGCGTGAAAATCGCCCGATTATGCGAAATAAGGACTCTGTCAAGTCTCTCTTTCTCTCATGACGTAATTTAGAACTTTAAAATCGTTTTTTACATCTTTATAACTGACAATGAATATTTTTCCTTTTTCATTCATTTACTTCTGACAGTAGCTATATATTCAATACATACTTGATTAAGATCGCGGGAATCCAATCGTTCTTATTTCTACGCTTTAAGATACTTTTTATATAAGAGATAAATGCACGCGCGCGCATACACACACACACATTTATATATTTAGGTCTAATTAAAATCAATTAGAAAAAATCAAATTATCTCTTCGTATTTACTTCTTGAATGTAAAAAAATATATCTCGATATTAACTCGGCTTTGAAGATCCGAATAATTTAGAATTAAATCACTCGAATACGAATATTCACATCTGATTCGTCTTGCAAATCCAATGCCATACATAACGTTTCTAATATCCCGTTATGTTTTAAAAATAACAAGATCACTAAATGATCGATTATTAATCATCCGACGTTCTACTGGCGCGAGGGCTCCCTGACCGAGAACTACGTCACTGCCAAGAGGGGTGCAGTTTCCCGGACGTACATTTATAGAATGGTTTTCAGGGGGAAAATTTAGCAGATGTGACGGAGGGGATGACTGGAGGAATCCTGCGCGAAGGTGGAGTTCCCGAAAAAGAAACGGAAGAAATATAGAAAGCGTGACGGAGAGAGCAAACGAAACGAGTGACAGAAACAGGTGGGAAGGGGAGGATGAGGGTGGCAAAGAGAGAAATGTACAAGGAGGAAGAAGAGAAGAGAAGAGAGAGAGAGAGAGAGAGAGAGAGAGAGAGAGAGAGAAAGAGAGAGGAAATGGGCCAAATGAGAGCATCAACGGGGCGAGAGAGAGAGAGAGAGAGAGAGAGAGAGAGAGAGAGAAAGAGAGAGAGAAAGAGAAAGAGAAAGAGAGAGAGCAAAGTCCCAAGAACATCCCCGTTTTCGTGAAAGGAACAGGGACCCCGGCGACGTGGTAGCAGGATCGGCGACGATGACGGGGATGGCGGAGGGAGGAAAAGTGCCGCCGCGGGGGTGGGTTTCGTACGACCAAGGCAGTGGGGCCGCGGACAGTCGCCTCGACGCTACCACCTCTCTCAGTCGCTTCTCGGTTTCCGGACACGGCGGACAAGCACAGGCAGGTTAGTGAATCCAATTCTCGTTCATTCACCAGCCAGCCAACACACGTATCGTCTCTCCGACCCTTGCCCGTTCTCTCTTTTTACACATCCTCTTTCTCTTTTTCTCACCCTTCAATACACGTCATCCTTGTCATAATCGCTACACACCACTGTTATATTCATGTTTTACATTATCATTTCTGCTGTTGACAACTGCGACTTTTTCTCAACTTTTAGAGAATAATGACATATGCGAATGGCAAATAGTATATATATTATATAGAATTAATATTAGAGATAGTTTCTCGAACAGATCGTGCGGACCGAAAAGAGAGCTCGGAAGCAGAGCATCCGAATGTCACTGTCGGAATGTCATAACTGACGCGCGTTTCGCACCGCGCGCTCGTCGCCGATTGATGAGAATTAGGCGTATGCGCTTCTCCCCGTGACGCACAACCTGTTATGCCATCGTGCAGCGTAAGCGATGATGCCCGGGGAAGGGAACCGGGATCCTGAAACGACGAGGAGGCACGTAATTGCATCTAATGAGACTGTCGGAATTAGAGCGGGAGAATTAGAACAGAGACGTAGTCCGCGAGACGCGAAATATGTCGCACGAGAGAACGAATGATGTATGATGGATATAAATAATTTCTTGATAAATTAGATCATCCGTTAGAAAATAGATGAGTTTTAAAGGAAATATATAAGATTTCTCGAAACATGTTGAATTATTGGTTTTCGCATAAAGATTGCAGATGCATAAAGTAATTTTAGAGAACAGTTTTAAGTAAGTGACTACATTTATATGTCATCCTTAATCGGGTCTAATAACATCCGTAGTTTTTAAATTGGCCAATCATAGTTATTTCTCCGAAAAGTGGGATGACTATGATTAGTCAGTTTCAGAGATATAGATGTTATTAAACCCGATTAAGGATCACGTATAAATGTAGTCAGTATCTTGATTAATTATCACGATCAGTGATTATTCGAGAAATATATTGTTTTAGAAATAATATTAGATATATAGTACTCACTATAACAATAAGTCGAGAGTAAGAAATGCGCATTAAACGTAGATAGAAAAATCAATCCTATCAGAGTTAAAAATAATTTTTAGTTTTAATAAAACAAGTGATTTTCGCTTGTTCCTATTTATTACATGCAATGTGAAAATAAAAGATTATCTTATACATTCTCACTGTCAGTTTATAAAAAGGGAGAGAGAGGAGTGTTCTCTTCACATTAACGTATTATCATACATTTTATTGTATATCTTTGTATCAAATATTCCTAGATTTCTTCGAATTATTTCACAGACATTTTGAACTCGTTGATCTTGAAATCTTATACAGTTTTACGTAGAATACACATCCGTAAACATCGGGATAAAAATGTGTAAGATAATCCTTCCTTTTCATATTGCATACGATGAATAGAACCAAGGAAATCATTTGCTTTACGAAAATTGCTTCCGATAGATTTGATTTTTCAACCTATATTCCTAAGTAGTTGTTCATATTACATTAGTGAGTACTATCTATAGTACTCTCTATAGATTACAAACTCTTTTTTAACATCATATATGTGTATATAGATATGTATATATAATATATCCGTTTAGATATATTTTTTACCATAAAAACATAAAACGAGTTGCATATAAGGAGCGTTGATATAATTAAATAAAAAATGTCACGATTGCAAAAATGCTACGATTTTGGTGTAGAAAAATATAAATAAAATTCAAGAACCTCAATAGATTTAATCATATTTACGTTTCATAATCTGACAGAATTTGCTAGAGTTCACAATTCGTTTTCTCGCTCGTTCCGTTAATATCAAGTACGCCACTTCTATAACTAATGGCCTTGAACGAGAATAGAACATTTTTTATCATTAACATCGCGAGAGTTAGTACGTTCGTATATGAATGGCCAGAAAATCCTTACTGTCCCATTCTGTATGGATCGAAAGTAGGTCAGTTCCAAAATTGGAAGCTGCCGATCGGCGAAAAACGTTGGCGCGTTTTTTATATATATGACATTTCACGCAAGCGACAAAATTCTGATATTTGCGTTATTCTATTCTATGCCATACAGTTACCATATTGAAAGAATATATCTGCAAATTAACTCGGAGCTTATTTTTTATTCTTACTTGCAAATATTGCAAAGATACAATGAATCACATTAAATTCGATTAAGCTACGTGATATACGACTTGCACGATGCGTTTTACATCTTAATTACATGCTTCGCTGTCAGCCATTAATCACTGCTTAACTTTGATAAACTGCGTTGACACGGCGTCGATGTAATGAATAAACACGCGGTAAACGCAATAATACTATCCTTGCGTAGATACATGTTAGCCTAATATGACTGACAGCATTTGCTAAATGTCAATCGAGGACAAATCTGATGCATTTGACGTAGTCCTTGATTTATACTACAAATATCAATAACAGATTAAACATATTCAATGCGATCAATCATAAATATAATTTAGCAGCAAAATTATTATCGTAATGATGCGTTATTTTTGCAATCAACGATCTATTGATTTAATTTTTTAACTTTTTTTATTTTATATATAGAGAGAAAGCTAATTAAAATTCAATAACATTATTTTGCTTTACAACTATTCGATGGTTCTTATATTCCTTAATATATTTGATGTTTGATAAAATAAAAACTCTTAAACAAATTACAAAATGTATAAAAAGTATTAAAAAAATGTATAAAACATTAAATGAAAATAGAATATTTTATATAAACAAAAGACAAGAATTAAAATATTATATTATAAATGTGTTATAATATACGAACAGGGGCGGCATTACCGCGCATCTAGCGATGGTCTGGATAAATCTAGACTTCACTCATAAGCAGATATAGAAATCCTGAAAATCATAAACGGATAATTTTCTCTTTAATTTTAAAATTTCAACAAAATTTGAAATCGATTTTGAAATGGTTGTTTTACTGCCTTATTGGTAATAATAATTTTAAAATTCGCGCGTTTGATATCAGAATTCAATTTCTTTGAACCATGGTTATTATTTATCTAATCTCTTTTTGCATGAATTAAATTATCGGTAAAAAAATTTTTTTTTACATCATCTTAAAATGATCCAGAAATAAAAAATATAGTCTAGTCCCATCCATCTTTATCAACACTGTAAAGAATTGCATGCTTTTTTTGCATGTTTTTTAGACAATATCTTTAAAAAAGTTTTTTTTCTATACTCAAATCCCCCCCCGGTCGATTGTTATCTAAACCTGGAGCGAGACCGTATATATAGTGCTGCCCCTCTGTATATGAATACGCGTGCAATCTACATATTGCATTGCTGCACATGTTCGCATGCAACAAATAATCCGGGGCTCACTAAGCTCACTTGTTGCAACCTTTCCATTTCAACGCGCTGGCGTGAAAAGGGCTTCAAAAAAGAATCATATAATTTCTCTTCCTCCTTCTACCTCGCAAATCGGCTTTGTAATTTTTTTGCTACTTCCTTGTCGAAATTCAAATGATTTGTGAACCACGTCATAACTTCTATAGAACCACGATCGACATGATGTATTGAAATAGAAGAAAAATCGTTGCGATTATTTGCGCAACAAGAATCCCTTTACTCTTTAATAATTAAATCGTTAACGCAACTGCCACAGTATTTATCGATTATGCTTTAAATGTAATATAAGAACCATCGAATAGTTTTCTTTTTCGGCGAAAAGTTTCTGCGAAATTGATTTTATTTGTCATAAATAAACGACTCAATATTAACAAAAGATTATCAACTAATAATGCAGTGAGGAGCATTTAAACAAAAAAGATATTGTTTTACAACCAAATTTTGTTTAGGGAAAAATTGTGTTGTAAACTAAAAAATTCGCACATTTTTAATATATAAAACATAAAAGAGTGTTTGCCTTATCATTTTGTCATAGGCTAAGAAACGAAATATTTTTATACTTTTTATAGTATAATAAGAAATACCATATTACAAATATAATTATTATATATATATATATATATATATAACGTAATATAGCATATAAAAGTTCCAATAAATTTGTTGACAAAGATTTATTTCTATTGTATTTCAAAAGAGAGAAATATATTCTAACAATTAAAATTTCTATATGCAAATATATCGAGGTTTTATCAATACAAAAGTTTACAAATACATACAATATTAGTAAAATTAAAAAATATATAAAAAATAATACGTTTTCTAGAAAAAAGAAAAATTGGAAATTATGAAATGCATAAAACAACAGAACAATTAATCGACTACAGACTACAGTAATCAAAGGCATGGGAAAATGATTTCAAAAACGATTTTTAATCTAAATATGATGTAATATTAATTAATTAATTTTTCTATATATATCACACGGAAATAATTATTCAAAGAGAGTTGCGTATATTTAAAATCGTTATATGCTAAAATGGTCTTCCTTACAAAGAGCAGTTAATATTTATTATAGTGTAAAAGAATAAACACATTTTTATCATCATTTTTGCTTGAATTTATCTTTTACTTTAATTTATTTTTACGAATTTACACAGAGTATCAAAAAAACATAAAACGTTATTTGCTCGTATTTATTATTCGCATATGTTACGGACATTAATGTAGCGCGTTTTTCTATTGTATCGATTTCATCTTTGCTGCATAGAAATGCGAATAAAATCCGATGCGCAAAAATGTAAAAATGTGAGAGCCAAAATATCGAGAGGTGTGCGATTGTATCGATGCGCGGGACACACGAAGGAGATTTACGATCAAATCGTATATTCGCAGCATTTACCGTTATCTCTTTTATCATATATTGACGCGCTGTTCAACACATTCATCATCCAGGATCGTCGCGTCAGGTCATCAGGAGTGCTTTTATTGCGCGCAATGCCGCGCAGATACGGTGAAAAGACCGCGCGGAGATAAAATCAGGCATTATAAAGAATGTTGTCACCCTTCTGCTCCATAGAACAGATGTTCCTCTTTAAATTTTCGTCTAATCGTGCAAAATTTTATTTCCTCTAAAATTTCTTCTAAAATTTTCTCTAACTCACCGTTTATTTACGGTCACACGATTGAGAAAAAATAGTTAAAGGCGATCTATTTTAACTCTGCCCAAAAGTTTAAACAAATTTCAATTTTTGGCTTATTAAATAACATGTACATATTAAAAATATTTAGATTAAACGTAAGTGTTTCAACAAGATTTCATTGTACATTTAAGTTGTAAACGTTAATATGATTCGTCACTCTATCTATACATTAAATGTTTGCCTTTAAAGAGACCATATTGTATTGTATATACTATATATATGTGGAAAAGGAATTAAACGGGCTAACTTTACGATTACTATTTATCTATAGAGTAATTGATTTCAAGAAATAATCATAAATCTTTATACAACATAAAATATCAAAGTCGAGTGGACGCAGGTGTTACCCTTTAAATGCGCGTTAAATCTTTTTTTACCGATTAATCCAGAAAATATTACTGATTTAATAAAAGATTATAATGCCTATGCACAGATGCTGACGGTGGTTGTGGTTTTTTCATTTGCTTTTATAATCAACGATTCCTTACAAAAATAGAAAAAAATACAGAGAGATAGAGAAATTCTTTGAGCTCCTCAGGTGAATACAGCTTTGTATAACGCGTCAAAGTGAATTTATCTCGTCTTCATTTTCCGAGATAATGCCCCTGAGAACAATTTAAAAAATCGGAATTACTTTATGCAAGGAATATTTCGACAAACTAAAATCTTTTATAGATTTTTTCTCGCCTAAAATATTCATCTTATATAAAAATATATCCATTATACATATATAAAATATATTTTTCTGATATAATTAATATTTAAATAATTAGACTAATAAATAATTATTAAAATAAAAATTCAATAAACTCTCTCTCTCTCTTTACCACTTTTTAATAAAATTAAATTACCAATTTTTAAACCAATTTTAATTTTTTGTTACATATATAGAAATTTATAAACCATCAAATCCATCATTCTTATACATCCAGTTGATAAAAGATCAATCGGATATATATATATATATATGATCTTAATAAGTAGAGCAATTTTTGTTTTTTCTGTAAAATGTTGTCAATGTTATTAAGCTAAATTCTTGATTATAAAAGTTTCTGATTCGATAGATTTATAATTAATGATCGGCTTATCCACGCGCATGCACACATATAACACATATTTAACAAATGCTGAGTATTGTGAATTATCGCTAAAAGGGCTATATGTGTCACGTTTGCACTAAACGAAGAGTACCAATGTATATATAACAACAAGTAGAACAAGATAGATTGCCTTTAACGCTTGTAGGGGAACAAATACGGCGAGCTTGTTGCGTATGGCTTACGAAGTACTACTTGACTTCAGGCTCTCACGTTCAGCGAGTAGCTTGGAGATAGCCACCTTTGATTTGTCACTGGGAATAATTTACTTTATACAACTTCGACATATATACCGTCAGGAGTTCCCAGGAGAAGTCTAAAGCTAACAATTTGCCAATTGAACGACGAATATCTTTCGCAAATACGGCTGTAGATTCGTGCATCGTCGTAGCTGACAATGAGATTAATTTCAGATGAATTGCGGCTATTCAATGCACGTTTCGAATAATAATAATTTTATTCGCAACAATTCTTACATTCCGTAATAGTTCCAATAATAAATTGAATTTACTCAGTTATAAATTAAAAAGTTTGAACCATCTGTCTCCGAGTATTAAAAATTAATTTATAATAGCCTTTTATATCACGTCGCATCTTGAAGCATTATACATATATCAATACTATATATGATTAAAATATTATAATAAATATAGAAAGTTATATGGAACATACAGATAGAGCATGACGGATATTTCATTTACACGTCAATTTTCTATTAATCCCTGTATACCATTTCACATACTAAACGCTTACGATATTAATGAATAATTCATTCTGTTCCCTTATGTTTGATCGAGTATATACAGATAAGAGATCCCGTCTGGCCTTGTACAGCAGCATTGAATGTCAATGCGTCTGAGATACCTATTACAGCTTCTTATTGTTTCATGTATGTCGCAAGTATGGTATATGTTTCACCGTTTTCTCGATTAAATACATTGCAAATAAATAGCCAATGTGATGCGCATCGCATTCTGTTTAGACTCGTAGAAATTACTATGTGAAATAATTTAGTCCGTCATTTCCACGTGTTACGTTAAATATTGCACTTAATTGTGCATTTACAAGGATTTAAACAATAACGCTGTAAATTATAGAGAGCGAGAACATCGATTAACATTACGTAATACCTTTTATATCATACGTTCTACAATATATTATTTTTTCATTATTCGAGATCATAAAAGAATACAAGATTATAAAACAAGATATTATACTTTTAATTTCCTTTTTAATCTTTTGAAATTAAAGTAATTAAACTATTAATAATATAAGTATATTTAACACATCGATAAATTTCATGTTTGCCGAAATATACAACATTAAAAATTCTAATTTTACTTACACTGAAAGATATAACTATAATATTATAAAGTCTTATATTGTAAAATAAAGGAAAGATAATACTGATAACGAGTAAGTAGAAGTAGACACAAACTTTAAGTGCTTTTCTAAGAGAAATTCTGAGCGTAAAAGTTTTGCCACTGGCAATTTCATTTTCTTCAAAGCGGCTACTGTGAGTTCCGATAAAGTTCGAACAGTCATTTTGGACAGTAATTGCCACGGTCTGTTGACCAAAGACGATCTTGGATGAATCGTCTGAATGAAGGATCGATTTTCCGGAATAGATAAAAGTACCGCAATATTCCCGCCCTCGCGCGCTTATCCTTCGTCAAGACGTCAGCCAATTTCCGTTCTCGTGAAATGAGAATCGAGAGATAGACGACGCCTGTAAACCTACCGCAAAATTTATGTAATTGCAAATGAACGTATCTTTTTGCTATTTTTTCGATCGATCGGCTTTAACTCGGCCGCAGCAAAGAATATATCTTAAGCTAGCGCCAGACTATATCGCAATTTCCAGAATATATTCGCAATTCGTGATTCGTGATTCGTAATTCGCGATTCATGAACGGTATATAGAAATCTGATTGGTTGAATTCGACGAATCTTCTATCCACACTATTCACGAATTATAAACGAATCGCGAATACGCGCATAGTCTGGCGCTACCTTTACAATATCGCGAAATTTTTACAAGAAAAACTCTATTTCCAAATTTTAAAAAATTAATTAATCAACAAAAGACTAGAAAGAATTAATAGAATGTTAGTTTAGCTGACTTTTAGTTACTTTTGGTCTCGCAAAGAACGAACAAATTTATATATAATTAGCCCTTTCCTTTTTTCGCGACCTAATTTAAACGGAGCAGATGTTGTATCCAGCTGTCGACCGAGAAATAAGATCGAGAATATCATACGGGCGGATTTACGCAGCTACACTTCAATTATGTACATACCCGGCTCGGAGCATATTTGTTCATGCCATATTGAGGGAACAGTGATGCGGAGTGCATTAAAGCGGCTTACATATATATCATTTATCG
Source organism: Polyergus mexicanus (assembly GCF_030449975.1). Classification (NCBI taxonomy): domain Eukaryota; kingdom Metazoa; phylum Arthropoda; class Insecta; order Hymenoptera; family Formicidae; genus Polyergus; species Polyergus mexicanus. The sequence goes on along the minus strand of NW_027223322.1, from coordinate 13,411 downwards.
TACAAAATCCGGAATTTTTCCAGAGAAGTGCATTTTTATATTCATGGCAACATCACTTTTCACAAACAGTACGTTTCCGCACAAATATAATTTTACACGCAACGGGAATGCGTATGCGGAAACTCTTGTTTCCATTCAAAATTAATTGCTCTCGAGTAGAGAGATTTTATTTTTATAAAATTTAAAGCAAGCATAATATCTTCAAATTACGTCTTTAATTATTTTAATATAATTCCGTGTGATATTATCATTCAATTATTATATTTTAATAGAACCATGTATTACATTTAAAGAAAGCTAATAACGTAAAACGAACTATAGAGGTCATACATAATATTTCATAATAAAAATAAATGTCAAATGATATTGAGCGAGATATCATACTATGAATTTATAATTCTACTTTATAAAATATAATATCGATTTCTTGCTTATATGCGAGATTTCCATTTCCATGAAACACGCAAGATCGAAAACTGCGGAAGTACTTCATTTTATTACTCAAAGAATCGATTTTTTCCGCGAACAGTTGCGTTTCCAAAAATAATCCAGATACTAGAATTTTTCGCGGTTTCGCTATTTTATTGCAATTTTATTGCAGCTCTCGCGAAAAATTGTTTTTATCGATTGATCTCGAGTTTATCGATTCTCTCATGAATCTTCGATAAAGCAACCGTCTATAAAATTGTAGAATGAATCGACATTTGTAACGATACAGGTGCAAAGCCTGAATATTCATTCATAGACCGTTCTCTGATATACACATACACATATTGATCCTACATATACATATTTATGAAAACACATGTTGCGCTTGACTCGACCACGGTCGGTTATGGCAGCTCAATAATAAATCACAGTGTCAAATCTCTGTCGCGACAACTCGACTATATGTATATATGTCGTATCAAAGAAACCAATTGTTCTCGTAATGATTATAAATATTAGCGGAACGCGAAAACACTTAAACACATGTTTAACATAACGGAATTTCAATTCATTAAAAAAAAAAAAAAAAAAAAAAGTAAATAAAATTTCTAATTTTTAAAAATTTCCACTATTCTTATATATAAAATAAATGAGAGAGATCACTGCATAATACAATATTAAAAACGCAAAAACATCCATATTTTTGCAAAAGGACATGTTTAAAACTCAATTTAATATATTTATATATATTTAATTCGATATTCCATCCCATTCATATAACCGTTTCGTGATAATATATTATTAAAAGCTCATATCTGTAGTTTGCCAGATCCATGTATCCGCAAATCTTTAATGTAATTATTTTAATATTATCTCGGTAATTATTTTGATATTATTACTCTTTAATAATTAAGCGCAATGATATTATTACTTTAATCTTACCTTTTACAATTGTCATAAAAAGTGTAGCCGTATATAAAGGTAACGCGATATGATTTAGTGATAATGAAAGCACGTGTCATTCTGACAAAAAGCGTCAAATCCTAATAAAACCCGATAATATGCATAGCATTATACATATATTGTACGTTGTTGCACATTCATCAATGAGAAATATCATCGATAATAAAGAGATACATTTTGTATGTTATGAATATAAATTCGGGACAATGCGCACGCACGCGCATACATACACACAAGATCTCCCCGCACAAGTACAATAACATTCAGTAATTCGCTGACCAATACGCATTTCAATCTCGCTGCATGTGCGTATGCGCTCATGCGGCGCTCAAACGTGAAATATACATATATATTAAAAAAAAAAAAAAAAAATCTTGTTTATTCCCAGCATCTTGTAAAATGATCATTAATTGTGCGAAACGCGCCATTGTAATACGAGATTATTACGACTTTGTATTAAACTTCAAACTAAGTATAAACAAAATTGACAAACCGACCCGAATTCCAATTTGAATGGCTCTCTCCGAGACTTGTTCAACATCGACTGATTCGCACACAAATACTCACTAATTCACTGCAATATATCATATAGTATATTTGTATATCATAATCCGTACATTTATACATACCCATAAATGTACAATCGCCAATGGTTTATTACAGAAAGTTAATAAATAATTAACAAATAATATGTATCGCAGGGTAAAAGAAAAAAAAAAGAGAAGAGAGAGAAAAATAAACAAATATCTCAGAAAAGTTTATTCGATCTGAAAAACTAGAGAATACGTTATTTCTACGTATCCCTTATATTCTTTTTATAATCTACATTTACGTAATCACAATAGAGAAGGTTCAAAAGGATATCATTTATTCTGCAATTCGCAGATTATTCAGTGGCACAATACCAACGCGAGAAATGAGAGGGAGGTTATTATTATTTCTGCTCTGCAAATAACGAAAGCTTTATGAGACGCGGTAATCCAAAATACCAACTCTTCGCAATGGAACAATGATTTACATCGCATCGATGCACATTCTATGCTTCACGCTATGCTTTTCCGAATTGCATCCTACGATCAGCCGGCCAATCGAACGAATCAATGACACGATGCGCGATTAAAATACCACGAAGGTGCATATCGCAAAGCTAATTATTCCTAATTGGATCTCGTGCTTCTACTCACACAATGGAAGCATGTTTCATTCAATATTCACGCGTATATCGAAACTATTCTATCAATTTTACCAAATAACAAAAAGCTATTATTTTGTTGCAGTTTAATTAATCAATAAGAATTGTATTATATAATTATAGGTAAAATATAGGGAAATATATTATTAATTTCCAATACTTGAGGAAAATCATTCCGATATTAAGGAATTCGCACAGGCGATCATACGTGTGCTATAATATCAGATTGAAGAAAAATAAGCGAAAGAAAAGGGCAATTCACATTTCAACGTCAAAGTTTCCCAGAGCAAATAATATTTTTTCGCAAGAATTGTTCCAGCAAGACTCGAGCAATGTACCGATTAAAGAATTTAATCGGTTCAAGATCGAACCTGCAAGAATTGCTCGTGTATTCTTTGCATCGAGTGCCCTCGATATTTTCCGTAATTCGTAAAATTAACAGCACTTTGTTCAACAAACATTCGAGAGAACTGAAAAAGTTCTCTAAAAATTCCGGAGATGCAATCGAATCGGAAACTTGGTCCTCTAACACGATTCATCGTGAATGACGATGTCATTCAAAAAACAGGAGATTGACAGTACGCCGCAGTCTCTATTCAATTTAAATACATTTCATCGCATTCGATAGGGTACAAATTCTCGACGACAAGCATCATTAAAATATACTTCAGCCTTCTCGAACTGGTGGTTATCACTCGACACGCGCTAGTACTTAATTAATGCAGATTACGATTTGGCGCAAACAGCTTGTTGCTCCGCGCGCGATCAACCTGTGCATCCTCGATAAATTCATTCGATCTTGCGGTTAAATTTACTATACTGCAAAAATTCTGTATAAAAATTACGGAAACGTAAACATAAATCGTTCTTTTAACACAGTAAAATTCACAATCCGCATATATAAAGTAGAACAATATGAAATAATGTTAGGAGTATGAGATAAAATGTGTTAAGATTATATAAAATTAATTCTTCATAGGCCCTATAAATAGTACGTTTCTCACACTATTGTAACAATAATATGTATTTTTTGTAGCGAAAATCAATATTTATTATTTTTTGTCAATTCAACCAGATATTATTTTAATAAAAATATCGTTCACAAAAGAACTGAATCATATTAATGTAATAAAAATTTATATAGAGGAAAGCTATTATAATATATTCTATATTATTTACAATAATTTATATATTGTAAACTTTTTTGTATTTTTATATGTAGATTTTGTATACTAGATTAATGCGAATTCATTGAAAAGCTAAGCCGATAATCGCTCGAGACTTCGCAATGCGCATCAATAGAACTGCATTTCAATGGTTTTAAGAAATTGTATGAAACTATTAAATATTAATATATATATATATATATATATATATATATATATATATATATATATATTATATATTTACATATATTGGATCGTATATCTGGCACGATATATTGCTAAGTTTCGAGATTTTCTATTTGTTGAGCACGCCTATCTGATTTCGGCAAGCTTGCGGCAGAAAGCGTTTCGATAGTTCACCAGAATCCAACAACATATTATAACATATTATTACTTTATACAATTTCATATTGCCCGGTTTTATTGTTATTTGTAAATACGTCGTAAATATATCGTTACTTACGAACGCGTTAGGTTAGGTCCTAATCCTAACGGATTGTAAAATATCACGTTGATTTTACACAATTTTTTAGACTCGAAGAGTGAAATATGCACACGCATGCTGATATAAAATCACGATATTTTATGATTGAAATTTACGCTTGGATCTGAAGACATAAAGGTTTTAGAAACTTGCTTCACGACTCTTTTCTATGTGATCATAAAATCTATACTCATTTTCTATAAAATCTATACTCCGCCCTCGGAGAAAATACGAAATCAGATATTAAAGTCGAGATTTCAAATCTTTTTGTTATTTAATTCTAACCGTCATTTCTACAATATGCTAAAAAAAAATTCTCTCTTTTATGAAATCAAATTCAAAAGTAACTTTTGAAAAAGTATAGAGAAAAAGCTTTTTTTTATATCATCTCCCTTTATATAGCTATCTTAATATATTGTAGTATTCATGATGGCTTGCAATCGGTTTTGATTTTTTTTATAATTTTAGAAAATGCGCTTCGCGGCCGTGTGCATCGCCTTCGTCCTGACGTGCACGAGCGGATCGCTTGTCGCAGGTATGCGATTCATCGATCCGCAACCGGGAAATAACGACGACGTCGGCAACATCGGCAACAAACGACTGGACCTAACCGAACCGTCGTGCGACGAGCTGCGCGCCATGTGGAGGTACACGAAGAGACAAAGCAGAGCCGCTAAAACCACCAACAGATACCCGGTGTACCCGTACAATCCCAATATATGGCCGCGTACCAAGCTTCCCCAGCGCTCTATATATTCTAGCGGATACATGCGAGGTGAGACTCTTCCTATGCCTTTCGAAACCGCAACGTATTTTCACGAAATCTTCCTAAAAGCTCAAAAATTCGCTTTTGTCATCTCAACATGGATAGATATAATTTTTCTTTAACGCACGAGAAACTACAAAAATCGTAAAAATGAAAAAGAATTGATTGATCTTACGCAGATGTCGTCGCACCTACACGATTGAAATTCCGGGAAGAATTGGAAGGTGAGCAAACTATTTTATATAATTTTTTTCAACTACGTGTCATTTTAAAATAAAATAATATGTAATTAAAATTAAATTTTAATTTACTTTTAATTTAGTTATCGCTTGTAAAATTTTATTGCAAAAATACTAAATGTCTGATAGTAGACATTCAGTGGAAAAGAATTTTGTCTTTCTTTTAAACAGTAATATAATATACGAACTCTCTCTCTCTCTCTCTCTCTCTCTCTCTCTCTCTCTATCTCTCAATGTATCTTCTTCGGCGTATTGTAGATGGAGAGACGGGATAACGGAAAGAACATGAGCGTTTTATCGATTTTATGCGTTTTATCGAGTAGTGTATCGCAGCTCACGAGTTCGCTGCACAAACAAGTTCACTGCACAAGCAGACGTTGCAATACCATCTTGCAAATACGCGATACATGTGGGTCAAACGCACCACTTTACGCGCCGGCACTTACGCTAACGAGTATACATGATTCCGACTAATTATCGGGGATACGTCGACTATCTATCGCTTTGTAAAGCGCGGTTCCAAATCGGAATCAAGGACTTTGTCCGCATCTAAATTTGATCGACCGCGCAGAGCGGACGTGCAATTAACAGGCAGCACATTCGAATTATTTAATTTCCCCTTCGCGCGATTCTTAATTAGACGAAAACCGATTTAATCCTTTTGCTCCCGCGAATTTTCGAGAAACTTCTATTCCAGGCACGATATTGCATGACAAGCTTTTTTCTTCAAAATAAAAAATTTTTCTTTTTAATTTATTAATTTTGCAATGACGCAACACGCGATGATATTTACTATTTCTTGATTAATTGTAGTTAACTAAATTTGTAATTATTAATTAGACTTTTGTCTGTAATTTATATAATATAGATTATAGATATACAATAGATAGATGATGTAATGATTTTTAAAGAAAAATAAAATTAATTAAACTATAATTAACTGACATTGCTGAAATGAAATTAGTTTATTATTTATCTTGGCGTTTGTATACACATCATGATGCCATTAACGCAATAAACTCACTTTCTTATAAACATTCTTTAATTCTCTTTAACTTCTTGCGTTACTCACAATGCTTACTTCTCGCGATTGCTTAAGAATTGCTGAATATACAATGGTATTAGTAGCCGTTACATTTACTTTCAAATCTAATCGAGCATGTCTAGCTAGAAAGGTTGGGAAAGTTACTTTATAAAGGTAACTCGTTATCGTTTCCCCCTCCCCCTCCCCCCCCCTCCCCCCTAAAAAGTAACTCGTTACCATTACCGTTACTCAAAAAGTAATGAGTCGTTACAATTTCCGTTACTTTTTTTATATATAATACAAACTTTACATACAATTTTTTTAAATACAAGATCGAATTAAATTCTAAAAATTTACACTAAACACTAAAAATATTTAAACATTATTTTACATTACAAGTAACAAAAACAATATAATTTTGATAATGATATCGCTATTGATAATGCTGGATTCCGACACTCTTATCATTCCTTTGTATGAAAATTAAATATAAATTCGAAAAAATTAACGATAAAAGTAACTGTTAAATTCGTTACTCGTTACCAAAACATGTAACAAAGTTACTTTTTCCATCACGAACAAAATTTGTAACGCCGTTACTGTTACAATTGCCAAAAAAAAAAGTAACTATAACGATAACGGCATTACAAGTAACACTTCCCAACTCTGGTAGTTAGATAAATTAATCATCGTTTTTTAAATATCGATATAGCTCATATCTCACAATGTACAATAATTGGGAATAGTTAGCGAATAGCGTTGACTGATGATGCGTAGATGCGTATACGAGCGCAAAAACAATTATCGAACTTCTTCGGTATCGTAATTTCGTTAAGACTTAATCTAGGCACAACAGCGCGGCCACGAAATTTGCGACAGCTTCACCCGCGCGTAATGTCAGCAACCCTTTTCAAACCCTTTACAACCATTGAAGCGTAATACACACGCTTCTTGACCTAATGTCACTCATTTCCGCCTACGCAGAAAGCGTAGTCTGTAATCCCGATTATTTCAAACTCTCGCGATATGCTATCCCGCGCACAATTGTTATTCCAAAATTGTGTCAGTTATTAATTTAAAATAAAATTATAATAACATACAATCACGCACAATTATTCTAAAATATATCAATTCTCTTTTTATGCAGAAACAGATTCTATAAACATTAATTACTAGAGAGATTAAACTCTCTTTTTCTTTCTAAAAATAGAAAAGAGAAGAGGATTACAAAGAGATTCACAATTTAAAAGCACAGGTAATTTTTAACTAATATTTATGAGATACTAGGAAATATATTTTTCTCCATTCTATTAATAAGTCTTATCTATTTTTTTTTGATAGAATTAAATTTATATGTAATAGAACATATAATTAAAGAAAGATAGAAGCACTCCTCCCACACATATTTTCCACCTAATTGACAATTAATCCTTTACTTCACGATGTTAAATTGATCAATATTTTTGCGGCCAGTATTTTTTTCGTATTTGTGTTACAAAGAATTCGCAAGAAAGAAATTAATATAAAAAAATAAGATTAAAGGATGAATTAAATAAGAAATTAATGAATCGCAGGGAGATACTCCGGACGACCGCGCAGCCGAGCCGCCGGGGGCGCACCGATTTATGGAAGGATGGTGCATAAAGCCCCAGCAGGGAGTAGATGGCGAAGCGGGATGCATGGACCCTCGCGCAAAGCCATGGAGGAATTGGCGCGAAATTATGGAATCGTGAATACAGGACCGTATTCGCCGAGTGTCACTAGCTTCCGCATCGGCGGCGGTATGCCCGCAAAAACACAGGTCCCTCAAACAGGCAGTTTCGAAGCGCTGAAAGATCTCATCAAGGCCGAAAGGGCACGCGAGTTACAGGTCGGTTCTCCATATTTCGCGCAAACTCATTAATTTATCTTTTAGATTAATTTGAATAATCATTACAATACAGTATAAAAATTTGCATTGTTAATTTATAAACATTGACTAGTTTAATTTATTGTATTTCGTATGATACTCTAGATACAAGACTGTTTATGTTAATTCATTTTTTAAAATATCAGAAAAGAGGAAAGAGAGAACAATATTACATTTTTCTGAGATTATATTATCATATTGATACTTAAAAAGTGTTTGCAGTCTATTTTTTTAAGTTTTGTAGTATGTAATGTCTTTACAAGAATCATTTAAATAATGCCTACTTTAGGAACAACATATAACCGAAGAGATGGAAGCAAAAGTTGCCGCTTTCAAAGGAAGAGACCGAATGAGCGAAGAACCGAGTAGACAACAATCACGAAAACAATTCCCCAACCGATTCTTAGATATGATGACACCGAAGATCAATTACGACGATTACAATTTGCAACGTTACTCGCCTAACACTGGTCGGGCTTGGTCGGTAAGTCCCTTGCGTAAAAATTAACAATAACAATTTTTCAGATTCCACAATTTTCTTTTCAACTTATCTTAAATCTAATTTCTTATATTATAGCTATTTCAAAAATTTTGATTTATATTTTCAAATTATGAGATCATATTGTGCAAACCTTTTCGAATTCTGATATTATATAATACTTTATATAATAATTTGTATCTTATATATACACACCTAAAACTATTGCATATCACAATATTTTACTTTATATTTATGATTTTTAACACACTTTCTTTATGTATCCTTCAAAACTTAATTACTTTGTGTATTCACAAATTCGCGAATATAAAATAATACGGATTTTCAGTCAAATTATTTTATATATTCAATATATCGTATACATTTTTTTCGCAGAGGAGCGCGCCCCTCTCCCGAGAATATATGTCACCTTAGTATGCTGCGAATTATTGCAAAGGAACGGTACAAATCCGAAAACTGCCGCATGCATACTAATGTTTGTGACTGCTCTACACCTACACGACGCAACTGCAGCCAATTGTGGCTATCACAGCGAAGCTGCAATTACAAGAGTAAACAACGCTCATTTCGAAGTACCCATACGTTCTGAAGATCTGGATATCTGCGCGAATTGTTAAGTCTTTGTGTCAACAATAAGTAAGTGCAAGACGAAAGTGCATTTTAACCCAATATCAACCTTTATCGAGGAACTTTTTCAGCGAAAAGCATGGTTCTCCAACATACTAAGAATTTTCGATCCAAGCAATCTTTTTGGGGGAAAGAATAATAAATATTGATACGGATTAAGCAGCATTTATTGGGTTAAAAGCGCCAAAGTTATTCTCCCTGAATGTGTCAGAATATCGCGTATCGCTAACGCAAATAGAATTAAAAATATGCATGAGATAAAACAATTTATTTACATATCGAATCGAACTTTAATTGAAAAGATGCATGCATTTTTTCGATGCTTCCTATAATTGTGCAGTACGATATTTTGCAACGGCATTCAAACGAATAATTTGACATAATGCACATTTTCATGGATTTTAAAAGTTCTCTGCATTTGAAACTTGTGCAAAATATCAAACGTAAAAAAAAAAGAGAATAATGATAACAGATTTCCTAAATTTATATACAATGCTTGATCTTATAGAAAAACTTAAGAACACAAAACAAACTTCCTTTTCTCTCTTGTCTCGTAATAATTTAAAGAAGGAACTGCGAATTTTAAATCAGATATAATATTTAAAACTGTAATTTTTTTTAATTTCGAATAAATTAATTAAAAATAATATACATTTTTTTCGCGGTCATATAAAATACAATATTTCATTTAAATAAATTTAACTTCATAGAAAAATGGAACATTTCTCTCCCGGATTTGTTTCTCTTAAAAAAAAAAAAAAAAAAAAAAAAAAAAAAACTTTCTTTTTTTTTATTAAAAAGATCTCTAAAAATATTAAATCGGATTTTTCTATCAAAAATATGTTATAGATACCGTCAAATACTTCGCAAAAATACAATTCAATGCAGTTGTATGGATTTTGGGTCATATATCGCAGCTTTCACGTGCAGAATTTTAATATTATTTCGGAGAAAAAAAAACGTCGCTTAAATATCATATCAGCGCTTAATATTATCAAATGAAAATTATAAACACGATACAATCACTTTATTCAGTTTAAATATATAGTAATCTGTTACATATTTTACAATGTTGCTGTTTAAATTATTAATTTAATTTTTCAATATCGTGTCCATGTTGTCCATTATAACAAACTACAAAATGTTGGAAAAAAAAAAATGAGAATCGTTAAATAATTTACATAAATATCTAGAAAAAAAGGATACTTAAGAAATTGATTTTATCGTAGCTTTATTTTTCTTTAAACTACTGTTTCATTATTCATCATTGCCTGAAAAAGAAATTTGCGCGCTGTGTGATTCGATACTCGATTAAAATATAGCAAAATATTCTTGAAGATATTTGCACGTGAATGTTTGCAGTTATGCCAAATAGAAAATATCACACATCCTGGCTTCCTTCACAATATTTAAAAACTAAATACTTGGACAATAAACTAATAAGACTTATATCTCTAACAAATTTTGACATTGTACATTAACTTAATGTAGGAAACTCTAGTATATTCTTCGATAATCCATCAAAGTGCACTACGCTGTGCCAATGTATGTATTATATTGGAGAAATGAAAGACAATAATTACTCTTAAGAGAAAATTTGTGCGTACAATACTTCTGTGTTCTTAATATGAAAATATACGCCTATATTGCGGTAAAAAAAAAAACCAGAAAAAACAAAAAAAATAAACAAGAAAAGAAAGGAGAAGATTATTTCCGATATCTTATAAAAAGAAGACGAAATTAAGATGGAATAAAGCTTTTGTGAAAATCATATTGCTAGAGTTGTACGTACAAGCAATGTTACATCTTGACCCTTAAATGTTCATTGTAATATACATAATGCATACGAAAATCCTTATAAATGTACCACTTGTCACTATCTTAAACGCAATATCAGTAATGTGATTTTATCGTGTATCTTTAAATATTTTATTCCTGTGAAAGCCTATTAAAGTATTTATTAAATTTGCAAAGTTTTGTCATTCTCAAGTAACAATGTAGCACTTCAATAACAAATCCTGATCAAACACTTAAGGGTTAAAGAGTGCATTTTAATGACAATAAATGTAAAAGTTTCTCTCTCTCTCTTGCAATTCTATAAAAAAATTGAAATCACGTAGAACGACTATTTGTGTGGCTTATCCGTAGCTCATGCTGAAGAAATAATCAGCTCTCAGCTTTTGTAGTTCATACAAAAAATATAAATATGAAAAAAAAACTGGATGTATAAATATACGTATATTATACGTATAATAATTTGATATTAAATAACGTTCTGATCGAGAAAACTTTATACTTATATATTTGAATACCACATATCTATATATATGAAAATATATTATCATTTACACGTACGCAAACACAAACACATGTGTACAGATATATCTGATAATTTCCTGTTTGATTTCCAGATCTTGTCTTAAGATTTTTGATAAATTTTAATAAATATTAATCGACAAAATAGTAATATTTTTATTATCTATCACATTATTAAAATGTTATGTCTAAATATTAATGACTATATCCATTATAATGACTGTAATTGACTTTATAATCTATTATAATATACATTCGCGTATAATTTATATTTCATTATTTCTTACCAAAAATTTAACAATGTTATTAATTTGGATAGAGAGAGAGAGAGAGAGAGAGAGAGAGAGAGACAAAAGTATAATTTATTAATGTGTGATATTCAAATAAAATTTGATTAATTGTGAAATATAAAATGAAGTATAAAAGAATTTTTTCTTTTTTCAGAATTTAATTTTTAATATATTCATTGAGATATATACTATTCAAAGATATAGATTTTTAATCAGAGAGAGATAATATTCTCACGTAAAAAAATTTGCTTCAGATTCTGTTTTACAGAGTAAACCCTTTTCACTGTTATATATTTTTTGTGGAGTATTTTATATATTATTCTATACTAGTAGATTACAAATAATACAGTTAAGTCAAAAACTAAATATATCAATTTTCCCTAATTGCTTTGAAATATTTTTCCAACTAAAAATTAAAAAAATAATGTTAAAATTAGAAATCTAATTCTTATTTCTCTATATTACATGAACCATAATAAATAAAATTTTTATACAACATGAAAAATTAAAATTTGATCGAAAACAATTGATTTAGCTTTATTTTTCACTTGACTGTAGAGGATAATTTTACAATTGTTAAATAAATTACAAACTATTCAATTGAGAAACATATGGATTCTTGATTCTCCTTTTCTATCGGCATCTTATTCGTCATGATTTCACATATACTCTTCAAGAAAGGCTGTTACTTATAGTAGTTGATCATAGATTAACCATTATGTTAAAGTAACGTCGTTTAGGCTGAGGTTTTTAGTTAAGACCCAGTGCCTGATATTACAAACTAGAGACTGGCCGAACAATCTCCAGATTAAGACTCGAACAAGCTCCATGCTCTCGTAAATATTTTATTAGTTTTGAGTAATTTATATTTCATATATACTTTATATTTATAATATAAATATTAAAGACCGATATTTGTTAAGTAATTTTTCTTCATATTCTCGTGCTTTTCCTAAAATACGAAAATTTTTATATTAATAAATTGCGTTTGGTATATATATAATGCGATTTATTAATACACACACACACACACACACACACACACACACACACACACACACACACACACACCACACACACATATAATCTATTTATTGTGCTCTCACGTACGATTTTTCTAGTGACATAAACATTAATAATTTATTGAAGTTTATACCTTAAAAAAGCAAATACAAGGATATATGTATAAAAGAGTATGTAATTGTTCGAGTTCTTTCTCTTTATATGAACTCTTAAAACCTCACAGTGTGTGCTATATTTTATTATTAGATAGTAAAAATTGCCAAATAATGACAATAAATTAATCATAGGTGATATTTTAAAACAGGAGAGAAGGATAACGTTAAGTACGTTGCATTCTGTAATTAAAATAAAAGACTTGCATATTGTTTAAGATATATAAGTGTCACTCCTACATATGCATATATATCTGGCATGCACATGATCCTCGTGCACTTAATTCGATAAATTAACGAGACTATAGTACTCTGCGTTGATACCACTGCTT